>NC_049210.1:5226159-5526159 GCF_013347855.1 Anguilla anguilla | reverse complement strand
CTTGCACTGAAAGAGCATATCAACAGATACCAGACTGTGGGGCCCAACCTTGCACTGAAAGACAATATCAACAGATACCAGACTGTGGGGCCCAACTTTGCACTGGAACAGCACATCAACAGATACCAGACTGTGGGGCCCAACCTTGCACTGAAAGAGCATATCAACAGATACCAGACTGTGGGGCCCAACCTTGCACTGAAAGAGCATATCAACAGATACCAGAGTGTAGGGCCCAACCTTGCACTGAAAGAGCATATCAACAGACAGCAAGCAGACTGTGAGGCCCAACCTTGCACTGAAAGAGCATATCAACAGATACCAGACTGTGGGGCCCAACCTTGCACTGAAAGAGCATATCAACAGATACCAGACTGTGGGGCCCAACCTTGCACTGAAAGAGCATATCAACGGATACCAGAGTGTGGGGCCCAACCTTGCACTGAAAGAGAATATCAACAGATACCAGACTGCAGGGCCCAACCATACACTGTAACTTTCTTAAGAGACATCAGACTGTGGGACCCAACCGTGCACTGATACAGCACCTTAAGAGATACCGGACTGTGTAACTCACCAATGCAACAGCGGCCTATCTGGACGAGCCACCCAGCGGCTCCCCTTGCCTTCTCCACTCGGACACGGCCAAAAAAACCCACCGCCGGTATGTAAGGATCCTGGCGTGGGCAGATTCCACACGGCTGATAAAAAATAAAAAAAACAGAGTCTTCTTCAGAGCTGGGAGCAAATCGAATTAATGTTAACAGCCAGCGCGGGGCAGAGGAGAGATTAAAACATTCAGCAGCTTCAAACGGGAGAGGGGAATGTAGATCAAAATGCAATTTTCTATACAAGCCCGAAATAACACGGGGGAGGCACAGCGAACGGGCCCCCGGGCTCGCGGCGAAAAAGAAAAACTTCATTTTCTTTCGGACCGAAGGCGGCGACGAAAGGTCAGGGAGGGGGGAGATGAGGTGTGCGAGGTGAGGCGGGGGGGGGTTAAAAAGTATTTAAAATGTATTTTTCCTCCTCATTTCAATCACTCTCTCCGGCTATATTCAGAAAACTGTGTGAAAGGAGAACACATGGACAGACTCTTTTTGTGGACTTTTCAAATCTCTGGCACTCAAAGCCCATTATGGTACCACCTGCCAATAAAACAAAGGCAAAGTCCTTTTGTGCTTTCAAGATTAGAACCCAGGCCTTTAATCTATGTACGAGATGGCTTTGTAATTATATAATGGTGGGCAATTGAGTGTTGTGGATTTCAAACCAGTAATACTGAAAAGAAACTATAATGGAAGCAAATGTCCTCCTTGGTTATATAGCACCTGCTTGCTAGATCCTTCTTACAACACTGTTTGCAGTACACACAAACTCAAAGCCTAATTTGACATCTTTAACCCAACAAGTCGTAAGATCACAAATATTTTATGTCATTATGTGATCTTAACCGAACGTTGTTATTGTGATGTAACAATCACTAATGGTTACGAATGCTGATGTAACAATCGCTACTGGTTTCTAATGCTGATGTAACAATCACTACTGCTAAAGCAATGGAGTTGTAGAACATTGACTTAGAATTTTGGAAGAAAATAAAAACATTCCAAAAAATGTACTCTTCAAAGGGTTAGAAACACTTAGTATGAAGGGTATTTGGGATGATTAATCAAATCAATCATTGTACAATTTCATAAAGCTGCTAAGGGGCTGTGATGACCATGAAGCCAAGTGAAAAGTTCTTAACGCTGCTGGGAGGGACTCAGTCTTAACACAGACTCCTACTATAGTGAGGCCGATTACCTCTGTGTGTCTGGCACATTAACTAAACACTCTCCTCGCATTCAAAATGTCTTCCTTCACAAAAACGCGTTAAAGGCGTCAAGACCCCAATTAGGTACACACATTAACCGATAATGTTTTTTTTGCCCAATTGCCCAACATACCCAAAATAAGAGATTCCCTGACTTGGGAGAGTGCTTGGCATTCTGTGGAGCTGTATAAATGGTAGGAGAGAGAGAGAGGTGGTAATTTCCATTGTGTGGGCAACGCGGGGGCAAGCGAGCGCGATGGTTCAGTACCTCCGTGCCCCGTTCTCTCTGTTAACCTGAGTGACTCATCTGATTACCTCCTCATTAGCTAACTGATGTGACTCCTGCGCCGAATCGTTTTCCCCCTTTATATGCCTCCGAATGACCGCCTTTGCACGAGAGCCACTTAATTTGATGCCTTGTCCCCCCCCCCCCCCCCCCCCCAAAGTGCTCAGAAGACAGTAATCAGGTTTGTTAAGAGGTCATGGGCAGAAGAGAAGGATGTGCTCTGTTTCCACCTTACAAGGCCCAACAGAATGTCTGGGAATGGAACATGTAGGATATGGAAAATCAAGGAAATGGAATATGTTTGGAAATGGCATACAAGGCAATTTCTGTAAATGACACAGTACCTGAAAGGATATTGAGCAGTATGATACCGTGGAATAATTGCACAGTTTATTACTGTGAATGGCAGTGCATTGTGGGCAACCGTTCGGTATACACGACATGGGATACAGTACTATTGGTTGTACTGTAAAACCAATAGCAAATGTTTTGACCGGGAAAAAAACTGAACAATGACAAAAAAAAAGCTAGTTGACGATTTAGTAAACAAAAATTCTAAGCAATCTAACACCAACTTGTAATATTTTAGTTTGTCGTATTACAGTTTTTCATGTGCCTACTCATTTTTTTTTTTTAAAATGGATATTTAGACTAGTTTGAGAGATTGGATGATTCACTCAAGTTTGTAGCATTCGTCTGGCATCCGTTCCTTTCAGTGTGACAACAATGTGAATCACTGCGTGCTCTTTCACGCTTTTCGGATTTCTGGATTGACGCCCGTCCTTTTAAGGGAGCGAGCCGTCAGTCTGCGTGGGGCCCCTCCCAGCGTTGAGTGACTTAACAACAAGTTCACATCAACTGGGGGTGTTGTAACCGTGTACATGAAGAAAACTAATTAGATGTAGATAATGTTGGCTAGGTCTTCGGTGCATATAACTGTTCATTATAGCATTTGTTTACAGTGTTTTTTTTTATTTTTATAATCAAGGTCAGATACCAAATGTCACTTAGTCCATTTCTCAGCTCATTCCAGCAGTCTGCGAGCTCAGAGGACGCTGCTCTTCTCTTGGAGACTAAATCCGGCGAGCAGAACTCAGTTATTGTTTGCATTTTCGGGTTCACTGCACGGAATCAACCCAGACGGCACAAAATGTCACCAGAGCGTTTGAGACAACGTGACAAATTTCCACAGTCAGTGTCACAACCTTTTTGTTGCACTAGTGCAAATTATGTCTCATGACCACACGTGATTTTTAACTGAACCTGTGAGTTTGAGAGGTTCAAAAAGTGAGTTTCGACAGTTCACACAGCCTTGCGGCCCCCATAGTGGCTCAAAACGATGGTCATAAATCTAAATGGGGAGCAAAATTTGGCTGATCTTTCTTTCTTTCTTTCTAGGGAACAGAAAAGGCCACAGTGCCATCAGATGGCTGGAATCATGAAAGAGTAATAAGGAAGTCGTGCCAAGAGTTTTGGGACCACAGAAGAGTTTGGGGCCTGCTGCTCTCAAGGATAATCAGGCTGAAGTGTGTCCTTGTCCTTTGTGCTGGGCTGTGTTAATGGTCGGGTGTTGGGGAGAAACAGGACTATCCCCTGCTGTTTCGACACGCTCACCCCAACATCTCCCCTGGCCTGTGACACAACTGCCCCGGGGCTAAATTTGCCTCAGTGATGGGAGAGCAGGGATCTCTGGTTCAGTCTCCTTGTCAGTGGAAGCCAGGCAGAGACCAAAATAATCAAGGATGATAAAGTGTCAAAAAAAAGGAGATGTCTTTATTCAGACTGTTCTAGGTGAATAATAAGAGAGAAAAGAACTCTGTGCAAAGTGTTGGGGTTTTTTTTTTATAAGCAAGCGCTGATTGTGGTTTATGCCTGCTTCGTTGCATCTGTTTGGTGAAAGCAGTTTGGAAGGGATGTCTGATGAGGAGAGGTGCATGCCAGTCGTAACTCTCCTTTTATTATTTTTACTGTTAAATACTCAGAACAGACTCTGCCCAACATCGGGAAATACAGTGGGATTTAAAGCCGGAGACTTTCGAAGCATGAAGTACAATACAAAAATAAAAATGTAAAAATGAGAAAACAAGAAAAAAACAATAAACCCTATGAACCTTGTGCACACACATGAACCTCAATAAACGCAACGCACCACTGCACCAGCTTACAACAGCAGCCAACCTCTGAAAGGAACCAGGCCTTCATCAGGTCCTCTGTTGCCATGGCAAGAAGGGGCCATGTGATGTATTTTTATGCTGATCTCCGGGATAACTCCACTCATTATCGGGTATAGCTGGATTTTTTTGGGTCTTTAGAGGTCAGTTGACTCTAAACACAGTTTATGCGAGTGTACTCTGGATAAAGGGTACTTTTTCAATGCCAAGCATACTCATATGTCATAGTGGATTTTACACTGAATTTTACATTTCACTGTGTCCATATTTTCATGTGAAAAACACATTATGGATGTCATATCTTTTTGACCACATTTCATACTTTTATCAAATGTATTTTCAGCCAGGTCAAAATGGACAATGTCCACGCATCTTTTTAAACAATAATTTAAATTGTAACCATACCACAAAACGGACAATATTGCATCTATTCACTTCTGCTTTTCATGGCTGCGTTTAATATTTGCAGATGATAAGACGCAGCATTCCACCAAGACTGTGAGCCATGAAGAGTTTCCCCAGATTCATTTACATCCAGGCAATTTGCCTTATCGGCCTCCAAATATGGAGCCAACCTGGTGAAATTAAGAATTCATAACTCTTGAATGTGGATGTAAATGAAAACAGTGCGTCCAAGGGCCCTAATTACATAAAGCATAACTACATCCGAGCCGAGCGTGACACACAGCGCTCCGCTAAGTAGATTTAATCACTGCAAAACCCGCTTTTTAAAAATCCCCATCGGACGACGGGGTGTAACCTTGTTTGCCGTGTCGCCGCCGTCATTCTCGCGCGCGACGCGCAACGCCGGAGAGGAAATTTAAAAAGGACGCGCTATAAATTTAAACAAAATTTAAACGAAAATATAAACGAAAACACGCCGCCGCGCTCGCCGTACAGGAAGTGGTCGGGCTCAAGCAGGCGTGCGCGAGTCTTCCCAGAATGCCGCCGCTTCCCTGCACCCGCCAGGCGCACTTTGTCAGGCTCCTGCCGAAGATTAATGACTGTCATCCTCTCCGTGACAGCCTATGATTACCGGGGAGAAGTGACTGTTTGTGTACAAAGAGCCGGGAAAAAAAAAAGGGCACAATGAGAAAGAAAGACACCCCTAATAAAGTGATCAATCCATAATCAAAAGCTTTACAAAGTCATCTCAGCAGAAACGACTGGGAGAAAACCCCCTGTACTGTGGCTTGTTTACACACCATACATTAAACAGGTGGACTATGTTGGCGCTTGTGGCGATGTTGGTCTGTACATGATCGCCTTTTTTTTTTTTTTTGGTGTTGCCGAGGGAGCTGGTCGGTCACAGAACAGCAATGACCAGTTTAAACCATCTCAGAATCCCAGTTGGTCTTAGCTTTCTACAGGGTTCCTGCACTTTGACACTGCTTTTTTAAAATTTATTTTAGGACCTTCGTCACCTCCCTCACAAGGGCACCTTTCTTCTGATTCACAAATTAAGCCCCGTTGAGACCGTTGTATCGTTCCTTGCTGTGTGCTGCAGAATTGTCCACTGCTTTTTTTGCAGCCGACGTGTACCAGAAGTTCCACGAGTCCAGGTCAATGACACGACTGAAATAGATACACTCCAATTCGTCTTGTGTGAAAATTACGGTGTGTAACACTTCCAAGTGTTTTATAAGTGGTGTTATTTTCTTCAAAACAGTTCGCTGAGAAAGAAGCACGACTGCATTTAGTAGGCCAGTGATGTCGTGCTATTTAGAGAAAATGTTCCTAATGCCATCTGGTACAATGTCGATGCTTTGTATATCGTATATAATATATGTAATGTAATGTAATGTACTGTAAAGTAGAGTCGCAATGGTAAGTAGATTTGTTGGGGCCTGGCTTTATCAACCAGAGTTGTTTGTGCTGCAATTCAGTGGAGCAGAGTTCCATGAATTGGATGTGCCCACTTTAAAAAGATTGTCACGTTTCCCTGAAGTAGTTGATGATGAGAGACTGGCAAATTAAAAAGAACAAGTGAAAGTTTCACTAAAATTATTCTATTGGTTATTGCAACAATTTCTGTTTGATAGATCACCATTTTGGTTTGAACCTTCTATTTTTTTTTGAGTGAAATTATATTTAAAGCCGTCTCAGCAACCTTTGAAGTTGTATGTTTATTTTAATTGCAACCTTATTGAATGTTGCATCATTGATTGTTGCCTTCATGTTTATATTTTAATCCCCATGTATAAATGTGATCTCCAATAAATGATGGGTATTGGTATGACCTTATTACAAGTGGATTAATTTAGTGCTTTTCCCCTGCTGAAATGCATCCTAAGCACCTGTATATGTCTGTACGTTCCAAGGTGACCCCACTTTTCAGGCTTAAAGTGTCAGAGAACTCCATCATGCCACTCGTGTGCTAACAGAATTCTCTCCCCGACGCTGTAAAAAATAAAATATGTCATATCAACCTGTCAGACTGCTTTTTAGTGCACACTGCAGTAAGCTACAACACAAAAATACCAATAAGGAAGAAGTACAAAAATCTGCTTTTGGCCTGGCTAAAAACTTGCTTTTCTAGAAAGTTCCAACCTGAGCTGAAAGGACAACTGGACGGGAGCGGACGTTGAGCTCAATGATCAATCGCTTCAATCGAATAACCGAGGCTCGGGGGGGATTAAGAAAATCGATAAAGCTTCTTAGTGCCGAGATTCTCAATCTTTGTCAGTTTTTCCTGAGATATTAATAATTGTCACCCTGGAAGTGATTTGACGACTTCTGCATGTTATATGGGTTCATGAAAATAAATATAGAGCAAGGGAGAAATATGTTATTGATTTTTTCCTTTACTGGAGCAAACAGTGCCGTTAATAAACTCAGAGGATTCATCGGGCTGACATTAGCCTCAGAAGGACAAACGATGTGGCACCGCAGAGACTTTACTACACTTCACCCACGACAAAAGGAAAACATTTTCACCTGGGACGAGCATCTAGCCAAATCCCTGACATTTAGAAGCATTCCAGGGCCATTTAAGACATAGACCAAAGGTCATTTAGTGAACAAAAACAGAAACAATTCCCGGTATTTTTAGATAAATAGGATTTTTAAAAAAAAATTTCGGTACAAAATTAGACAGGAAGGAAGGTAGAACGTGACTCTTACGCAACACTATAACACAATGGTATCCAGTCCAAAATATCTGTTACAAATTGTATATGGAGAGAAATTTGGGCACTTTCCCAATGCAATTAAAAGTAATACCATACACAATATTACATAACTCAGGGATTGAGCTGAGGGTTGAGTCCACTGAAAAGCAAAAAGAACAGAAAAAACTGAAATTACAAGAAACTTGAGCTGCTCTTGAGTGATTTAAAAAATATATGTGGACACACAATCTGCAGATCCTTGGTCAGAGTTTCCATCTTGCTCTTGTGTACTCCTCTGTGTGTGGGTTTTTCATAAAAACTCAATTTGCTTTGGTTTGATTAAACTTTTAATTGACTATTGATCTGGATTTGACATATGACATTTCATCTGCAGTGTATTCCTGTTAAAAATTGCTCAGGGTGTGTCACTGGTACTGAAAAAATAAGATATAGATATTTCTTACAATTATGACAGCTGCCCCTACTTTACTGAGATGATTTTACGGTTTAACTCTTGTTTAAAGTGTATTTAATGTTTAGTTTCCATTACCACAAACACATCTAAAACTACCCTATTCTCGCACAGGTGACATGATCTGATGTAAAAAAATGAGCGAATCACAGAGAAGAAAGAGGAGACTGAGATTTGAGCTTGAAGGTCAGTCAAGGACAGAAGACCCGGGTTATATAAGCATTGATACATTTAAACCCTTGGACCAGTTCAACACCTGCTGACACCAGTACTTACAAAGAGTATGCTTTCTCACCAATATCCATAACAAGATTTTTTAATTTTAAGAATATTCATTCTAAATTTTGGAAAGTAATGTCTCTTTGAGAATTTTCTGGGATCTGCAGGAGCGGCTTCTGATTTTACGGGCATGAAAAGAGGCCAGTGTGTTATGTACTGTATCTGACGCAGGTTTGTTTGTAAGGAGCTCCCCCCTGCTGTGAACTCGGCAGTCCGTTTGGCTTTACCCGGCGTGGGCGCGTCTGTGACGCACGGTCAGAAGAACTTCGCGCGCGGATCGTTCAGTCTCAGGCGGGGAGAGCCTGGACTCGGCGCTTTGCAAATTCCAGCGGCGCGAAAAAACCTCCGTTTCCACACGAAACCTGACATCAACGCAGCGGGAAAGACGAACTCTGACCTCAGCGGCAGCCTCCCACCGCCTTCGCCACCCATGGCAACCAAGCAGGAGCATGCAGGAATGCATTTCACTGCAAACGCAAAACACAAAATGGTTCCCGAAATACACCTGTAAACCGCAATCAAAATGGTGGAGGCGCAAGTTGCTTTGCAGGTGCTTTGCACAGAAGTATGGATGCATTTCATATGTATGGCATATTAAAATGATGCATGCATGAATAATGTAGAATACATGTTTTTGAAATGCCGCTTTTGACTGCAGTGCTTTGCCACCTAGATCAGCGGGATCTGTCACGCATGCCCTGTTAACCCTTTCAGCCCTTAAGGCGAAAGATCACAAATACGTGACTTGAATGTTCTGAACATTACATCAGCATTTGAATGCTCTGAACTGGACATTCTAATGCTGATGTAACAATCACGGAGTTCTAGAACACTGACTTTTGAATTTTGAAAAAACAAATATATATCACTCATGATGGCATATGGTGGCAGTCGTTGGCAGCCAGGCCCTCGGCATGCTGGGAATGCTCTCCGAGCCACCGCTGAGCTCCTCCCTCCAGGAACTGCACCTCGGAGGAAACTATCACCACCCCCCTCCTCTGCGCCACCGTGCCCGATGGTTACCTCTGCAAGGGGGGGTCCTGGAGTCCCCCGGCGACGTCCGAATCACGCTTCCGTGGGGCGACACTAAGTGAGGTCACCGCGGTTCACGATGCCAGGTCCTTGCCGCTGAGACACTCCCAAATTGGCCTTCAATGACGTTCCCCCATCCCCCCCCCCCGGGCACTCTGGGGGATGAGGAGGAGGCAAACTTGTGCTGTTCACACGATTGAGAGCTGTGATTTTTTTTCCTCTTGTCCTGGAGGCAACAAACGCGCTCCCCCTTCCACTGCCAAGTCCTGGCACAAAGTCTTGCGATGCAGAGTTTAAATTGACATTGATGGATAAGGATGTGCCCCGTGCTGTCACATCTGCGAAGCGGCTTTTTGACAGCACGACCTTTCGTCTCTCCCTCCGGCAAATTCGGTTTCTCTCCGTTGGACGGCTGAGGGAAGGGAACATCTCGGGCCGTCAGCCTCTTTGCTGTCCTGTTAAGAAAATTAACGAGGACTCCCCTTTTCCCTCCGATTTCCGTCGGTTTGTCTTGGTGATTAATACGAGAGTCCTGCAGTTGCAATTGCCGAGATACCAAAAACACACGGCACATTTATTCACGATAATGCCCAGACGGAATCAAGCCGCAACTTTCTAGAAAAAAAGTTAAACTTTTAAAAAGTTTTAATTAAACACGTTGTTTTGTGGTTGTTTTTTTGTGAACAGCTAGCTTATTGTGAAAGAGCAAAACACACATAACACCTGATAATTTCAGTTGAGACAATGACAAAGTGGGTAGGGGTTCAGACGGAATCTGGGTTGAGGTCAAGCTGTGCTGCCATGTCACTCAGACTTGCCAAATATGTGCCCCCCTCCCTGTACACACAGTCAGGGGAACGGATGAGTCATAATCCCTCGTCCCGGGGTGATGCAGAGGTCGTGGCTTCCCTCAGTTATGTTATGTTCCCCTGCCTCTCCTTGGTTGCCCCCACATCTGAGCATGAGCCATTTCTCAGATCTCCTGCTAAAACTAGAGTTGTGGGAAAAATCAGGGGACATATTCAAGTAGCACATCCCTACAGTACATTCAGATAACTTCATATATGATGGGTGTCACAATGTCTTTTGGTTGGCAGTGTATTATACTGGTTAAGGAACTGGCCTTGTGATCGAAAGGCTGCAGGTACACTGCTATCACACCCTTGCACCCTGCAGTATATATCCAACTGTAAAAATGGATGCCATGTATTTTCAAAAAAATAATTAAAAAGCAGCATAAGTCGCTCTGTATAAGAGTGCCTGCTAAATGCCCATAGCATGGTGTGTGTCCTACGCCTCAGTAGCATGGCTTAATATCTTCTTCAGCAGTTCCGCACCTAACAGATTTCATTCCATCGGTTAATCCATCACTCGCTCCCGTGCAGCCAAAGCTCGTTGGAACAGATACTCCATAATGTGAAACTGCAGTCAGAGACGATTCCATTCAGCACCGGTTAGCATAGTTAGCTTGCATTAGCGCTTTAGCGATTTCCCATCTTCGCCGGTCCGGGGGAATGTTGTTAGCCAGATCTGGAACCACCGCTCATATTAATCAGGTGAACGCACATCTGTTTCTCCGAGATTGTAAGTCACTCTGGATAAGAAGAGGTGATTCATCAGCGTTTAAAGAAACAGAGCTTCAGCACAACACCAGCCTTTTCCCTCACAGTCTGTGTAATACCAATAAAGATTGTAGAAGTAACTGAACTAATACGAATAGCAGGTTGCTTATTAGGTTGTTTGCAGTAACCGTGACGATAATATTAATACATGGGGAACTACAAAACTGCATGATACAGGAAAAATGAATTACATAATAAATAATATTTAGATACGATAGACACACAAAATTTAATGAAATTTAAATATAACTAAAATATTAAATTATTACATCTTTGCTTAATGTAGATTGCTAGAGCCCCTTCCTCAGTGACAGGGTTGGCATGCTGATCCCAAGGTAAGATTGTATGTGGCTGTATTGTGTGTGGCCTTCTGCCCAAAATAAAGAATCTTTTCCTTATTGTTGCCATGATTATGCATTGCACAGAGCAAATGCTTCGGAGCAAAATTAATTCTTCGGAGTATCTTATTATTTGTTATCAAAAAGGGACGCTCCTCGGCATCTGTTCCAAATGAGCCATGGTACCAATTTAGAAACAGGGGCCCATCAAAGATACGGCTTAATTAGCTCAGTCTTATCCAGACAATCTGTCCAAGTTCTTTATGTCTACAGATACGGTGAGGTTTACTTTGAGAACGATTCTGAAGCCACTTTCTCTATTAGCCTACCCTCACACGGAGGGGGGACCCAATCCGCAAGGCGATGCATCACAGGCTATGATGTATATCTGCTGCAGACCTCTCCTGAATGTAAAAGGGACGGTATTGATTTTTTATAGCCAATTATCAAAGTAAACAAAAGCAGCTGGCGCCGTATCAACCTATTTTCCCATCTTTTATTGATTTTTTTGGATGGCGGGGATTTTTGTGATTAAGGGTTGGCTCTTTTGACACCGCGCCCCGCGCCCCGCGCCGCTAGCTCTCTGAAACGCACCGTTGTTTATCATTCCCACTGAGGGCGAACAGGCCGGATGAACAAACAGCAAAGCAATGGGGCTACACTGTAACATGTCCAGTGTCGTGTTCAACTCTGACAGTGTTAATTCAACTCTTAACGGACAACATTCAGTCCCACATTAGTGACATTTTACTGAGTAATCGCATCTATCTTACCAATGTTAGAAAGCTGCTATGATAGCAAGTGGAACACATCATGCCCAATTATGTCTTCACACATTATGACGGCTAATCATATATATATATATATATATAATAAAATAGCTGGAGTGCTTTTCTGAGAGACAAGAATGAAGGGAAGGTGTAAAACTGTTTGTAAATATTACACTACATTACATTTACAGGCATTTAGCAGAGACACTTATCCAGAGCGATTGACACAACATTTCACACAGCATTTACATTGCATCCATTTATACAGCTGAATATATACTGAAGCAATGCAGGTTATGCACCTTGCTCAAGGGTACAACGGCAGCTCCTTACCCATTATACTACACTGCCGCCCCAAAAGTCTTATAAACATTTTATAAATGGGTATTACAAACTGCACAGCTTTTGGTTTTCTCTTGGTTTATTGGTTCTCAATTGAACCTCTTGCAGCCTTTCATAATCATGTCATGGTGACAATAACAATGGTTATGACGTGTACTTTTCTACACCAAATAAGTGGGTAATGTGAATCTGTTCTGAGGTATTGACAGGCATAAAGGCCATCTACATAATGGAAAAGAAATCCACTCAATTAAAGCCGCAACAGCAATGTACCCCCCACTGTGACATCTCGGTCCATCAAAGCTGAATGTTTTTCTATGGCCCTTTTGTAGTGCAGTGCCATTTTAAAAGCTTCATCAACTTTCCAAACTTTCAGGTAATTATTTTCAGGTGTTGGTCATGACCATAAGGACAAAGGCCATTTGAAAAATGAAACACAACAGCTAAAGTACATGTCAGATGTTACCGACTGACAGGAATAACCACACGGAGCTGACGTTCTCTCTATATTTTTCAGGTTTACTCATCCACCTGAGTGAAGCTTGTCAGACAGGAAAAAATGATGTCTCCATCAGCCCATCTGGTCCACCCAAATGAGTAATGAAGACAATCAGACTGGCAGTGGTAAAACACCATATGCCCTCAATAGACCGTGTGTGTGTGTGTGTGTGAGAGTGCGTGTTTGTGTTCCTGCCTGCGTGCGTTGTATCCCTGTATGCGTGCGTGTGTGTGCGCGTCTGTGCGCATGCTTCTGTGTGTGTGTGTCTGCGTGTGTGTGTGCATGCCTCTGTGTGTGTGTTCATGTGTGTGTGTGTGGGCGCGTGCATGCTTGTGTGTGCATGCTTCTGTGTGTGTGTTTGTGTTTGTGTGTGTGTGTGCGTGTGCATGTGCAGATCTTGCAATTTAGCCTCATGCTGTGACATCACAGGCCATGAAAGCGCACTGTTACATCACTCTGCCTCGCTGCATTGGGGGAACAGAAGCATCCCATTGGTCCCGATCCTAATGCTTTGATGGATGAAACCCGTTTCTCAGTGGCCAAAATGAGGCGAGCGGCGCAAAAACTCCTAAACTAATTCTGCGCAGTGAACCCTGGATTAACTTCGGCTGACATAAGTTTATCAAAGTCGGCAGCTGCCGGTGCGGGCACCGAGAGGACCAATCGGAGGGAGCGGCCAGCGCCGTCGGACTCAACATTGCTGTGTCTCCAGAAGACAGAGATAAATATAACAGCCGCAAAAAAAAAAAAACAGCAGAACGCACGCTGCCCCCGCTCCGCTCCGCTCCGCACGCAGCCAAGCTCGGGCGCAAGAGCGGAGACGCTTTCATCTGAAATTAAACTTCACGGGAAGCGCCCGTCTCCAGCCCTCATCCCCGTGGCCGATGAGAGAGAAGCAATCAAACAGGAGAGCGGGACCCGTAATCACGACGAATTTCGCACGCGGCGAAGGGACGCAGCGGTGCTCGTGTATTAACCGCGTCTCCCGATATCCCGGGACTCAGCCTTTTGGTCTCACGCATAATTCATGCATAAGTCTTATTACATGTGTGGCATATATATTGGCAATATGATTACAAATAAAATAAAAATTGGATGGCGTTTTATTTCGGGACCACAGTTTGCCTGCACATGTACAGTATGTGTAAAATGTGAAAAAATGTGATTATTTGCTTAATAAAAAAAGTCTGCGGTGGTTACAAGACTAGAGGTACTTTTTGAACATCTCATTTCAAAACCACAGGCATTAATATGTAGTGTGGAACATGGCCACAGGGATTCGCTTCTATTCGGCCACAAGGGCACCGATGTTGGGCATGAGGCCTGGATCACAAGCCAGAACATTCTAATGCTGATGCAACAATCACTACTGGTAACTGAAAACAATGGAGTTCTAGAACACTGACGTGTGTCATACGATATATCTCGTAAAATCGATTTATTTTGAAATAAACATTGATGTCAACACTTTAACTAGCATTAGAGCCGCACTGAAGCTGCCATGGTAACACGTGCTTCATAATATTCTGCCACACTGGATTACTTGCAGTTGCTCATCTGTGACTTTTCCAGCCGAGATGCATGTTTAGCACCTCCCACGTGATTAAGCAGGGTTCAACCAAAATTAGCACACATAACAACGTTTTTACTGTTAATAAGCCCTGACAGACTGCTATAAACTCATGTTTGATGAATTACCACTGAGCATTTAGCTTTGCAGGCAGCGTCGAAAAATCGTGGTTGTTGAATTCAGCGGTTATCTGTTCAGTCTAGAAATTTCTTTGAATTCAAATAAATCTCTGATATAAATGGTGCTTGTCAAGCGTGGCGTAGGGAATCAATTCTGTTTTGAGGAACAGCACTTGCCAGTTTTTCTAAAATATGATGTAATGTGCTGTGGTCACTCACACAAAAGTATATTGTGACAGAGAGGGAGCTGAGTTTCATCCAAAACATCACGCTACAAAAAGACTTCCCGCAGTAGAGGTACAAAGGATGCTGGCGGAATTTTGCGGTTGCTAGGGAACAGCTGGAGGATGCTCGGCGAGTTGACAAACCCAAAAAAAAAACAAAAAAAAACAGTGGAATGGGTTGCTGAGGATTCAACTGTTTTCTGAAACAGCTGTAAATAGTAAGCACCATAACTATAAAACTATAAAACACCTTACAAAAACAGAAAATAAGCTTTTAAAGTGAGGGCTAAGTTGCTCCAACAAAACAGTTCATTCAATGATGTATACATCATGGTTTTTACATTACATTCCATTGCAATCCAGGCATTTGGTGGACACCTTCAGCCAAAACACCGCTAGAGGTAGAAATAATCAGTGCTGTCGTAGAGGTAGATAATAAGCTTTCACAGATAAAACAGAAGGAAACTTGGCCAAAAAACTGACTGATATGTATTTGTATGCGTATTGCCTTGAGTTCATTTCCAATTTCACATTAAAGCATTCCTGGTAGGAAGGCATGTTCTGTGTGACACTGCATTACTTGGTTTCTTCTGAATGTTTTAAAAGGTAATGGCTGGAAAATTATCATTTTTTTCCCCTCCCAAATATAAAGTATGAATACAGTATTGATTTCTCCTGAATGTGCTTTATCTCTGACACCATAAGGATAATTATAACTTACGGCTTAAGCAATTGAAGGTGACAAGGACGGCAGGGATTGTTTTTAATTATCTAAACATCTTGTATTCATTTGAAATTAAGTTTAATTAGTGAATAGCAGAGGTAGTTTTTCAGGAAGGGGTGGTGTAAGGATGGCAAATTCATTATTCCAAGTTTTGTGGGTAGATAAGAAAAACCCAGTGAAACATTTCACCATACCGGTTTATCAATCAAATTGTCCCCACTGGCGTCCTGCTATATTCAGACAAATTACTGAGAGACAATAGTAAGTAGTAGTCTTCTTAAATGGAGCAGAAAAATTGGTTCTCAAAATATCGAGATAAGATTCCATTGGGGCGTGCATGCGTGCGTGCGAGCGTGCGTTTGTGTGTGTGTGCAAATGCGTGGTTGCCAACCTTTGTTTTGAATATACACTAGGAGAACCACCTCACTTCCATGTCCGAATGATATTGAATTTTCTGCCAGAGGGCAAAAATAATTGCTTTGTTTTTCAGGGAAACATGCAATCAAGGGAAGGTCAACGGTGGGTCATTTTGCTGGCCATGCTTTCGCGGAGGTCGAGGGGGGGGGAGGGGGCGGGGTTGGGGGGGGGTCGAGGGGGGGTGGGTGTTGGAGAGGTTGGGGGGAGGACCATGTGCACGCCATGTCACGTTGCAGATGTGTTGAGGCCTGCAGAGGTGCAGATAAAACGGCCATTTAATAAATCCCTTGGAGTAGCGCCGGAAAGAGCTCTGTGCTCTGCCATCGTGCCAGCGCAGGGTAAGGTTACGCAGGTTATGACTCATTTCACCTGCCACCTGGGACCCTTATCAAACAGGGTTATGAAAAGGACCACTTGTATGCCACCTGCCACCGACACCCCCCCCCCCCTTCTCCCCCACCCCATGTTAACGATCCCCTCATAATTATGATATAATTATTCCCGTTCAGCGGTTTTTATCTGCCCCGTAAGAATGAAGTATTAATTATCAGGGCAACTGGCTTCCATATGACCTACCAAATCCATATTATGTTCTGTGGGCTGAGCTGTAGTAACATTATGCTGAATGACGTTAATTAATATGTACATGAGGCAACGCAGCACTGCCTTCAATAGGATTCAGTCTAAATGCAGTTCGGTCAGGGCAACTCGCGTTTTTAGATTGTTAAATTTAATGAATCAGCAAGGTAACTATTTTTGGTTTGCCGCTGAATTGATCTGTATTGGGTACGCCTCTCCATGCACTAGCTTGTACTAACCTAGCAAACGGGGATCACATTACATATTCCCAACTAAACGGGGTAAACAAGGCAGATGTCGCTTTATAATATTTGATACACAAAAATCTGAGTTTAGATGTCACTGAAATAGACATAAAACATATACACTCACCGGCCACTTCATTAGGTACTTGCTAGTACCGGGTGTGGTCTTCTGCTGCTGTAGCCCATCTGCTTCAAGGTTCGACGTGTTGTGCGTTCAGAGATGCTCTTCTGCATACCTCGGTTGTAACGAGTGGTTATTTGAGTTACTGTTGCCTTTCTATCAGCTTGAACCAGTCTGGCCATTCTCCTCTGACCTCTGCCATCAACAAGGTATTTTCGCCCAGAGAACTGCCGCTCACTGGATACTTTCTCTTTTTCGGACCATTCTCTGTAAACCCTAGAGATGGTTGTGCATGAAAATCCCAGTAGATCAGCAGTTTCTGAAATACTCAAACCAGCCCGTCTGGCACCAACAACCATGCTACTTTCAAAGTCATTTAAATCACCTTTCTTCCCCATTCTGATGCTTGGTTTTAACTTCAGCAGATCGTCTTGACCATGTCTACATGCCTAAATGCATTGAGTTGCTACCCCATGATTGGCTGATTAGATATTTACGTTAACGAGCAGTTGAACAGGTGTACCTAATGAAGTGGTCGGTGAGTGTATATGTGTAACAGTAAATGTAACTCACATAATGTTAATGTTATGTCATTCAGAATGAAGGGGTTGGCTTGTATGTGATGGTATTACTGCAGTATAATGAAGTATTGCAGTGCGAAGATGAGAAATCTGTGGTCGCTGCACACATTCACAATAACATTTAAATTAAGCCTCTAGGTTTCACTGTCAGCCTTTAACAATCAACTGATTATAATCTTCAGTTGCAGGGGGTGTGTTCAATTTAATTTACTAATTGCAACCAGACAGTTTCCTGCTCCTTCTGTACTGGCCCTGTTTTGCACTCAGATACGGACGCAGTTGAAAAATCCAGTTTGTATTCGGTTGTGTTATCACAATTCAGACTGTGCTGCATATCCAGCTCTGTGCATTTTACCTGAGGTAGCAATTCTCCTTTTAAAAATCTACCTGTTGAACTAACTGCTTTCGGACACACTAAATGCCTGATGGGCGAGACTCAAGGTCCTAACTGCCTAACTGCAAACAAAAACACCAATGAGAAATATCCACCTGCAGCATTTGACATGTAGATAATCAGTTAGCCAGTTAGTTGCAAATTGCCCTTTTTTAATATCTGCGTGTGCTCATCTGTAGATGGCTGTGATTTTTTTCTCTCTCCGTCATCTCATTTGAGGGCTCAGCTGGCTAGTCAGTAAATAGACCCTTCTGAATTTGTTAGCTAGCAAATAAAATCAGTTTTTTTTTCTCTGTTTGGCTCTCATTGATACCAAAGGATGTGCAGCCATTGGATGACTCATGACAGGAAAGGAAATCACTGCGCACTGTAATTTGTTAATACGGTGATTATCGACAAAGACGACTGCTAGTGGTCTATCAGGGATTTTTTTAAGTATATGACTCTATGAAGAACTTGCAGGTGTTCCTTCTTCCATTCTGTTGTTCCTGCTGCGTACGTAATTGATCCTGACGCTCCTGTGTGACAAATACCAGAACTAAATCCATTCCAGCCACACACTAATGGCGAGCAGATGGAAAAGTCAAGGAGGCTGCAAAACACGGTTCGCTTTTTTTTTTGAGAGAGAGATTTATGACAACCGTGATTTGAACGCGTACGCGAAAAAAAGCTGGCGTCACGCTTTCCCTCTTTACGCGGAACGAAAATCGAGTAACGGATACTCCCGCTCGCCGTCGCCGTGTTTAACCGCCAGCGGAACGACAGGGGGAGGGCACCTTACCAGGCGTTTGCATGCGCACGTTAGACCGAGCCGACGTCTGCCGAAAAACACAAAATCTGACTTTCGCCATCTACAAATCCCCGCAATACTAATTGTGACATCCCCCCCCCCCCCCCCCCCCCGTCTCCTTCACCGAGTACCCCTGGGGCAGTGGATGTTTGGTCACATTATGATTACTGTTTGTTATCTACCGAGCGCACTCAGCACACTGGGCTAATTCCTGCCGGTTGCCGGCGGCAACTTGTCAACAGTTGACTTCTCAAAACCGCGGCACTGGGGGAGGGAGTGTAGCGACGTGATGCCGCGGCTCGGCTGCCGTGGCGGGAAGACTTTCATTGCGACCGTAACCGTGACGCAGGAAACCGCCAATCTACAACTTTAAACACAGCCGCGCCATTTTGCGGTCAGCTTTTCACGCTGCACCAGTATGTGTCTACTGTTAAAGATCCTTCACGTTACTGTGAGCAAAATATAGTGGGGGAAAAAAACACAAATTCACAGGTTCAAAACCTTCAAAAAACACGACAAAAAATTAAGTTGTGAAATATGTCTTTTTTCAGAATGCGGTTGCTCCAAAGGTTCAAATGCTCAGCAGTTGATGCCGTGGTTCATTATATATGTTTGTGTGTTATGTACTGTAAGTCATATGGTCATATACCATAAGTCATAATACAAGAGCATGACAGTACTGCTTAACAGAAATGTGAGGTGTCACACTCTCCTTTTTAAGTAGGTAGGTCATAGATGTGATGGGGGGGGGGGGGGGGGGGGGCACAAGCTCAGCGGATTTCTCTGTTCCTGTGGCATGACGCCGTCTGACGTGTAAACGCATCACACGGTCGGGATTCCATGTTTACGATAAGCCAGGTGCCACGCAGAGAGACATAAGGGAACCTACTCTGTCTAAACGGCACGGTGTGAAATGCCTCACATTGCACGACAGTGGCCTCATACACTGCCTTATCTGTTCTGAGCGACCGTTTTCGTTCGTTCACGATCACGACAACAACCGATCATGTCAGCCTGTCCAGGTTCCACGTTCCACAGTCCCCCACACGAGGCGCGCTTTTTCACACGGAGAAAACAAAAAGGGAAGAGGCGCTGATGCAATTTGTTTCATTTCCCTCAGATTGATTGGCCCCCGCACTTCATATGAGCAGGATTTCGTTTTAATAAAACAATAAACTGCCCGGGCTTGCCAGCAGCTCCACAACGGCCCGTGAGCCAAGATGACAGCTATTAGCTGCTTATAATGCACACTCAACCCCAGCAACAGATCGGCGACAGTGTCGCTAAGCTATGGCAATAAAGAAATGTCAATTGCTTTTGAAGTCTAGCGATCACTGCAATCCAAATTAGATTCCTTATAAGGTTACTCGTTGCTTAGATTGACATATAATTGCGTTAGGGCACTCAGCAGAAGCTCTTATCCTGAGCGACTTGCGTAAGCGCGTACACGCCAGATTAGGCGACGGTGCCGACGCTACTGGGCCACAACACACAACCAATAGGGGGCAGGTGAGCTAAGTTTCTGGAACAACAATACAATACCTTTTGAAAACTGGCACAACATCGAAGTACATAACAAAGGCAAGGGTTACTGAGCGATACAGGGTTAAATATTAATGCGAATCGTGGAGACCAACCGTTCGCTAGCAAACACTATGTTGAAAGTGTAAATTTGGCTTAGCTGTGTGCCTGATGTTGCAAAGTAGACAGCTAATTGGCCCAAGACAAATTTTCCCCTTTTACTTGCCTGACGACAGGAAGACCACCTTAAGTTCACAGGGCTCTGCACAGCATGGGGTTTGTAATCACTGCTGGTGTGGAGCTGAATCAGGCTCATATACACCTAATAAACGAACACCAAAAATAATTCACCACAAAGGATGAACCCTGAACACAAGCTGGAGTACAGGTCTAAAAATAAACTCCCTAAATCTAACACTTTCGCACTTTTTTTTTTTTTGTCTAACTCCAGATTTTTTGAATCCCAGAAAGTTGCTGTGTGCTGGCAATTAGCTGTGCTAAAATAGATACCTGTGGTGGTGATGTGTTTTTCTTGCTCTGCTTCACCAAGGCTGTCCTCGTAAACATCCGCTCTGTGCATCAAGACGTGCTTAGCAACGGAGGTCTTCAGCCTGGAAACGAAGAGCCAGTTACTGGCATCGACTACTGTGACCCTTCCGAGAACTCAAGCCATTTCAGATCATTGTAAACAAGCTACAATGGTCTACTTTCTCCATGTAGTGATATTCATACAAACCTGACTAACAACTAACTTACTTTGTTGTTATTTTGCCGAGTCCACACGCAGAATGTGGTATAAAATATATTTTATTGGGTTCGGGGCATATTAAAAATAATTGAAGTGATTTAAAAAAATCATAATAATGCTATTCTTTCTTGATTTTTTTCTTGCACATCCACAACTACTGTTCTGCTTCCACTTGTTTTCTGATTGTGACTCCAGTGCCAGAGCTTCTGATTGGATATTTTATTTTACCACCGCCTTCTGCTCATATCGTCCTCTCCCCTCTGAAAGTGGCCATTTTGTCCCCGGTTATGAATAGAATTCACTCTAGATTGAAAGCACGCCTCTCTCATCTGCCGAATGTAACTGGAGCTGAGCAGCGTTGAGCGTTAACAGAAGCATATTGACTTCGGTCTGCAATATCAAAGAAATATGCAATTGCTGATATGAAAAGCAAAAAATAAAAAAAATAAACTCAATATGATATACACATACATTCCAGACTGAAAAGAAAGGGAGGGGAAAAATCCATTTAAACACAATGCAGGAATTAAAATAGCAACGGGCAGGCAGAGGAAATGTGGAATGAAAATGACATTTTTGTGAATGTGACATCTATACTCCATTACTTCTCTCACTGAATTATACATAAACTTGTGTCAGAGTCGCCAAGAAATTTCCCATCGCAGGCAGATTCGCAAAGCTGTACATTACTGAGCGCCAGAGTGAAGGACATTGGAACATAAAAGTGCTAAAAACCAAAGTTAAGCTATACATAATTTCAAATTCCAGGCTTTATTAGAGCAGTCTTATGTGGTCAAAATTACTTTTGAAGCAATATTTTGTAGTAGATGTCCCTTTTGTACCCCTTTGGCAAAGACTTCAGTAAAACATTAATGCGATCATTTCTTGACTATAAAATAGACTGCAGATATTGTTTCATCAATTAAAGTATCCTCATTTCAATAATTACGGTCTGACCTGGGGTTTGCTATGCACTTTTTTTCGTGAGAAGTCATATAAATAACATTAAATGCTAATATAATTACATAAAAGGTTAATATAATAACATGTATGTGTACATAATTAGCTTGATTTAAAATGAAGAATTAAGTAGTATTTGTGTTAAACAAGTAATAAACATTACACTGTCCAATATATATTAGTTCATAGAGATGATTGAGCAATCTAATATATCTTACAGTTGGTAATTTTCTAATTAGCTTGAGCATGTATTTCTTTGTCCAGTATTTTTATGTACAAAAATGATAATATTCATGCAAGGCTAGTATACTTCATTTCAAATGACTGATGGTCATATGAAGTTGTTATCACTCGTGGTCAAGAAGGATAACTGTTTCAAACACATTTTCACAGGAGAAAATGGCTTCAAGGAACAACTGCAGGAGAGATAAAAGTTCTAAAAGTACTAAGCTTCTTCTGTAAGTGCAGCGTTTCCATCATTTGTGCCAGTATGTGTGTGTGTGTTTGCGTGTGTGCGTGCATGCGTGTGTGTGTGTGTGTGTGTGTGTGTGTGTTCAAAAGGAAGCATGATCCAACATCTGATTTTACCGATGCCTGGAAGATCATCCCTTGCTTTAATGGCAGCACAAATCCATTGTGAGGCCCTGTTGCCGTTATATAAAGTGGCTTCGTGTGAAAGGAGGATTGCATTCTTTCTTCTTGGGAGGGTGAGAGAGCTTTTTCTGGGAGACAGGCCTGAAGGCTGAGGAAAAGATCAAGCCACTTGTCTGTGTAACAGGTGCTGAGGATGGGGGGGGGGGGGGGGCGGGCGGTGAGAGCTATGGCTGCTCTCGCTGTGCCGAGTTCGCTGCCCAGCGGGTTTCACAAGTCTTGAAAGCTTTTCACAATCGCTAATGGTCCCCGGGAACGGGGTGCTGAATTAACAGGGACTTTCGCTGGACTTTGCCAAAGGGGTTATCTATTTTTGGGAAAGCGAAAGAGGAAGGAATGAAAGACGAGACAGAAAGGAGAAGGGGAGACATCTTAGAGTCCTGGTGTCCATCCCCCCCCCAGTCATTCACCACAAAGGACTTTTCGGTGAGTGGCTTTTACGAGGATCCATTAAGGCTGCCTGACGGCCACGCTTCCTGCATCAGGCGTCTTCCTTTTCGTCTCCTTCGCCGACGGCATCCGGAGAGTTCAGAGAGAGCGGTGCTACAAAGGGTCCACGCGCCCGCATGCGGGTGTCCAGCCGATGGCCTTTCACTCACTTTCGTTCAAAGAAAAAAAAAAAACCCCTCCTAGGTGTCTTCAGAAGATAGAGCGACGGAGAAAGAAAAACACATCAAGTGCACTTAAGGCGTTGGACACGAACAACAGCAAGTGCCTACGCGACGCTCCACGGAATGGCGGCAAGGAGAGAACGCGCGGCGCCTTTAACTCAACAGCCTTCTACGCAGAAGAGCAGTTGGGATTTGTTTTCACCTCTCCGGGTGATTTATTTGTTTAATTAGAACAAACAAAAACATGTAATGAATGGCCCTTCTTTCAGCGGGCTCGCCAAAACAAAGCAATCTAGCTTTAGCGCGTCATTTGGCTCTTATCTCTGACCGGCGCGAAATCTCGTTTCTTCGATTCTCTCGTTGGGGCACCTCTGTTGGTGCTGAACGTGGCAGGGGCTCAGCGCGTTGAATGCAAGAGTCGACAGCAACGCCTTTGAAAACGCGCGGCACGATCATGGCCGGCAAGCACCCAGCACGCAGGTCACGAAGGAGTCCTCGTGTTGACGGTGGGACTTTCCACAACACGTCTTTCAGTACATTCGCCCGGTCCACTCAAAAAAGATGTACGCGTCACATTAGACTCCATTAGACATCCATTCACACCTTGTGTAATCTTTCAATCAGCATTCTGCCCCCAACTGTCTTTTTGACGGCCGCCACTTAAAGGGGTCATTTTATATCGAAACACACCGCCCACACGTTCAAGGCGATTCCGAGCGTGGACTCCGGACACAACGATAGCCATTTCGTTTTCCCCTAGGGGCAGTGCACACGGCTAGAAGAGCGGCAGGGCTAAGTGCGGCAGAAACCTCGGCTTTGGGACGCCTTAAATACCAAAGCGTGGAACACGAAAGCACGAAATCGCGGCTGACGCACGAGATGTAAAGATGAATAATTGCACTCTCGACTCCCGGGATTTACTTTGCGTAACTTGAGTTCCATCCAAAACGCCAAACAGGTAATAAGCCCCCTCACCGTGCCACAGGTAAACACTTTTCATCGGCCGTGGCAGCCGGAGAGACGGGCGTTATGTAAACTGCCTCAGCGCAGCTTTGGCCAGAGCGGCGTCTGACGGAGTAGCACGCAGCTAGCATTTCACACGGTTCACCGGAACCGCTGTGACAGCCAGAGCTGCCGTGGAGGAGCCGGGGCTCGGTCGTCTCCGCGCCATTACACAATCATCTGTCCAGCGAGCCCGGTTAACGACGGGTAGGCTACTCGCTAACAGTTTACCTAACACCCAGCCCAAAGCCAGTCTCGTGGAGAGGAAGCACTGAAGCAAACTACACGATATGGTTTTCACAACCGCAAGAAAAAGACTATTGTTGGGATTAGAGTTAAGCCTTGCGAAAATGGAAATCTACTTTCCCCCAAAGCTCCTGAGAACGAATGCAACTTGTTTGTTTTCGTTATTGTGTCTGTGTAGCAAGAACTGAACCTGGCGACTATTTTTGTCGATGTCGACATTCTTAACTGGCAGAGGTAGGGAAATAGGCTCGACTACTGCATATACATGCGCCTGAAATCTTCTCCAGACATTAATTGCACAATAATCTCATAGCAGTATCCATTTTCCATGAAGGCGTTTTGTTTTTCTATTTGCTTATTTGTTTGTTTGTTTGGAAGTTTTATCTCTGGCTAGAAGATACAGGCCCAACCTCATTTATAAACATCGCAAAAAAAAATGTGTGGAGCTCTCTCTCTCTCTCATCTCACGAGGCAGGCAAATCAAATTATGAAAGCCGTTCCTTTGTCACTAATTTCCTTTTACCGCCACTGATTAA
Organism: Anguilla anguilla; assembly: GCF_013347855.1. Taxonomy (NCBI): domain Eukaryota; kingdom Metazoa; phylum Chordata; class Actinopteri; order Anguilliformes; family Anguillidae; genus Anguilla; species Anguilla anguilla. The sequence goes on along the minus strand of NC_049210.1, from coordinate 5,501,383 downwards.
AAGCTCCGGTAGAATTGTCTGAGAAACGTATACGGTCGCGATCGCAGATAAGGTTAAAAGGATCAGCGGGCGGGTAAACAAGCACAGCTCCAAACGGCGCCCGCCACGTTCGGATTTGAGGCGTTCGTGGGTTCGCGATCGAGCGTCAACAAACACGCAATTCCAAGTCCCAGGGGCTTTAACCCCGGGCGACCGGTCTTTCCCGCTGAGATGATGGCGACATTTCAGTCTCGACTGAAAGCGAGGGAGGGAGGGAGGGAGGGAGGTAAAGTGCGCACGAGAGAGATTTGGAGGGGCTGCCATTTCAATTCGCGAAAATCTTTATTTTCCCGATGAAAAGCAATAGGTTAAAGTGTTCCCACACTGGGAGAAAAGCGGCGCGCGAGAAATAAAACTGAATGGCTTTCGCGGGTTTTCATTTCGCTGCCTCAGCCATAATGCCGAGGTTCTGCAATTGCCATTTATGTCCGGTTTATGCACGTTGTTAGTCAATGGCCAGGGTGTGAAAATGGCTTCGTAAAATCTCATTGGTGCGTGCGAATGAGCTGCTCTGTGCCGTACAGCTACAGGCAGCCCTCGAGACACTACTTTCCTTCGGGGTCTGCTGCACACAGCATCCATATTTTTTTTCCAGAACTCATTCCAGCATTGCAACACATAAATATATGGCTTGGTTCTGTGAGGATATAAATAATACACGACGAGTCAACAATTAATCCTGGCAGACTCTGGTGCGCTCTAACGCTTTTTTAATCTGGGGAAAGACCACCTCGTGTGGGCATCGTAAAATAAAAAACACCGCGTGCCTCCCCCCACTGTCTCCGATGTAAATATTGCCCGAGGTTCAGTTACAGATGTGCTGCTGTAAATTACCAAAGCGGAGAAATCGGCAACCGGGGGAATGACGAACACTGAGCCAGAACCGGAGGACGTCAACCGCGAAGCGGCAGCCAATCTACGGTCTCGCACACGGCAGATGACGTCGATCACCGACGAGGGGAAATCACCATTGCGGCCGAGTCTGCGGCGGTTCGATTCGATCCGTTCCGATTCGCCAGGCGCCCGGTCGCCTTTTATTTTCTTTACGTCTCCATCTCGGGGCGCGCCTGGAGACGCGCGCCGTCCGAACGGGTGTTTCCTCCTGTCCGCCGCGGCCGCCGCCGCCGGCGTCGTAAAGCTGACGTACGGCGGGGGCCGGCGCTCCGCGGAAGCGCGGAAGCACGGAAGGACATCGTCTCCGTCCTTGGTGCTGAAATACGCCCCTCGGCTGTGAGAGAGAGAGTGCCGTGTTTCGTGGCCCGGGAGGACCTCGGGGATATTTACTGCCCGGCTTCACTGCGCTGTTTTGTGAAACTCCCCTTTTTTTTTCCTTTTTTTGTTTAACTCATCTTTTTTTTTTCGTTACGAGCGCCGAGAGGGGGGAGCGCGGGGGCGTGCAGCGGTACCTCGCGGAGGGGGCCGCTGCAGGAAATTGGCTGCGAAGCGCCCGTACGGCTCTTTTGGGCTGTCGCCTCTGCAGTCGTTCCGCATCCGCGCTACTGCGCTACGCGTCCCGTCTCTGGCCTCATTTCCACCTTCCGAGCGCAGACGCGCGGTTTCGGAAGCGGATCTGGGACGGCGCGTGATTCTCGTGTCGTGATTCTCTTCACAACACCTGGGATTGAACGAAGAAGTTTTTGAGACTTCAATAAAAAAAAAAGAATCTCCGGAATTCGTATGAAGGCCGAGGGAGCCAGAATCACCAGGCCCAGCTGCCCATTACACACAACCTCAAACAGAACCGTATTCATTTCAAGTTTCAACTATTAGTTTTGTGTTTCGGTTACTCCAGCCATCCGTGAACCTGACCAGGAATTAGTGGATTAGATAACGACGGATGGAGGCCTTCCCTAGATTTGCTCATGTGTTGATTAGCTGATTATTTATTTATTTATTCTCACATTAATATAAGGTGGGAAATGGCTTGAGGTTATCACTTGACTTGTCAGGGATGCACTTAGTTGCTTCCAGTATTAGAAATTACTCTCTGCGTACGTGCCACAATCCTAGCCGTGATGCCTCTTCCCTAAAAGTTTCCCGGCCATTTTGTACAACTGTACAAGGTTGAATAAGAGTCACATGAATAACTCACAGTTACGTCTGTTCTCTGAACTTCAGGAGGAGTCTGCCCGGCCCTTAAACACAGTCACACTTTTTATGGTTTTTACGCGGGAGAAGGAAGAGCTGCTGATGCGCCTCTTTTCTTTCCTCAGAGCAGTGAAAAATGGCCCAATAAAGTCGAGGCTTGCGACGGGCCGTTTCCCAGGAGCCTCCGCTCCCGCACATCATTCCGGCTAATGCCGACGTCGGGCCGCTGACGGATGAAATATTTCACGTAGGAGATCGGGGGACGAAGTTCGACACAAACGCGGGGCAGGGTGACAGAGGGCCTCCCATCCCATATACACGGCAGAGCCGCCGGGAAGCCGCTCACCCCTCGCGAGGTTTTAATGAGAACGGAACGCTTTCGAGAATTTTCAGCGCTAAAAACTACTGCCTTTATGTCTCAGTCGTTAATGTCTCAGATCGCCTTCTCAAAGAATTGTAATGGATTATGCAAACTGGTTGACTTGATTTACCCAAGACTGAGATTGACCACATAAAATAACTGAGGTCTGCTCTTAGAGGTGGTTGGAACAATGCTTCACCAGTTGCCTTGTGCTTTCTGGCAATTATGCAAGCCACACAAGTTTTCAGTAGCCACCAATCCACCACAAGTCTCTGTAATATCGTCTCATGGCACATGACCCGTGTTTCTATACTATTTGATCATAAGGTAAAATAGTTCCCCTTGTGAACCATAAACAATCCTGTTGATAAGCTAGTATTTTCAGGTAAATGTATATGGTATCTTTGCCTCTTTCCGCAGTAGCAAGGCACTGAATCTCCCAGGGTTCACGCTGAGTGTTTGTGCATAGCTGCGCTGCAGGACATTGAGCCTGAGTTTCCATAATCTAACGAATGAGTCGGTGCGAAAGGCAGAGACTTGGAGGGGTCAGGCTGCATTGGCCTGACGCGCAGCCCTGATGTGCAGCCCTGATGCGCAGCCCTGATGCGCAGCCCCATTTCAGCGATGACACCGCATCAGAAAGCCGCAGTTAATCCGCTATGACCACGGGGAAGAAAGACTTGGTTCTGCAGAAATGCGGCGATGAACTCTGGCATTAATGTGTTCAGCTTCCTTGACCCAAAAAAGCTTCGTGCACATTTATAACTACAGCAAAGACGGCAGAATTGAAATGATCTGACAATATCTGAGCAGGATATTCATCATCGAGCAGCATCGTTTAGAAATACTACCGCAGCATATTATAAATGCACAAAGAACTGCCAACGAAGCCAATTTAGCATTTTGTGATGAAAACAAAAACAAAGACCATGCCATGGTATGGATACATTTGTTGGCGTTAAACTATAAATGTCCTGTTTTTTTATTTAACCACTTCGATAGGGGAAAACCAGCATTTTTTTCTAGGATTTCCCTGTTGTCGTTTTTCCAAATTCCATTGTAAAAGATTTACATTTATATGACAGGAGCTACCACAATTTTTTTTGTATTTTATTTTATTTTAGGGCTCCAGAGCGAGCCATCGAGTCTCTGGCATTCAAACTGTCTGGGAGAATGTACCTGTGAGAGTAATGCAGATGCTCCCAAGGCATATTGTTTCCTTGAGTGAAAGATAATGAGGATTTTTTTTCCCCGGCAGCCTTAAAATGTTTGCCAGAACGAAGTGCGTAAGCCTCCCACGGCTGTGCCTTCAGTAAGGGACTGAGAGGATTCTGTAAAATGAAATGGCCCTGCTCTCCTGCCGTATATATCATTCATAGATCAAATTGCCTCATTGAGAAAACTCCATCCGTACATTAGAGAGACTGGAGGCCTCTATTGAACACAATGATGTCTGGCTTTGAGTGTCAGATTTAATCATGTGGTCGAAATGTTACAGGGCTGGTTTCGCATACATGGACTTGGCCTACTCCTAGACTAAGAGAAATTCAATTAAGATCACCAATGAAAAACAAAATTTAGTCAAGAATAGGCTAAATCCATACCTGGCAAACCAGCATTTTTGAGTCATATTTTGACATCATATTTTTGTAAATGTTAGAGCACCGTCACTATTTGTTACTCAGAGATAAGGACAAACATATTATATGGTTACGTTTACAGAGGCCAGAGAAAGCTAGCAACACAAATTTCAGCAACCATTCATTCCTTTTCCCCGTTTATGTCAAAGGCTAAAAAATGCTTTTGTGGTAGCACCATTAATTTTTGAATACGTTTTGGCAAGGTGTTCAACTCAAATACAAAATGTACTGGCCACCAGCAGACGACGATAATGAAATGTGCCGGCTTTAGTTTATGTTTTGAATTCAACGTTCGCTCTGTATTTATGAATATGAATGTGATTTGCTGCCGTGCAACTGTTAATAAGCCGAGAGGCATTCAGTCCTGAGCTCTTAAAAGAATTTCTAGAGCAAACAGACTGAACACGAACAAATCAAATCCTCACACCGCTTTCAATATCAATGAATAAACATCATACCCTGTGCACACATCCCATGTTTACATGTCATTTGCATGCAGGCTATGCTTTCATCCAATAACAGGAGCACAGAGGCGGCTTTAGTGGTGAATTATCACTCCTTTCCATGTGTGTATTTATTATTAGGTGGTAAATATATGTGTGTGACAGCACATAAATCCAGGAGAGAGGCAAGAGGAATTCCTGCAAAGGCAGAGCAGAGGGGGGGAAAAAAAACATTAAAGGTATCGTGTCTCCGTGGAAATACTTATTTTAGGTAATTTTGTTCTCAATTACGATAAAGGTAATGAGAGAAGAAGTGATGAAGTAATGGCAGCGAGGGGAGACGCTTCTCCTAGCGTGCCACAACAGCAGCGTCTTTATCGAAAGCATGAAGAGTCGTTTAGGAGACGGCACGAGTGGGGGGGGGGAGAGGGGTACAAGCCGCACCCAGGAGCGAGAGGCCTTCGCTGGAGGACTGCCGCGAAGAAACGGGCACAGGGAGAGAAGGGAGTCACGTTTCACGCCAGACGAGAGCGCGACAAACCGATGACATTCGAAGTCTGTCACGAGCCATTAAAAAAACGGGGGGGGGGGGGGGGAGAGGTGGAATCCATTAGCCGCCGTTTCCAGGACACAGGGAATGCTCCGTCGGCACAATTCTCCACAACGCTGAAGGAGAAGCGCGCGGCTCGTACAATCGCGACCATTTCTCACCGTCCCCGCGATGGATTTATGCGTCCCGGTTCGATAGCCCCACCCGCAGACGGCTGGTTCAGGTTGTCGCTGTCATTTGGGAGAAAAAATATTTCAAAGGGAGAAATGGAGCCTCTATAATGGAGGTCCGGTACAGAGAATTGTCCGGAAACCCATTGTGCGTCTGCTCCCTATCGTCCAATCATTTGGCGGCTACGCAGACTCCCAGAACGCCTCTGCTTCTGTGCAACTGCTGAAGTGCCTGACATCGGGGTTACGGGGGTTCTTCGGCAGTGGACACCTATAGCGTGTTAACGTGATTGACAGACAGCACTCGCGCGTCTGAACGATTGGTGTCTGAGGAATGTTACGGCTGTCTGTGAGGACACTACCGTTAAATCATTAACCATTCAGTGCTGATGGCATGCTTAGTTGGGAATTGTACATGTACCAATATAGCCTAATCTTTCATTGGTGAAAGTTCCCAGCCAGTAAACAGGCAGTGACACACCGTTGTCAGAGTTTTACCAGTAGTTAGCACAATGGCTGTCTGCTAGCAGACAGTGGCAGTGGCAGGTAGTCAACATGAGGCTCAGGTGTTGAAAGGGTGAAGTGAAGTAGTTGGTGAGTGGTCCTGAATCTCGCAGGCTGCTGTCGTGCAGATTTTCAAAACGCCGCTGGACAGACAGCTGTGCCAAACATGGTCTCAAAAGAGGTGTTTGCTGGCTCGCTGTAATATAACAAAATTTGAGAGCAACTGTCGTGATTATTTATCGTGCTGTTATGTATTTACATATTAGCATCACTGCAGTATTACACACGGCATATGATGTGTGCGGCGTGGATGCCTCTTCAATATATTCAATTAAATATTTATTCTGCTCATGAGCACTTCAATCAAGCACTCCGGTTTCTGCTGCTGGCTTGTTCAGAGCTTGTTAATTTGTTAAAATATTGCTGTTACCAATCAGTGCCCTTCAATCAACCAACGCAGCCCCCATCTCGCCCACCTCCCACCCCCCCCCCCCCCCAGCCCACTCCCCCAGCAAAAGCACTGAAAATCTGGAAAGAAAATATCAACCGTTGCACAAAAGGCACTTTACCAGCCTGTAATGTACCAAAGAGTAAATCTGTACTTACCACAGCTGCAGCTAGAACTGATCATCTGGGGTACTAAGAATAGGGCTCAATGCTTCAGTAGGAACCCAGGTCTAGAGATGGCCAAAGCAAAACAATGCCATTGGGTCTTTGTGATGACCAGGAGTCCAGCAACGTAATTTTACACACCTGGGGGGGGGGGGGGGGGGGGGGTGGAAAAGCTCGGAATATACCAGAATTAAAAGCTTGAATAATGCCAGAGAAAAAAATTAGCCTGTCAGCTGCTGTTTCTAAAAACAGATACTTAAAACTTTAGTGCGTACTGCGTGCGTCTGCAATGGCTTCCTGGCCAAGAGGCTTAGAGACACAGCCATGAATAAGAAAACACACTAATTAGCAATGCAAACATACGCCCTAAGGCAGAAAGTCAAAGCAGTACACACAGTATACAATACACACTGCACATGCATTACATGCTAACTAGCCAAAGCAGAGGCAGGCAGATATTGAAATAAACCTGGTTAGATTCAGACTCTTTCCTGTCTGATATCAATAGGAAGCAGTAATGAATGGATTGAGACTGAAGACTTTATTGACTTCAGCTGCATTTAACTGGAGTTTGCGACTATGATTTAAGACCTGCCTAATACATTTAGTTACAGTTACACAATTGCATACAGCAACTGACGCAATATGAAATCATTTTAAAACCAAGTACTTGAAATTTGTATGTAGCATATAGAGAGAATTATTATTTACAAACACAGCCGTCTGCCATTTTGTTTTATCTTAAAATCTGTGCAGAGCAGATGCCTAAATTTGCAATACTGGATTAGCACATTTATGTAAAATGTTCAAAGCGCCACCGTCTTTTCAGTGCAATTAAATTAGATTCGCTCTGCCCTTAACAAAAGATGTTATTAAAACTCATAAATTGATTATTCTACTTCGGCTCCTTTGGGCACAGTCAACTACCCATGAGGGGTTCCATAAAAACAATTATTACAGTAAGCAAGCTGTCACCTCATTTCCACGAGGAGAACTGAGGTCTGCTTGTCAGTCATTTTCAGCTCGCAAATTGTGCATGTCAATTCTGTCATGTGGAGTTCCATTCGGTAAACAGCATGTAAATATTAAATTAGATAAGCTTGTATGCTTTAACAAAACAAAATAGAAAAGTAGCTGCAAGGTGGAAACGGCAGCAAATCTCACATTATCTTATTACTGTTATTATCTTATTATTCAGGGATTATCAACTTTTCCAGACAATTTCACGCGTCTAGCCAAAAGTAACTAAAAACAAGCTAGTATTTTCTACACTACAAAAAAAAATGTAGATTTTAAGTCTCGTTACAAGACTTGAACCCGTGTTAAGACGGACTTTTTCCACACTGTACTCCTTTTTTCATCACGTATATAGCCCCTCCCTCACGGATTCTTCAGAGCCCCACGCCACACTGCAGAGATCACATCCATCACGTCCCCCACTCCCCCCCCCCACCCCCGTCCGGGCGGAGTCCGGGCGGAGAGCATGTTCAGCCAGGATCTCTCTCTGCCTTCTTCGCGCGTCGCGGGAAAGCGCCCGAGCGTATTGATCTGTCGCGACGGCGCCATTTCTCACGCTGCCGTTCTGAATGGGCCCTGACCGGATTGCGAATAACAACTACAGTATTGCTCAGAGCTCCTGTAAACAAAAATTCAATCTGTCAGCGCCACATACATTCCTTAAATTGCATGAAGCACAAACACCTATTGATTGTGTTTTTTTTTTTCTTTTTCTCACCCCCCCCCCTTCTTGTACTTCTTACCGCACAGTGGCTGTAACTCCCCGTCATTTCTTTACACGACGGAGCGTTACTGCGTTTTATGACCGACGGACTTCCGAACTGCACCCGGGCGTGCAAATCCGGATTAAGCCTTGTTTTTATTTATTTATTTATTTTGAGAAAAAAATAATAATAAAAATAAAAGAGGTGTGCTGTCTCAGGAGCAGTGCATTTCATTTCGCGGGGAGGGTAATTCCCAGGGAAGTCATTTGGCCGGTATTTTTCGGGATGGGTTTTTTTTTGTCACAACGATCTCCTTTCCCGACGGCTGCCTCCGGAGGCCTATAATTTTTACGGCGGAAAGACGCGAACGCTCGGCACGCGACATGGCGGGGAAGGGGGGGGGGGCGGGCGGTGGGGCGGAGGGGGGGGTTGGGGGCTGTCATCCGAGAAGGGCGGCCGCCCTGTCCCCGGGCCCAAAGTCAGACAGAGAGGCTCCGGAACCTTCTAAATAAGATATGAGGTTTTGCAGGGGCAGCGGCGTAGAGGCCTGCAGGTTCTCTGACACTACCACGGGGGGGGGGGGGGTCGGATGGATTGGTGGAGCTGGCACGGAAACGCAACCCCCCCCCCAGCGCCCCCCCACCCCCCATCCCCCCTCCCCGACCCCCGCCTTCCTTATGTCCTGAGGCTACCAGAGAAATCGCATGAACATGAAAGTCATTTCTCCGGTGCGCAGGACCGCCGTCATCCATCAAAACCAGAGCGGTCGGCGGTTACACGTGCTAACGCGTAGCCCGTGGCAGGCTTTCCGAACGAAACGTAATTCTCAAGTCAGATTATTCAATGAAATATCTTCTCTTTAAGTATAAATACAACACACGACAAAGCTGTATGTATTCTTTTTTTTTGCCGAATTTCACAGCAGTGCAGAAAATGGGTTCTGAATGGCGCAACATTCTTCCACACGGTTTTTATACTTTGGCTGTGAGTTTTTATATTTTAGCCGTGATCTACTTCCTGCGGTGTAACTAACGCGTCTATCCAGGACGTAAGCCGCAGAAATTTGCATGGTCAGCTGGTGAGATGGGTAGAAGAACTCTGACCTAGTTCTGCGTGTGGGATAAAATATCCGCCAGCAATGAGAAATTTCAAAAAATTAAAAATACGAGAATGAATCCGTCCATCATGACTCACGGAAAGGTTGCATGGCCAATCCCCAGGCTGCAGGTATTAAACGTATCGGCCGAATTAAATCGACGCATGAATGGAAAATTAAATAACGTTATTATCATCAGCATCGCTGCCTGTCAGACTGTGGAAGGTCGCGGGGAATACTGAAATTATTTACTGCCAAAGGAATGCATAAACATATGACTTTATCTGGCTTGTGTTACTAATATTGGAAAGGAGCATGTTCCATTATCATATGTGGAAGATACAGCATTTCAATGCAACAGAATTTGTCATTAACATAAATGAACACCGTCTCTGTCTAGACAGAGGGGTGAAAGCTTTTTCATAACACAGAGGGAATCACGTACAGTTTAAATCCTACCTGGAAAGAAGTTTGCTGAAAATATTTCAAGACAACAGTCAAAAATGACTCCTGTGAAGTATGACTCATTTTTATATAATGAAAAATATTATAGCCAACAAAAAAAAAAGCACTTTGCCAGATATAGAAGCCTTTTCATCCAAAATACACAGATTGCATTCTAATTAAGCATATGATTAAACCTTTACTCATCTCACATTGGGGAAAGTAACGTGTGTCCCTGAATGCCAATTCACCCGAGTGAAACCGTCTCTTTTCCCTCTCTCTCTCTCTCTCTCTCTCATCTCGCTCAACGGTATTTGGCAGGTTCAACATTTATGTTTATGTAAAAATATGTGGGCACCATCAGACAGTCTCGCTGCCAAGCAACCAAGTGTGAACTCTCCTGCTGACTGCATTCCCCCCCCCCCCCCCCCTTATTGAATTATTCAGGCCCTAATCATCGGGTCGGACCGTTTTTTCCCTCGTAGATGCAACCAGATACGCCGCAAATTATTTATTCATACGTTTCCCTGACCTTCCCGTCGACGGTTCCATATTACGGCAACGCAGACGTTAGCGGCGGCCGCGCGGAAAGACTTCCTTCCTGTCATTTCTAATTTCCTGTCGCAGATGAGAATAACAGGCCGGGCTAAAGGAGGGTTACGCACCACCTACCCCCCCCCCCTCCCCTCCCCTCCCCCAGGTTGAAACCTGACGGCTATTCCCTGAGGTGTACCACCATTTTCCTGTTTCATACCTTCCCTGTCAAGGAAGACCAGGATCAACCACAGTCCTCTTAATATTCCCGGGGGGGTAAAAAATCAGGGAGGGTGAGTGATTGACACTTCCAAGTTTGCTGGACAGCATTTCCATATTTTCAAACCTGCCGAATTCCACCATGTCCACGGCTTCCGGAATCTGATTCATTTTGACCCCGGGGCAGTTTCTGCTATGACTTCATCCCCCCCTAGGAGTCATGCCCGGTACTTGTATACACACCTCCCAGCCCCCCCCCCCCCCCCCCCCCCCATCCCACATAAAGCCTAGAGTATGACCTTGCCCGAAAACAAACAAAACACCAATTGAACCAACTTGGGAAAAAAAGAGAAAAAGACAGCGAAGAACAAACAAACTTTCAGCCAACAAAATGCAAAAAAAAAAAAAACCTCTTCTCATTAACATGACTGGATCCTACATACCTGCACATTTCGGAGGAATTTTTCTCCAGATGAACGAATGGAAAATAAAGAGATTTGTCTGGAATGTTAATGAGGATGTCTCACCATGACCCGTCTACCTGAGGGGGACAATGCGTTGCCTTATTATGCAATCACTCTACAAAATTCTTTGTTCCCGCTGTATCACCTGACCAATGTGCACATGCAGGTTTGTTTTTTTTTTTTTTTAAATCAGCAAATACACGACTGGATTCCCTTTTGATTTAATGCAGTCGCTGCCTGACATGACTCAAACTCTGTCATCATGACTGATAAACATATTACACAGAGACGCTTTGCTGCCCACAGGTTCTCCTCACCTATGTGACGCACTTCACCAGCATAGGAATTCTGAGTCATAATCCTGGGCGTTTGTCCTAATACAATCTTGCTGCTGTGTCTTCTTTTAAATTAAATTCTCAGTACTGCTGGGGAAAACAGCGTTTTTTTTTTTTTCTTGCACCACACCTGCATGGTATCCCTGTTTTTACATCTTTGGCATGTTATTGTTTTGGACTTGACCCTTGTGTTCGGGTTTGGGTCAAAGTTACCCGTTCAAAACCTTTTTGGTAAAAAAGGAATGACATTTTTGAGAGACATTTTAGAACCTGCAACAAAACCAATGTAAATTTGTTGTTCATCATCTTTATTTATGTCTCTTTGCCTATATGGTTTCTTATATAATAATAATAAGATAAAGACGAAAGATTTAAATGAAAAATAACTGCGATGTCATACATATCAATAATCTACTGCATTAAAACATTGTTTCCTTTTAATTTCTCACAGACGAGCATGATCCACGACACAAGCTGCAGCCCCAGATGCATCACTCCAGCCCTCTGAATTGCAAATTATACCTCTCTTCATTTGGACTTCCTACGTACCAGGTAGTTTAATACCTTAGACAGGAGCCTGCTCAACCCCATTCAATTATTTGCAGTGATAGATGCCTCACTACATTTCTGTGACCGTGAGTTTTACCCATGGACTGTTTAATGTTTTAGAATTTAATCATTTCTGGGTAAAGAAAAATACATTTCATTCAAGACCATTTTTAATATATTTTGCCATTTCAAGAAAACTAGTTTTATCAGGTACATTGTGGCAGAATTCATGACAGTAGACCATAATTTTAGTCAAGGAGCAATTTTAGCACTCTGCTTGGCAATTTAAAGACCTCATTCACTCGCAGTACGATCTTTGAAATCTGTTTCCAACGTTTCTATAATTGTTTTATTTCGAGGCCACACAGATGGGACGGATGGTCTGCAGTAGCCATTGTTCTTGGACTGAACTACGTCGCTGGAATTTGCGATATCGCAGAAACACTCTTGGTCCACAGACAAAGCTCACACTGCGTTTGTCTCTCGAGAAGAAACTCGGTTGCCACCAATGACAAGTGCTATAATCAACGCGCTACAAAGGATAAGTGATTTCATATTGTGCGGCAAAAATGGTTTGTTGCCAAGGTCAGTAACCGTCGCGAGGGAGCTGACAGAACGCCGGGGAGAAACGGCCGCACAAAGACATTTCTGCATCATTTTGTTCTCCAATAATCACGACGCTGAAACAAAACACGCATACAAGCCAACCTTCACTTATATTTAATCAACAGGGAGACGTTTTCTTGCGCTCGAGAAAGCCGTTGCTGCACTGAAGGTGAAAGTCCATCTCTGGAGTAGTACCTGAGACGGTGGAGGAAAGCCAGTCTCAAACGATCCTCCTTTTACTGAACACTCAAGCTTAATTTTCTTGTCTACATACCCCTTTTCCCTCTTGCATAGCTCCTCGTGTTCTGCATCTCCACCCATCTCTTCCGGGTATACTAGGTGAACAACCATGAGGCTCAATGACCCCAACCTAAAAGCCCTTTCTCAGACTCCCATGTCAAACCGCCAACTAACACTTAAGGTTACAGGCGGCATAGTCTCACTGTAGGCCTCTTACCTTCTCCAGTAAAGGACTCGCAATCGCATGACGAGGACGCTAATACAATGCAGACTGAATCCCTCCCACCCTGTTGTGTTGTTAGAGCCAATGGGAAGCCTGCCACATGCCGGCATTTACATGCCAGCCAATGAGAAGCCTGCCACAGTATGGAAGTGTGACACGCGTCTAAGACCTGATTCCAGACAATGGGGCACGTCGCTGTACAGGAGCCTAGCCTAGCATTGGGGCTCCTCAACTCTGGTCCTAAGGGGGCGTGGTTTTTTGTTTTCCCTTGAACATCAGTAGCCCATTAAGACCTAAGAGCCAAGGGGTGGGGAGTTAACTCGGTAATAAATTGTTTTAATTGATCAATTAAGTGCCGAGCAGCAGTGCCAACCAGCAGACCCAATGGCCCTCCGGCACCAGGGTTTTGGACACTTACACTGCTGCCTCACAGCCCATAAAAGTGACCGTTTCTCCCTACCGTTAAATCCCAGATCCCGTCCCGCTTATGATATCCGTTGCTCCATTGGTTCAGATCAATTTGTGAAAGATACAAAAGGACAAAGCACAGAGGAGAGGAGCAAAGATTAGGTGATGCGATGCAAGTAAGCATCATGCAGGTCACATGACCTCAGTAAGTACCATAGCAACTTGAACAAAAGCTGTACTGCTTGTGCTGTAACGTGCTGCTCAGACCTGGCCGCACTGGACATTTAAATTAATTCAGTCGGCTGGAAGACGCCAGCTGTTCCTTAATGGATTACAACACCAGCTCTTTCACTGACGCGCTCTAAATTCTTAAGGGATGAAGTGTGAGAGTTTATCAAAGGGGAAGGATTCCGCAATCCACAGTTAATAAAACCCCATCCTCAAACAGGCAAGTGTGCCTGCAAGAGGGAGATAAACCAAGTCGCCGATCGCTTACACGTAGCATACATATACAGTATACCTGCACAAGGCCCCAGAAGACGGTATTAAGCACTGACTCCCCCTCTTAACACCTCCAAAAGCCCTGCAGTATCCTACTGAAACCCCCGCAGACATCCCTGAGCAGGAAGGGGGGATTTAGCCGGCAGCGAAATATCGACAAGCACACTCTGTGTTGCGAGAGCCCAGCTGAGAGAGGGAGACGGAGTTATTGAATAGGAGGCCAGCGATAGCTATACAGCGTTGAACGTGACGAGAACGTACGCCGGGCATCTGAGTGTCTTTTCCCGTAACGTGAAGAATTTTTTCATCGTGGCATTGTGGGGAAAAAAAAACAAAAAAAAAAAACTGCAACATCACAGGATCCAAAGGAAGTCGCAGGGCACAGAATATTAAAAACGCTGGAACTTACAACAAATCAGGGGGAACCACAGGGGAAAGAATTAACCTCGTGCCCCTCTGTTTATTTCCTGCAAAGAGTCATTGATTTGTTTTCCAAATGTTTGAATTCCACTGTAGCTAAGTGCATAATAGATTCTGGCCAATCAATGGCCACGCCACATACTGTTCATTTGTATGTGGGTTTGTAATTCAGCGTTTCCAATCATCCCTTGCTGTAGGCTAAGCAATTTGTATTGGTTAATAAGCAATCCCTCATGGCTGCGTCGCCCAATTTCTTTTCTTTATGTTTACCCCATTAAAGAAGGCATGGTCAGATCAAAAAATAACCCTCTTCATAAAGTGACTTTGTAAGGAGAACCATGCTGAAGTAGACTGTTGATTTAATACATTAAAAACTACATGAACTGCAATTATTCCACATGGTTTACTGGCAAATTATAGATGGAAAATGCAACAAAAAAGGTAATAAAGTCCTAGTCTTTGGGGGTGCTCTAATTGTATATGGAGTAAATGTTTGTTTATTTGATATGTCACAAAATAATGTTTGATATTGCCCACTGTGTGGCCTCTACAACCAGTTTTCTCAGCTTTAAAGTACAATTTTGCCAGATTAACCTCCAGAAACTGCCTTTGCAAACAGAATGTGTTAATTTTCTGCAAGTTTCCTACATTTTTGGGATGCACTGTATGGCAAACACAGTGCAATGCATGGCTGCATTTGATTATTTGCTACCAAAAAAAAGAGGCATCTAGAAACCTCTGAATATCAGTGCTACTTGAATGCACTAAATACTTCAAGGTCTAATGATGATATCATTAGCTCTCAACACTTATTACATTAGCCAAATCATTCTGCATTTTTTGAAGTTAGTACTATTTTAATATCTTGCTGAGATGCACATTTAATCCAGAGGGGTCTGTTAAGACTTCTACCTGAACAGTCAGGGAATCACTTAACACTTAACAATCTTAACAATTAAGCCTACAGTCATGCTGAAGAACACAATTCTTGAACCGCCACACGAAATTGACAGCGTTGAATGCAACACCCACTTCAGCTCTAAACAGCATGGTGGCAGCGCCACACCATTAAACTTTCCCCTGTAGAAGTGTCTGCCCCCCCCAATGGATGGCACTTTACGAAGAACAGAACACAGAAATATATTATGTGTCCCTGAATCGTTTCTAAGCAGTCCCTTTTACGGCTGTGACGTCAACACAGACCAAGTTTGGACTGACACAACAGGCTAGCTGTTGAGAACAGCTGTGGGCTCTTGGGCCCTACATGATTAGAGTGTGCTTGACTGAACATTCTAATGCTAATGTAACACTACATCACTACTGGCAATTGAAAGCAATGGAGTTCTAGAACACTGATTTAGAACTCTGAAAGAACATTCCGAAAAAAAAAAACCTACTCTTCAAAGAGTACAAGGAACCTGGGAGTGTTGCGGTTGTCCACGAGATGCCTGACTAAAAGATGGCTGGTTGTCTTTACGGTAGGCTAAGGGAACACCTGACTCCAAGATGGCTGCCACTGTAGCTTATGCCTCCCCCACCCCCTGTCCCCTTCTCCTTGTTTGCCCATCTGCACATCACCAAAGCCTCCCTCCATCCTTCTCTCTGTTTTCCCTCTTCCCTCTTCCACTTCCCTCCTCACGCCCCTCCCATCCTCTCTCAGCTTTTCTTCTGAGACGGAAGGCCCTGGAGTGGCTCTTGCACACTATTCCTCCCCGGATGGCACTCTAAATTAACTTCATTAATTTACTCCCACCCACGCGGCCCGGGCAGTCAGCGGGGCCTTGCCAGACGTCACGGAGGCACAAAAAAAAGCTCCTCTGATTGGCCCCTCTGCCAAATTCCACATTCCAAATACATTTCATTCCCTCGTGTCACTCTGGAAACCCTCCACTGGCCTTCATCCCAGATCTGACTGTCATTTTGTATTACTGGGTCTCCTTTTCATCACCACCTTCCTTGAGGTGCATTGACTCAACTGTAATAACTTCTTTTCGCAAGCCTGGGCAGCCATATAAAAAGTATATATATATATATATATATACAAATTTTGGAACTGCTGACTTTGGGTGGGAAGGGAAGGTTAAAACGTTACCTATAACCGATCAGCTTCAGGGCGATGTTCAGCAAACTCAGGGGAGAGGCCCCGCCCACAAATGCAACACAGCGCTGTCATTGGCCGGCGGCGGGGGGGGGGGGACGAAACCCAATTGGAGGCAGGTGTTCCAGCAGCTTGCCTCTGAAGGATGAGTGCTGGGAAAAAAACTGTCAAAGACAAAGAGGTGGGCGTGAGGCATTTCACCCCCCCCGCCCCCCCCCCCCACCAACCATCCCCCCACCCCCCCCCACCAACCATCCCCCCACCCCCCCCCCCAGCCTCTTGTTTCCCTGAGGCTTAGAGCTTTCACCTGGCCCTGGAGACAGCATCACCGCCGCCCACTTAACACTCAGCGAGCGAGAGGCGACACGATGTTGCCCAACAAGAGGGCGCTTTAAAGTCACTGCCCATTAGGGCAAATGGGCGAGCAGAACAGACACGCAGGGTCACAGACAGAAGGCTAGCTATTAAGAGACAGACAAAGGGGGGGGGGGGGGGGGGGGGGGGCGGGGGTGGGGAGAGTGGGGGTTCGCTGTCAGCCGTAATGACTGTGCTGAAATGCATTTTCCATCAGTTCACAAATAGTCAGAGTAATTTAGGGTCTGGTGTGGTGTCCCTCTCGCATACCTAATGTCGATTCCCTTAAAGCGCTGGGCCTCTACAGCTCCCCGGAGGCTGATCAGCAAAGGAGGAAAAAAAAAGAGGGGGGGGGGGGGTGTCTGGTTGCTTGTTTATCTGGTGCAGTTTATCAGGGGACGTTTGTGCACATTGTGGTCATACACTAGCAGATATGAATTTTTGCATTCTTCCATATGCACGACCGTGCCTGACTTAAGGACAGACAGAAAAAGAAATAAAGCTTTGTTCCAAACTGGGCTGTTGAGATTTGTAATGCCGAACGGGGTGACACCATAAGGTATAAGGTAAGGTAAGCATAAGGTAACACCTGTACTGTACATCTGTATTGTGATTCACTGTGAATAATACCACAGTAAAATTTCTGGCCAATGTGGCATTCCCTGTTAACACCAGGAAACATAACATTTAATAATAATACAAGTGAATATTTCAGTTCAGAGAAGACAGAGAAATGTGCGAAACTATTCGGGAATCGCACCTCTGCACGTGCGCAAACCTCCTCACCGCATGTGTGTGTGTGTTTGTGTGTGTGTGTGTGTGTGTGTGTGTGCCTCAATGTTCAGGGATGAACTCTTGATCCACCACCAAGTATAATGGCGTCAGTGGAACGAGAGGCACATCAGCACACTGAATCGGCAGGCAGCAGTAAGAGAAGAAGCCCAAATGAAATCCATTATTTTGGACATGGCATAAACTGCTATTTGCATTGCCTCCGCGGTCTAGCGCCTAATGATAGGATGTGGAGAGCCATTTGTTTACCAGCACACTTTGTGCCCAAAAGAAATTGAGCAATCAAGTCGAAGGCTTGCCAACAAGAATGAAGGATTGTGTTTTTGTGGTACGGCAAAAAAAAAAAACAGTAATTGTCTGCTTTGACAGCTGGTGTCATTAGCAAGAGTGAACTAGTCACCCAGCCTTGGCAATGAGATGACAAGGAGGGAGAAAAAAGAAACAAAAAAATATCACAGCGTGCGACTGGGGTGGAGGAAGCGATCTGCACAACCCAAGAGGAAGAAGGAGCAGGAACTGGATATCAGACAAAGATGATGTCACAATCCCACCTCAGAAAGGGGTGTGAGGGTGTGAACTCCTGACCAATCACAGGTTTGTTTTCCAAAATGGCCAACCTTTTTTGCGATGTGGCCAAGCTCTTCGGACAGAACCACACTTTAAACCTGGTGCTTAGAAAATTTACAGGGCAAAGGGTTATCCTTTACATTACATTACAGTACAGGCATTTAGCATTACGCTCTTATCCAGTACAGTGTGCCTTTAATTAGTAAAGAATCCTAAGGCATAATGATAAGAGGTGGCGACTGTGTTCTTACAGCACAGGTTATCCAAAGGGCAAGGTTTACTGTGGTTTAAAGGACGTGCACTGCTCCCATCTCCATGTCACTGGGAACTCAAAGGGATTAACGGTAGAAATGGGAACTATCGGATACTTGCAAGCGAGACGTGTCTATTGTGAGGAAAGTGTGCTTACGCACTGTACACAATGTGCTCGATGCAATATGTTTCTGCTGGAACATTATATCCAGATCAGATCCCAGTTTATTGGTTCGTCGCAGACAAAAGTGTGGCGGCAGCCTTTGTGCGCGCGCGAATATTGTGTCCACTCCGCGTATCGTGATTGATACGGAAGGGGGTTTCACAATGGAGCGTGATTGAAGAGTAGGGCTATCGACTTTTTTTTTTTTCCTGCATCAAAGCCCAAGATTCTCTCTCTCTCTCTCTCTTGTTTGAGACAGTCCTTTAGATGTTTATTTCATCACAGACGCCCTCGGAGCTGGACTCAATTACAGAACGCGAAGCGTTTGCGGCGGGCAGCGCAGAGGACGACCGGCGAGAGCCCACGAATGTATTTTTACGGCCTGCCATTTCAATGATGCGGCTGATAAGCACCACGATGAGAGCGCTTCACAAAATGGCCCCCAAGACATGCCTTGAATAGCTTATGGCTGGTGACATATGGGCACGTAGGGGGGAAAAAGTAAGGATTGCTGGAGGGGCGCGGCTACAAAGCATGGTGAATACAGGCTATGGACTACTGGTTGCAGGTATGGGATGCGTACCCCAAAACAGAACAGCAGTAATGTTGGCAGAGTTTGATGGTTAAGCACGAGGGTGGGGGGGGGGGGGGGGGGGGGTGGTTGCTCATGGTCTGGGGCGGGTTGATTTGCACTCACGAACCAGGTTGAGGGGTTCCAATCGCTATCGCCCTATCAGCTGCACCTTCATTGTATGGGGTGATCTGGCCTTTATCATATTGCTTTTGTTCCCAGTTGTATTCATGTAAAACACTGTATTCACGAAATGCACAAAAGCTGAAATTCAGGAAGAGGGTTATGAAAACACGATTAACAAGCAACAATGCGGCATCTTTTCATACGAAATGCGTTTGCTCGCAGAATTGCCTCAGTATTGACTCGGAGATGGCAGACCTCCGCCTTTGACTGATCCCTCGCAGCGAAAATAATTCTATTGCGAGCGTACAGAAGCTGGATCCCTTTCCTGCTGAGGAAGACAGGCAGGCA
The DNA here is from genome assembly GCF_013347855.1 of Anguilla anguilla. Classification (NCBI taxonomy): domain Eukaryota; kingdom Metazoa; phylum Chordata; class Actinopteri; order Anguilliformes; family Anguillidae; genus Anguilla; species Anguilla anguilla. Next base: position 5,481,945 of record NC_049210.1, on the reverse strand, counting down.
GGCGGACGGCAACGCCAAGGCAGATGCGGCGCGCTCGGGCAGATGGCGATTTCTGGCGGGTTTTTTATGCAGGAAACCGCAGCCGAAGCCCCGAGTGAGCCCCCGAGAGGGCCGTGAGATCATCTCCAGGCTCGGACGGGGATTTCAGGACTTTTTTTTCCGTCGTTCGCACTTCAACAGCCGGCAACAGCCGGCGTCAGGAGAGATGCACCACGGGAGGTGAAACCACAGGAGACGGAGCGCGCGAAGCCGAAGCGGATATCAGAAGCCGCTTGCTTCGCCGACAAATGTCAGGTGTGACTGGAGAGCGGGAGTCTTCCGCACCACGGGCACGGTCTACGAGCTGAGGAAACCGCTGGTGCCGAGGTTTCAGATAAGAAAACCGCGCATATATTTTTAAAAAAAAGCTACAGTTCTAACATTTCGGGTTATTCTCCAAAGGGCAAGTCAGTAGCGATGCTTCAATGTCAGGCACCTTTTTAATTTCAAGCAGAAAGCAAATTCAGAAATAAAAGTGCCGGATGGAAGTCTGCAAATAGTTTTGTTTCAATTTTCAAAAGCAAATATTTTTTTTCTGAATTGCTGCATATAATTGAAGCACATTTTGCATTCCAATATTAATAATAGTAGAGTAGACCTGTCAGCTGAATACAAAAGGTTATAAAGTAGAAAATTAAATAAATTTTAAAAAATACATTTTTTAAGTGCAGTCAATACAATAACTCAGAGACTGACTGAGGAAACTTCTCCAAGGACTCCAACCCTGAGATTCAAATAATGTTGATATGGGTTTAGAACTACAAAAGGCTTGCTTTTTGCTTCAGTGTGATACGGGGCACTGTGTACTCAGTGACACTGAAGCCACACAGAACAGTCTGCTCCACAAATTTCCTCATCATGGGATGGGTGGAGTTAATGGCAGTATTTTTATGAAAATAACACACTCAAGTGCTACTTTCACCTACTTTCAGCTGACCTTCTCCTAACTCTCACCAAAAACAACTATTGATGCCGGTGCGGTGGTCTCTCTGCAATGCTGACGACACAATTGTAAGACCCCCCCCCCCCCCACCTAAACATGCATTCTATGACTGTATATCGTTCGATGCACATTTCGTACTTTGAGCTCATACGACACATATTATCTTTTTTTCTGACCGTTCACAGTTTTATTTGGGAGAGATGTGGGAGGAAAATAAACCTTGGTGGCCAGGAGTTGTAAGCATCACAAAACAAACAAGGGCACAGTGTCATTGACACAAAGCACCATGAGTAGCTCCCCCTAGTGGAGAAACTTCAGCCTGCGAAATGCGAGTGAGTTACAAGCCAGGTTCATGAGGTGCTTTGCATCTAAAAAGCACATCAGCTACACACTTCTATCAGGACCTCCTAGGAGAGGGAAGATCATTCCAAGCAATCTCTGGGTTCTACCCCCCCCCCCCCCCCCATACATACAAAGGGGCAGGTTTTTTTGGAAAGTATCAGCTTCATCATTTATTTTTAAATGGAAAATCAAAGAAAGGCATACATGTTGGATGAATTTACTGTTTTTTTTTTTTTTTGGGGGGGGGGGGGACTCTCATCAGTTGAGGGAGACTTTTCACACAATTTTTAATGCTGATAAACTTCAATACATACCGCTTATTATTTTTATTTCTAAATTGTGTCAGAATTGTACCGAGCTCCCGATAATCATTAGGCATTTGTTGTAACCATGGGAACCAGGATCTCACGCATTCACGGCGTACTGAGGCACTCAGCAGCAGGGCCTTAAATACAGATGCCGTATCTGGAATGCTGGCTGACAGCCTTTCAGATCGACAAATCGGGGAGATTTTCTGTTCGGTTTACCCACTGAACTAAGCAGAAACACGTTCGCTGCACCTTCCCATGAGCACGGACCGTTATGAAACAACCATTTCCGCGACTCGATAGCTCCCTTTTACCCAGGCTCTGAAAGGCTCTACTGGGTACACGGCCAGTGTATGTAAGGGCTGCTCTGTGACATCAAAGAAAGCCACCCATATTTTGATTTGAAATATTATTCACTGCAGCACTGTGTTTATGTATAATGACATATGATACTTGCAGGGCAGGAAAAGTTGGCGAGCACATTTCAGATTTTAGAGTTCTGTCGCGTTGCATCGAGCACCAGTGGGACCTTTCTGGGTGTCCGAGCCTGAAAAATGACTTCATCATGACTTCGTTTCACCACGACGAACGATCAAACTTGTATTTCACACCAAATGTCGCCAGGGAACGGAGAAAGTGTAAATACTCACCCGAAAATATACTTCACTTTCAGCACGGGCTGAAAAGTCCTGTGGAATCTACCAGCGTAGCAAGGCAGAACCTTCACTGCCACGGGTTCGTCAGAGCCGAGTGTTGTTCAGTTGCCATGCCAATGCCACGTTCTTCATTTAACCTTTCGGTTCTGTTCCATACTTTTTGTTCAACTCTACAATAACCAATTTCCGCAACCGAAAACAACTGGAAAAGAAACAGGACTACAGGAACAGCGGAGAATAGACAATAATTTTTATGGACAGAACACGACTGCAATTAATAAAAAATATGTCGGCCACATAGCCTGCAACAGACAAGGAAGTCACAGGGACACGAACCTCGATTTTGGTGCTATGCAGTTTATTTTTATTTTTTATACACATACAAAAAGTAAAACCTTTAAAAAGCAAAATTCAAAACGGTTATATGGTATATGCTCTTTTTCCATCAATATCAAAGACCAAAAAAAGGGGGGGGGGGGGGGGGGGTTGGTTAAAATACAGGGTATGGGAGGGGTGGAGAAAAAGAGGCAACACAATACGAGATACAAACAGGAGACAACACAAATGTTAAAGCTTCCTAACTTTACCTCTCATCCAATGGCGACGCTCCGACAGGCTCGAATGCGAAGATGGGAACATGATTTCCACGAATAGCAGAAGAGGATATGACATAGGGACTCCTCTGAATTCACAAATCGGTACGAGGAGAAAGCGTATTGCATATCGTGGGCCAGACCTGGGTCAATTGCGTATTTTTCTTTTGGATTCAAATATTCAAATACTTTTGGGTGCTCTATTGATCTTGTCTGGTGTAACTGAGCCTGCCAATATGACCAGAAGGCGGGTTTTGCACTGTTTGCGTTGGTTCCAAAACACCAGACAAGATCATTAAAGCGTAGAAAGGCATTTGAATCCAAAACACACACGGTATTTGACCCAGGTCTGTCGTGGGCATATGAACGGTGTAGCCAAAGAAAATCCACACCAGATCACCTAGTGACCAAGGAAGGAATAAAATTAAAAAGGAAACAAAGAAAAAAAAAAAAAGTTAAAAATCAAGTTTTCTATGGCTGCAGTTTTTTTTACGCTAGAAGGAAAAATAAGTCAGGAAGAATGTTCTTTTTTTCGCCTGCGTGAAGTCTTGACCTCTGCTTATCTCCCTGCCGACGGGGTCAGATGGTGGCTTCTCCGCACCAGAAGGTCCTTGGGCGATGCAGCGGGGATGATGGTCACATGATGCTAGCGATGAAAAGGGGGGGGGGAGGGGGGCGAGTGGGTGACCTCTACGCCGCCGATCTACGTCGGATCACGAACGCGCCCCGCTGTAGCTGTCCCAAATAAATCCTCATCTTCGTGCTGTCGCTCGTCTTCCTCACCCAGATCTGGAATTACATAAGGAAGGGGGGGGGGGGGGGGGGGGGGGGGGTGGGGGGTGGAAAAGGCGGTTTTGCCAGGGCAGATAGAAGCTTCCGGCGCGCGATGTTCGTTGCCGCGGAGACAGGGAAATCTATGCGCTTATCTCTATGCCACCAGGCCTCCCACTCGCGGTAATGCATTCCTTGGGTGTTAATGCGCAGTCAATGGGTCAACTCAAAAAGCTAACGCATGGCAGGCAGGCGCGCGTGTAAATTAGAGCCTCAAACTGCCCCCGCGGTGGGGTATTAAAAGAGCTCCGTTTGAGACGCGGCCAGCGAGCTGATGGGCGGCCAGGGGGGGGCCGGGGGGTCTGGGTTGGCAGAGTAGCGGCGTCACGCACCTCGTTTGTTCCCACAGAGCTGATGACGCAGCTGATCTTGGTGTTCTCCTTGGACTCCAGATAAATGGCCTGGCTCTTGTGGTACCTGGGAGGAACGACGACAGCGCCAGTTACTCCAGCCCTCGAACCCTTACGCCAGCCCCAACCCCTGCCCATGGGCCGAGGGGAGGGGGGGGGGGGGGGGGGGGGACTCTCTCAGATACGGCTCAGCGTGGAGCGGGAGGAGACTTCCCCCCCCCGCGCCCGCGGCTACGCTAGCGCTCGCCCTCCCGCGGCGCCTCCGCGGCGAGGCCTGCAGGAGACCGCGCGGCGAGACGGCGAGACGGCGGGAAGCGCGGCTCACGCACACTTCCACCGCCGCGAAGTCAAAAACAGAAGCAAACCAATTACTGAGGAACACCATTAACAAGCCTGAATGGCTCTTTTTCAAAAAATCTGCTCCTTCGTTTTTCCTGTTCAGAAAGAATTATTCACCGGGACGGATGCTCGGTCCTCCCGACTGGGTTTTGGCTATCGTTGAGCACCGATGCACCGCAAAGACCTCATCCAAAAATTAAATAAAACTCCCTCGGAAGTGCAGACCCGACTCGGACGAGAAAAGAGGTCTCGTGCTCTTCTTCAGGAATATTACCCAGCCCCTTCACTGTTCCTCTGCCAGCCATCCATCATCTCTGGCTGCTGCTCCAGGGGTTCAGACACACCCCCCACCCCCCAGTTTACTGCCAGCATAACCTGTCCGTGAGCATCCCCTGCAAACAACTGCACGGTTTTATATACAGATCCCCTTACCCCTATACGAGCGTCAGGCAGTCAATCCGACGGCACGACTCAACAAAACCCACCCCGACAAGACGTGGACACAAACGCACACTACGTCGCAGTCATAGTTTATAACATCCTTGAGAGTCCGGGGTTGCAGTTAGAGCTGGAAGGCCAGCGCTGGGCCCCAATGCCATTTTAATAAGCGTAGGGCCACAGCGGGCCACTAAAGCATTTCTGGTAGTTGTAGTATTACTGGCCTGATAAGGACGCTAGGATAACGAGCCGCGTCGGGCTCCTTTACAGCCATCTCACCACAGCAGACACGCATAAATGTTATTCTCCGCGTAAAAATTTCATTTCTGCGGCAGTTTAAAAATACATCCAATCCACAACGGTGCGTCCGATAAACCGCTCTGCCCCAATATAAACGCAGGCGCCCCGGCCCGGCCGGCTTGACCAATGGGAGCGCGGACAACTGCTCGGTTAATAGGGCCAATTTCCCCATCGGGCACGAATTCGGCATGCTTTAAATGGGCAAATACCAATTCTGTCTGCCTGTGACCTCCAACGAGTCTCCCCCTCCCCGTCAGGCATCCGGTCCAAAACAACACGGCAATAACAACACTTTTTTTAAGCCGAATTGATTTGGGTCAGTTAAAATCTCTTCTGTCTGAGCCGCAAGTTTCCCCCATGTCACTCTCTCATGAAATCTATGCTGAAAACTAAACCCCATCGAGCAAAAACAAAATGACAATGTCTGGCAACAGGTCTAGACTCCAGCCAGCCCCCCTTAATGCAACTGTATTTATTTTATCTTTTAAAAGGGAAGAGTGTAGCTGGAGGCATGGGAACCGTAAGGAATGCTTACAGTGCCATCTTGTGGCCGAATGCAGAACTGTAGCACGAGGCAGGCAACGTGAAACACGCCTCATTCATTTTTCCTTGAACAACTTCAATGTCACGCATACATTTCTGCTTTAACGGACCCAGCCCAAAAAAAAGCACACTGGTCAAAGACTCAGAGGAAAGATGCTGATAGGATAACTTTATAAAGCCAGTTGCAGAACCATTTCTAGCTTAAAGGCCTCAGAACACATTTTTGGCATACCCAGGATCCTAACCAAACAGCTAGGCTAAGGGAAAGCAAGGCACCTGACAACTTAAGTATGCACCAGATATGGGGGAAAAAAAACAGAATATTACAGTGGTCATCCATTACATACAAACAGTGTACAAATAAGTTGTAAGTGAGGGACAACCAGCACATGGATAAGCCACACAGGGTAGCTTATCCACTAATTAAGTAAATGGCACACCACACACATAGGGTCGTGTCTACAGCGCTCGACAGGCTGGGTCATCTCTAATTATGGCTGGGGCTCAGTGACTTTGAGAGAGGGGTGAATGTTGGGCCGTGTCTGGCAGCTGCTCCTGTGTCCAACCTGTCCGAGGCGATGACATCACAGATCTCTGAGGGAGAGACACCACGGGCGCAGGGACGCAGTGGCGAGAGGCACAGCTCTCTCCGACCGCGCTGTCCTTGCGCTGACCCAATTCTTAGCGCGATGGCGAAATGGCCGAGAAGCTGCAATTCAGTTGATTACGAATTTAAACTGGGGCCAAGGACAACCAGTTTCTTTAAAAAGAGTTGTAGGCCAACCCCTATGAAGTGACCTTATACTGGAATTTTATTTTTCCCCCCCCACTATCTGTTTTAAGACTAATAATTGGCAAAGACTAAACCTTGAGAACTACAGGCCTTCAGGCACCCGAATGTCCAAAAAAATTTTTTTAATGAAAACTAGCAACCGTGAGGACCCTAAAAATTGACAAAAACAGAAATTAAAATCAAGGGAAACTGACATAAAAGAACCGGGCGTGGAAACGATAACAGTGATGTCCCACGCACGGGCAGCGTACGTCGAGCAGAGCCTACCATCGTTTGTCGTAGTAGAGCTTCCCCTCCTCGATGCGCGCTTCGTACCGCTGCGTCGGCGCTTCCAAGGGCGTGGTGGGAAGGTGCTCCGGAGACGACGGCGAAGCTGGGGGGGGGGGAAAGGGGGAAAGCCCGTTGGACACGCCCGACTCTGTCGCGTTCTTTAATCCGCGAACAATGCCTCCTGAAGCCCAGCCGCGATTCTGAAGCTAAGTAGCGGTCTTCCGGGAGCCCGGTGCCGGAGCCAATACAGACGTATGCTAATGTCGGCTGGGGCGGAGAAGAAACTAGCTCACGTGCACCGCTCCGTTAGCACGCGTTGCCCTGTCAGCGCTTTAAAGTTACGCGTGTCCGCGGCCAACTCCCGCCTCCAGCGTTCGTTGCCATGCCTTCGCAGACGGTTTTTTAAAAATCCTGCTTCTCCGTTTCGCTTTCTGTTTGGCTCCAACGAATGGGTGTGCTATTTCTGTGGTGTGACGAGCAACGACTGTGTGGCCGTCCATTTAAATGAGCCATCGTCAAGGCATCGAAGCAGCTTATTCACTACACCTTCTGTTTTTAACCCCCTTCAAAAGCTTTTTTCATACTGACCAACTGTGACGACTAATTCCACCAACACTTTAAAGTGTACATTATGCACATGCCTCCATATGCGTGTGACTAAACATATCTCACTTAACTTTGTCTTAAAGTTGCGTAAAGTGATCATACCTGGACGTTTGGGTGACTTGAGCTGTGAACAGAAAAGAATTCTAATTAATTCAGTAAAAAATAATAAGAATAATTGCTTTGCCATTACAGCCAAAGCTTCCTGAGAGGCAAATGAAAGCAGATTTTATTTAGCTATTGCTTTTAGTTTTTAGATGTGGAAACCAATGTAAAATCAGTCCAAATGGAGCATACCTGCTAAAAGTTCTCTTTAAAGAATTTTTCATCTGCTAAAAGCAGCATACAAGAGCCGGAATCGATTTTACCAGAGATATACTCCACACTTCCATGTACAATGTTCAAGCTATGTCACAGGTATAAGGGCCTTTAAAGTGTATAGAACTGAACACGCCAACCTTGTTCAGTGTCCGTAGGTCTTCCATTATCTGTTCGTCTGTTAGCAAATAGTTTAACTGAGGTGCAGGGAGTCAAGGCAAAGAAGCAGCATCAATGTTGTTATTATTACTCATATGTTCGTGTCATATTAGTAGTGCAAAACATTTCATTTTCATTCATCACAAGTCCGCACCCAAAGTGATTTACAATGTAAAATATTACATAATCAAATTTACATGTATACAAACTTAAAGAACAGACAAGTGTATTGCTGGTTGGGCATTTTCTCCTAGTCAACAGACAAATGTATCATAACATGACAACTCTGGATGATCGCTTGGTACGAAGTACCACTCGACATCCTTCTGGCATCAGAAGACTTTTCGAGCAAGGATATCAGGCGCGGGTTTCCTCCGTTTGTCCGGGATGGGGACGGGATCGTTCGGCCGCCTTCTCAGCTTCCGCGTCATGATGGGTTTTACCTCCATGGAATCTGGACGTAAAAATCGGACACAAACCTTTACAGCCAAGGACAGGTCATGGGTGGCGGTGTACGCGTGCGTGTGTGTGTAAGTGAAACTGTGAATGAGACACAGGTATCTTGGTCTACATTCCGTTAGCCCAATGAGCCAAGAGTAGCTTCCCAGTAGGGAACGATTAAGCGCACAATCGGAAACCTTGTGTTAAAATGAGCCAAAATGGCGGCGCGCTGAAACGCGGCCATTTTAATTGAGCCGCTCGTTAATGCCAAATAAGGCCCTTTTGGAAAACTCTGCAGCCATCTCAGCCTCAAAGGAATGCCACTGACACAGAGAACAGAAATAAATTAATATCTTCTTCGCCAGCCAAAAAAAAAGTAATTTCACATTTTGTTCAGATTTCTTTTCATCCTTTTCTTTATTTTTTTACGAGCGCGATTTGCTATCTGATCGTTCTCCCGGCTCCTACCGCCTGTCAGTTCCATTGTTAATTTTTCGTTCTCTATCATCTTCTTCTTCTCCTCCAGCTCGGCAATTAAGTTTTCCTTCAGCTCGACCTTCTTATCGTCAAACTCCTTCACCGCCGCCTTCTTCTCTTTGATGTAGTTTCTCTCCACCTGCTCCGTCTGCGACAAAGAGGGGCAGAGAGGTGGGAGAGAGAGACGGGCGGCCATTATCTCCCCCCGTTCCAGAAACGCTCTCTCCCAAAGACAAACACCGTGCCGTCGTAGGTTTCTTTCGCGTTCGGCCCCGGGCCACGCCCAGCCAGCAGCTTCTGGCTGTGTCCTGAAATTGCACACTACGTACTACATATACCATCGTTCAGAGCATTTAGTATGTCTGTAAAAACTACACTGGCTTTTCGGACATACTAAGTCGTCATAGAAACACTCCACTTCCTTTCAGCACTTTGTACATTGATGATGGCGTGAGACAGGTGTGTAATATTTTGCACACCGCCCTATGCCATTATCGGTTGATGTCTGGTTGCTTGAGTCGTGAACTATCGCAGTGCGTTGTGGGATACTCATGCCAAAGTAGTAGTAGTGTGCAGTGTTTGCATGCTAAGATATTTCATTGAACGTAGTATGACATCCTGGTATTTTTTGCATAATATTTCATTTATGGCTATTGTTTCGGACATGCTAAAAACGATACATAGTATGTATTACAATGTATGCGATTTCGGATGCAGCCTCTATGACCAATCAGAGTCAATGTCGTCTGCAGACGTGACCAAATATGGAACGGGCCCTTTGCAAAAGTACAACTGTCGCCTGAAATTAAAAACTGACGCACGTCTCACCTTCAGCATAATTACGAAAAACAGATTAAATTATCTTACCTCAAGTTGCAGGAAAAGATCTAGGAAAACAAAGGCAAAGGAAAATCAACACAAATTCCTTTTATGGGAGTAGTTAATTACTGATTCTGCTGAAAACACATTCTCCAATAATCACTACCACAAATTATTTCTGCCACCAGTTCCAATGACTTGTTCATAAAAAAAGCAAAACAATCCCCTAACATATTTAACAATAAATTGCTTTCCATGAAGTACGCAATCAATCAAAACAATTATAAAATGAAATTTTTTCGATAAAAGTCAGCTCTGAGATGGGTGAGTGGGCTGGTGAGGGTGTCATGTGAGACTTGTATATGAGGTGGTGGGGCTGGGGGGGGGGGGGGGGTCACCTACATGAATGTTAAAAGGTTTAATGATTGCATCATAAAAGCCAACCTCCTATGTGGGGGGAGGTGGTGGTGGGCGTTAAAAAAAATCTTATACGTTGACGCACCTGCATTGCGCAGCCTCTCTCTGTACTGCTGGTCTAACTTCTTCATTCTCTTCTGATACTCCTGCAGTGTACCTGTGAGCACACAACCCCGATGAGAATCAGACTTCACTCCCCACCTCGCAGAGAGCCACCTCCATCAGTGGAGATTAAGGCGGAGCCGGCGGGGGGGGGGTTGGCGAAGGAGCATGGCGTGGCAGCATCCACTTGTGTGTATAGTCTCACCCACCCCCCACTCCAAAATGGATCAGCAACGGACCTTGTACTGTACCAGTTAGCTATTTTAAGATGCTTGTCTTGCCTTATATTGAATGTGGCTAAACTTCAGGTTCCCCCCCAGAACTGTGAACAATGGTGCACAGTGGACTTCTCAAAATTGAACTGCATGAACATGCATCTTTGAATGTGCCACTTAGTGAATTAATTGACCAAAGCAAGCACTCTAGCTAATTATCTAGTTAATTGGGTAAAGTGCTTGCTTTGGTAAATACATTAATTGCTGTGATGCATTGCTGTGTTTTTTTGGTGGAAATAAGCAAAACCCAGGATGGTTTCACTTATCTCCAACAAAAAAACAGAGCAAATAATTTTGTCTCAGGAAAACTAACTAGTTATCATCCTCACTAGGATACACATTTGTTATAAGCTGGTTTTAAAATTATGTCAATTAAAATATTCCATGTGACATCGGGATTTGTCGCACCTATATGGCCATAAAGACTTAACTAACATGTTAAAGTTGGTGAAATCGGGAGGATCCAGTGTGTGCAAGTTTTTCATTTTCTTTCTTTGTAAATATATGAATCTCTTACGAATCTCTCAGAAGAGTGCAAACTTTGAAATTAACAAAAAATGTTTCCCACCACCTTCTTGAAGTTGCAGCAATTGGCGCTTGAGCGATGCCAATTTGTCTTGGTACATCCTGAAACACAAAATAAGAATGATCAAAGGAAAACTGGCTTTATCAGTTAGTTAAAATGCAAATCAACATTGATAAACATTCACACATCAACACACCAGCCGACAGAATTGACTGGAAAAACATACCTTAATGTAAGATAGATGTTTTTGGTCTTTGCCAATAAATACTTCACCTAAAACGCATATGGTGCGAAACCTATTGTATGTGACCAACTCCGCTCTCTTTACACTTTTAAGGGCCAAATTAAAAAATGGTTACTGGGAGGGATCGTCTACTGTGGCAAAATAAGGTTTTGCGCAGTTAGGTACAAAGAGAAGTAAATAAATGCTGAATTGTGTACTGGCCAGCGGAGGGCGCTGCAGCAATCTTTTCACAGGTGGCCTATTTTAAGCAGTCTACGAGCCCGCTTCTGCCACCTCCTCTCGCACATCACACATACAGAAGCACTCAATAACAGGTCAATGCAGCACAGCGCCGAAAGGGTTGCCTTAGTAACACTCACTGTTCTTTGATTTCAACGTAATCATCCTCATCGTGTTTTGCCAGATCTGTCTCACTGGCATCTTCAGTGTCTGCCAAGGGGATATTAGAGAAAGTACCGTGAGCTTCCACATTCAGGACAGTCTGAATCAAATCGCCATGCATAATGTACCAAAGAAAAAAACCTTAACAGCTAAAACTCCTATTGTCAAATCTGTGTGATAAATTATTTATTAGACACTCTATATTAAAATTACTTCCATTCAGAGCTTCAGAAAAACAGACCATATTTCTCGGAAGGAAAAACTTCAGTTCAGCTCAGAGGTGTCATATTGACGTGAGCGCGTGAAAGTAAATGAAGAATAGACATACTTCAAACGCACTTGCAACGTAAACTCGTTCGTAACATTAAAGATAAAAATAATAGTTGCTATAAATTCAACCGATATGCGAGCAGAACATACTACAGCCGACTAATAGCCTACAAAGCAAACCCATGCGTTCCTTTTTCTTACACACAGCGTGTCGACATTATTCATCCAAAAAGCACAATACATATACACAAGTTACCTTCATTGGTAATATGCATGTGTGTGTTACCAGCCATTCAGCTGCGTTCGTCTCACAGCACAGAGTCAGTGGGCATTCTGTACATCAAGGTGACGTCTAAGAGACTGTAGAAATATGGTTTCTTGAAAGCGTCCTTACACAGCAGCCAGCGAGCCAGTTAGTTACACGAGACGAGGAGGGGTGCCAAGACTCCTCAGCAGTTATATAATTTAGAATTAAACACGATAAACAAGAGATGTCGCAGAGCGTAAAGTTGCATGCACATCCGCTTATTCTGGAACCTCGGCACTAGCTCGCTGCTCAGCTGCAACAAAATATCAATGTGAAATGCAGTAACATAAGCTTACTCTCAGCCTCGCGATATATGTGAAGGCTAGGTCCTCTCACGATGCGGGCAGCTACAGTTCGCCCACAGATCGTTACGCAGAAATAAAAGAGATAAACATATCCAGATATAAACATACCCAGATCATATGGCAAACATGCAGCGTAACTTACACTACAGTCATTTCAACTTCTCCGAAATGAGATGGTTTTCTAGTGATCCATCTCTATTTCCCGTAGCATAACTTGCTAGCATACAAAGCTAATGGTTTTCTTTAATCAACATTAGATAAGGCCTTTCGTTAGCAGGCACTGAAAAGTAAAATAAATACCGCATAATGATCCGAGACCATTGAAACAAAATAAGCTGCCTTGATTGTACCTTAATGAATGTGTAATGTTGCCGGTAGTTTTCAGAGCTGCAAAGCACTCGCAAAGAAAAGCGAATTAGCTCGGTAGACAACTGGATGGCTGGCCACCTTGTTCGCTAGTTAGCTAGGGCAGTTCTGAAGTGTACAGATATCAAAACTAAAACTTGAAAAACATTCTATTCCATCAACTAATTACTGTATGATCAGATACCCGGTTAGCGGACTGTCTACCTGGAACCTTTCCCAAATCCAGCTGTGAACGTCTGTAAAACTCCAAGGAGCTAAATGAAAAATAAGATGACCGTTCAATTTCAACCACTTCAGCTAGCGATATGTTACCATGGCTCCAAGTAAGAATTTTTAAGGACGTGAGCAAATTCAACGCCGGGACAAGTTAGCTTGATTGCGTCCCCGTACTGCCTCAGAAACTGTTCTTGTTCCTTAAATGACAATACGCGTGTCCAATACGCTAAAGGATGGTGCCATCGTAAAACCAATTACATTGGTGTACTCCCTCTTGTCACCTGTCAATCGTATTTAGGAGGGGCAGAGGTAACGAATACAATTATTCGGAAGCTAGGTGTCCTACTAGCACAACGAACGCTAATATTCCTCAACTGACAAAGTATTATTAGGTCTACGTAGCTAGTTGGCGTTTGCCATTCGCCCGACAAAATAAAATCTAGCTTCTTATTACATGCTTTAATTATTATTTATTTTCACAGACTTGCTTTTTGCACAGTGAATTCAAATGAGGTTTCGTTTGCACTCTACAGCTAATAAAAAGCTACTTCATGTTTGTTGGCTAGCTAGCCATCTAGCCACCATTTCCGGGCAAAACGTGCTTGCGTCAACACGCTATCGTTACCGAGAAAGCTAGTTAACCAACACATTATATTTTTATTTACATACACATAGCTAATATTAACATGTTAGCACCGGTCCACTCATTCGCATGATCCATCTAGACTAGCTAGTAAGCAAGCGTGCTCAAGATAACTGGTAGGCGTTCTCAATGTACCATGGCTAACGTTAACCACATAAAGAGAAGCCTGGCAAAGCAATAGCAAATCACAAAGCTTTTTAGCTAAGTATGCATCAAGCCATATAAGTGAACTACGGATAGCTGCATGTTTATTGGTAGTTACAAGCGTTATTTCTTTTCCGTTTTGATTCAGACTCAGACTAGCGAGCAACAGCACGTCGTTACTGCCATAATTAAGTAGCTACTTCCAGTTAGCAAACGTGACTAACTAACTAGCATTACCGTTACATAGACTATACATTTTAGCTAACGTTAGCATGGCTACCCAGCTACTTTTTGAATACTTCGATCGAGCTACAAGCCAAATGAACGTTGCAAGTGGGCAGATTTTTTAAAACCTAGTTGCAAGCTAGCCAACGTTAGCACACAATAAGTTAGCTGCTAGCTTTACAGTTTATAAAGGCTCCTAGCTAGCTACCTTCTTCCGAGTCTCTCCCCCTGAAGCTCCGGTCGTCGTCATCATCCACACTATCAAGTTCTTCTTCGTCGTTATAATAATCCACAACCGGCGACAGTAAAGTTGAAGCCATTTCTTAATTAAATGATGTAAACATTCGCCAATACCGTATTGATCCTGAATTACATTCAGCTCCAAACACAACAACAGCACCCGGGACGGTTAAGACCCATACACATTGAGAAGGCCGAGGCTATGCCTGACCAAAACAAAATCAGTTCCATTATTATATTAAATTACTATATTTATATATACATATAAAACTATATTTTTTGTTTTAAAATTGATTCTGTTCAAATAAATTAGTTTAATATTTTTGTAAAATGTTAGAATAGTGCGCTATCTAAACTGGCACATTGAAAAGATCCTTATTTCGCTCGAGGGCAAGAATAGCCATAGAGAATATCTCATCGTTGGTAAACATTTTCGCGCTTTCTTTTCAAACTACGTTATATGTTTCATGCAAAATAATATTCGTATGTTCTATATGTATCTCCCTTTGATTTGCATTAATTTAAAAAAATAATTACTTGTAAATACTAATTTGTACCAATACGGCGCCAACACGTGGGCTTATGGGAAATGAAGTTCAATTTCAATTACAATTGGTGGCATGCTAAATACGATTTTGAATATAATATTTATTTTTTCAAAATATTTCATCTTAAGTACACGAAGGACAAATTGCTCTCCGATCTGCGATTAAACAACTGCGTGCCTGTTTTTGTGTCTGTCTGTTTGGCAGTCACACATGGATTTGGTAGCTTGCCAAAAATAGCCTCTATGGCCTGAGGATTTCATATGTTAAAATGGTAGGTTTGGGGTCTATGTATGGGATGTGAAAACATAACAGACCGCACAAGTCTGGTTCCTGGTGCCATACTGTTTTTCAACAGTAGATGTCACTGCCCTGTTAGGATTGCGTTTGTGCTTGATACATCTCTATTGGAGCATTATTGCAATGTGTACCCCTGTGATCAAAGGACATACGATTTTTTTGTGCGATTGAAACGTAACAATTTCACTTAACACATTCCAATATGTTGCAGTTAAATTGCACTCTTAAAAGAACCTCACTCTGTAATGTACGAGGAAAGTGTTTCACGATAACTTTGTGCCTTTGAACCCACTTTACATAAAACCATGCATGTAGGAATAAATAAAAAGAAGTTTGTCATACAAATTTAGAGGCAACTGACTAAGTTGTCCGCCGAAACGTCTATATATTGGTGACTAGTCATGTGCCTTTCTTTTAGTTTACATAGATAATTTGTCAAATGTTCAGTTTTGCGTAATAATTTTCCATGCTGACTGAACCATTTTAGTGGTGACCTCAATAAACGAATTCAACCAGTTGAAGTATCATGCACTGACTTTGAAGGCCTGTCATACCGTAGGTTAAATGAATGGTAATGGAATGAGTAGGCTATTGTAATTGAAATACACATTTAAGTTTTCTCTTTGAAAGTTATTTTTCTCACACACAGGCCTATTAAATGTATCGATATACACTAAATTATAAATATTGATCAGAAAGAAAACGTCGATAACCGATATTTCACCCACTCGAGAACTTATTCAGTTTAGTCTGTGCTCGATTAGTATGTCCTGTACATAGAACCGCACCTCTTGAGAGTAAACCGAAAATAGAGAAAAATGTCCAATCTGTATGTGTCATGTTGTATGACAGCTTAGATTGACAACACAAAACGTGAGTATTATGATCTGTGTAGTGTGATACTAATATACAGCTGTAAAAAAAAAAAACTTGAGGAAATGTTTAAACAATTTTAGCTTGCTCTGAAGCTAGTTTGCTAGCTATCTTGTCAGCTTGCTGTCTAGTTTGCGAGCAAACGAACTTATTTCCGTCTGGGTTGGTAGCTAGCTTGCTAAGTAGGTAGTGACAGTCACGACGTTGTGGGCCTGTATGTGCAAGTGGAAAACGAGTCTTCATTCAGGAAGTCAGACTGCATGGTTTTGCAAGACAAATCGAAAGTCTGAGGACCCACAGGCGGATTGAATTTTTTAAACGCGAACTTTTTTTTATAAGGAGGAACCAAAGATCTACGGTCAGTATGTCATTTTGTGTAAAGTGTTTCTAGTCTGATCGATATATCTAGTTTTATTGAAACGATGAACGCACTGACGCGGGTTAACTTTTTCCGCCGATTTGAACGTGGATGAGTAAATACAGGAACGACAACACCTGCATGGGGTTCAGAAACGAATATTAGGAAACCAGCGAACTATACTTCTGCTCCTTTTCAAAGTAGGTGCTGTTATCCAACTTAGCTAGCTATCAAACAATTAACCAACTTCATCGCATGATAGCTTGCTACCATACATCTTGTGAAATTTCAAAACCATCGCCTGTCAGTGGAAATTTGGTCGCTATCTACAGAGCTCGCCAACGAACGAACCAACCAAAGTTAGCTAGACTTGACCGTATTTGTCTATCAGTTTCACAGTTGCGTAGTAAGCCAGCCAGCTATTGCCGCTCAACTGCTAGCTAATTGTAGCTGACAATTCAGACGATTTCAGACAGTAGACATAATTTGCGTGTTTAGCTATCGATGAGAGGAAATTCTCTAAGAGGGACAGAGCGGACGTTGTGTTTATAAAGGCACTTGATCCCACGGGGTAAGTAGCGGTTGAACTGGCGAGCTGTAGCTAGCTAGCCACTTAGTCTTATTATTATTATTTAGTCTGTCAAATTTTGAACTACAGTTATTTTGAAGAAGAAAAAATTGGTAAAGCAAGACTATAAATTGCTACCCCGACAGAAGCTAGCAATCCAGTTAAATTTGGGTGAGTCGAACGAATAGGTCGCTAGCTAGCCAGCCTGTCTCATTTCCTACAGCAATATAACGTTATATATATTTGAAATCATATGTGTAATTTTAACTAGAAAGAGAGGATAAAGCTTTATGTACGATTAGCACTAGTGATCGTATTTATTTGGGACTAGTTGTAGAAACATTGTACTCTTGTGCTCATGTTAAGCTAGCTTGCTATAATTTATATTGACATTTTAAAAAATAAACTAGTGTCTGGTCAAGCTTCATCTTTTGTTGTAATATAGAGTAAACCACTATATAAATAGCTACGAACGATTGAAAAATTACTGTGTCAAATTGGTTGTCTTGTTAACAAGACAAAACCGACGTATGAATAATGTTTTAAACGGTAAGGTGCATGAATGCGTTTTGCACGTCTAGAAAGCGCGCCTGTTGAGAGGTAGGAGACGCTGGCTGGCCAATGTTACATTGTTTCAAATGATTTCAACAACAACACACGCGTTGGTGTAGCTATACCTAACTTGCAACGCGTCCCCAGAGAATGTGACTAATACATATTTTTAGATTAATAAACGAGGGGTCATATTAAGAGCATACTCGACTAGGCTATTGTTATTTAAATAAAGGTTTTCAAAGTATACCGTACAGCGTTGTACTTGATTTCTCAGAGAACTAGCTCGCTACGTCGATATAAGTACAACCTGTCATGACTTTAGACGGCATCGGAGAACAGTGCATGTGGTCTTATATTCTCAATACAGTGAGCGTTCCTTTGACAGCGATTGTGCTAATCGTTTGGTATGGCTTCTAATGACCAGTTCGCCGTCTCTGCTTTACCTCGGATATACAAGCCATTGTTGACAAACCTGCGCGTTTGTACAGATCGCACGCCGAGAACCATACACGACTACATTGTCTTCAGGTGTCTGCTATTGAATGAGTTGTCCAGCCATGCACAGGAAATTACAATCGCTGTTAATTCATAGACCGATCATAGCTTCATGTGGAATTGCAAGCTCTTTCACCGAACGTACACGTTTGGATGCATTACATCATTGCACTAAGTTCTATTCAGGAGGGGGGCGCATTCCCCGAAGAGTTTCGTATCAGTACTGAATAACTTAATGGAATGCATTAAGTGATGTCTGACTCCTATACGCGGAAGAGCTGGGGCAGTTTATTTGAAATGCATCTTCATTGTTGTTTCAAGGTGTGACTTTTATGGAGGTGTTTCACGCATGATACTCATTGGGCACGTTATCTGCTAGGTCATTGAGCCCTCCTGGAAACTCTTGGTCGAATCGCCTCTTGCGGAGACGTGAACAGGAAGTTAAAAGGTAACCTGCTGTACTTCAGGGCAATAGTGGCTGCCTGGCTGATAATGCTGGTATCTGGGACATTCCAGTGTTTATTGTATCAAGATTAATGAATTATTCAGGGAAGAAAAGAAACTAAAATAACACTTGCATTGGAGTGTGTAAAATGTAGGCCTTGCCCCCTTGAGATCCAAGTTGACAGTCCTCCACCCCCGCTCACGCACAGTAGTAACCTGGTCTGTAGGACACATACACAATCGACTGGGCCTGGGCTGTATACTGACAGACAGGCCTGTTTCATGTTTTGGGTGGAAAGTGAGATCGTGTTTGCACATCTGTGATGTCATTTAGCAAGGTTCATGTGGGCTAAAACCATTTCGCACAAACATGATGAGATTTAGTCTGTCTTTAAAGAAGCTGTGTTAAGTGCGATAAATGCACCTTATCATTAATCACAACAGGTGTGTCTGGCTCAGCGGAGAAAATTCACTGTGCGTGTGAGAATGGGCCTTTACGTTGCTACGCTACATTCCCCGGTCACTTCTTCACAAGCAGTGTCTGCTCTGTGCTCTTAATGTGCACTTTCTCACATGGTTGGACCTTTCCACCATTTTGAGGAATTTGGATAACAGCTGAATGGCTTTTTGCATGCATGTTTTTAGTAGAAAATGGGCGTCGACCCATCGTACTGTCATTTGCGAAATGTCAGGAGATTTGGAGGCGGGTCAGTTGTGCCGGGTGGTACTGATGTTGGGCGCTACATGCACTTGCCTCAGTGTGTGTGTGTGTATGGCCTATTAGCCAGGGATAGACTTGGATAACTTAAAGGGATAGCGGTCCGCTTCAAATCCGCGTCGACTGAAAGCATTTTAAGCCGTGGCTCGGTGACCTCCTACACGCAGAGAGCGGGGGGAGATGTCGCGGGGTCACGCGTGATTATGGGGTCGGCGCGCTCGCCTGCGGAACCGCTGCCACGTCAAGTTTGGGCGTCCATCTGGACAGCCTGGGCGTGCTGAAGCGGGCGGAGGTCAGCTGTGATTGGCTCAGCAGCTATAGCCACAGATTCCTTAGCCTCGTACGGAATCTGTACTGATTTAGCCACATACTCGCCATCGACAGTTCAGGCTGTCCACCGTTTAAAGCCAAAGCATTCAAATTTGGTGCATGTTCTGCTAATTCTTAAAGGGTCAGGGGTACAACTTTGGACAGTAATGTGACACCGGCAAGACCTGCTACTGGCTAGAACCTCCGGATGGACAGAAGGCATGCAGGAGCTGTATATCTGGTGTGTGTACAGAATCTTTGATTCAGCCAGTGTTGAGGAGGCAGGATCCTGCACTGCCAGACAAGCCCAACATCAGAGCAGAGCTTTAAACCCTGGCAACTGCCTTAATCACTATACAGTAACTCTTCTGTAAAGGGCTTTGTATAATCTTGGTGTGAATAAAGTTTTAAAATCTCAAGGAGAGGGGATTCATAGCTGTGGGAATGTTTTTTTCCTTCCCCCCTTTCGGCAAAAAAATTGTTTTTGAGTACTTAAAGCAGAAATGGAGGTGATTTGTGATGGATTTCTTTTCTTGATGTGGAAAGGTTCTCTGCATCAAAGAAACCACACAAAACGACATCTTTTTAATGATCCACAGGTTGTTTTTCTGGCACCGGTGGTAGAATTGCTCCAAGCAGAACACACAAGTGTGGAGCAACTGTGTGACGTAGCACCTGTTACTGTATTACAAGAAAAGGTATCACTTTAGTTTATGTTTTATGGCAGGTGGTAAAAAGGGGCACTGTTGATAAGCCAGCCTTGCTAGCGCCTTATCATAGGGCAGGTGTACATCGATCGCCACCTGCAGTGCCAGCCTTAGCGGGTATGCGATTAGCCTAAAGGGCGGGGCTAATGTTATTCCTCGCAAGTCTCAGCGCAGTTCCAAATAGTCCCAAATAAACAAACCCTCAGTCTGCGTCCTGAGGAGACCCCACCGGCTGTAACTGGCGGTCGGTGAGCGCTGAGGATAGCCCCGGCGTGGCCCAGAGTGGCGGGTCAATACCGCCACGGGTCTCTGCTCCGGCGCGACGTGGCGCGGTCTCACCCCAGGAAATGCCATCTTAATCGCAAGATCAGAGCGCGAGGCAAGGCAGCCCTTTTTCACATCTTTTCTTTTTTTTATTTTTTTTTGTCCGTCTTGTAGACGAACGCTCGGTTTTTTTTTTTTTTTTCAGAGCGGTGGGGGTGAGAGGAAGGAGGAATGCCTGTAACCGGCGTGTGGTATTTTAGGGTGCGTGTTTGAAGCCTCTTCCTGAACACACTCATCGCGACTCTTTCGGCCTCCGGGGCCCGTTTTTAGCTCGTAGCGCCGCTGCCGACACGTCGCCTTTTTTAGCGAAGTGCCTGGATTTGCATACCGTACGACCTCCAGAAGTAGCCCTGACGGAAACGAGTAACTTTTTTTTTTGGTTCCGCCTCTTACTTCAGTAAAACCCGACTTAAAGTATAGCCTATATTAGGAAGTGGAGAGTTAAAACGCCAGTTCAGTGGCGCAGCGGTTCTGCCGTATGTGGTGTGGCAGGAATAAGACATCAAATATTAAACCGGCGCTGCTGTCAGGCTTAATGTTGCGTAGTGATCTGGTTTAGAGTGGCGCGTGTGAGGACGCTGTCTGAAACGGCCGGGGGAACTGTGCATGGCTTTGTCCCCGAGCGCGTGTGTGTTCGCTCCTGCATGCAAGCCTTAACGGTGATTCCAGAAGACACGGGCAGGCCGGCGTTGCGGTGGGAGATCGGCGGTGTTGTGCCGTTAAAATAAACCCACCGCCGGTGTCAGGGCTGCCGGATTACCGCCTGTCTGTCGGCTCCTGTTCCAGCGCAGGTTCCGACGGCCTCCCTCTTAACCTCGTCAAAAAGGCTTATTTAAGAGTTTAGTATCCAAAGGTTCTTCTCTGCTTCTTTGTCAGTCTGGATTTAGTGGTAGTGTGTGAGGAACGGTGTGTGATGTTTGACTGGACGAGTTTGGTTTCGTTGCGTTTTGCCATTATTGCGAAAGCCTGTCTTCTCCCCGCCCCCCCGCTATCCGGAGCCCGTGTGTGTGTGTGTGTGTGTGTCTGTGCGCGCGTGACGCACGCACAGGTTGTGCGCGCTGGTGAATCGCGCGCGTGTCATCCAGACTCCGCGGGTATGAGTCGTCAGGCCGGCTGTGGGAATTCGGGAGATGAGAGGCGCGGGGGAACGCACGCGCTCCCCTCCGTGAGTCGGCCGCGTGGGAACGCGGGGAACGCGTCTGAGTCGGGGCTGTGGCGTGTGCGCCCGGAACATTACCGCCATTAAACAGGAGCGACTCTACGCAAATTTTTACGCATTTTTTTACACGGTGTCCGTATGTACATCTGGTTGTATCCTGATGCGTTTGAGGTTAAGTGCTTTCCTCAGGGCTACAACTGCAGTGTCCCAGCCGGGAGTCAAACCTGTGAGGCTCGAGAGCCCAGTCCTCTAACCACTACGCTGCTCTGCGGTCCCTGGGCCCTCTGAGTGTTACATGTACGGGCGGGGGCCACAGCCTTTCACGTCACCGTGGAGACCGTGCCCGTTTCGCGATCGGCTACTTCTGCCTGTAGCAATAAGCTCGGTTCGGGACTGTTTCTCTAAGTCGCGGCTTTAGCTTATCGGGCTGGAATTTTTTCTGGATTGTACTGGAAACCTTTGTTGTAAAATGGGGAGAGAAAAAAAAGAGCAGGTTCCTGTTCCAGTTAGGGGTGTTTTCTGGGAGTTGCCTGGGTTCGCGTTATTGAACCGAGTCAGATCCGTTTTCAAGTTAAATAAGTGCCGCTATTCATTAGCTGCATCTGCGCCGTGCTTATTTTATTTTCCAAGAAGCTCGACGTGCTCCGGTCTGAAGTGAATTCATTCACACCTCTAAGTGCACACACACCAGCCCTGCTGAACCGCCTCGCCGATGTCCCCTGGCTTATTTTCTTTAGCACTGAACTCACTGGATGGCTGAAGTCTCCCTTTATAACACCTCAGTGCGTTGTTTGAGGCAAACGTCCCTTCGGTAGGAAGCCGACGCCTTTCCCCGGGGGGAGACAGAGGTGTTTTTGTGCGCGTCGTTTTTTTTGCAAGCGTGCAGACCGGGCCGTTTCTTTGTATCCCTTTGTTTCCGCGACGCTCCGCTCGAGTTGCCGTTTTTCGCCGAGCCGCGGTTCCCTCCCTGGCGCAGCCTTCGCTTTTCGAGCGGCGCATTCCTGCCGAGCCCGGCCTCGGTGGGTGTGGAGCGGAACGCGAGGAGCCTTAATTACAGCCCTCCGTTCCGTCCGCTTCGGATTCTTTTCTTTTTTTTTCTCCTCCTGGTGTAACGGCAGCTGTGATTGTGGGATTCTTTTCGTATTTTGCCCCCCCCCCAGCTGCTTCCGTTGGGGCGCACTTGTCCGGTGTTCTCCGCTGGACCCCTCGCTGGCTTCACGCCGGGGCTGCGGGAGGCTGGACCAATCGCAGGCCGTCCTCGCTGCTGTTCAAACACAGGAGCACCATGGGAAGGAGGCTGTAGCGGGCGGGTGACTGGAAGCGAAGTGGCACCTGCCGTGGCTGTGTGCTGTCAGGTGAACTGCCTGTAATGGGCGGGGAGGGGGAGGAGGACAGGACAGGACAGGATTTGAGGTGGGATCGCGTTTCCTCTCAGTGTGGAGCGAGGCCGTGAAGCGGTCCCTGTTCTCCCCCCCCCCCCCCCAGTCGGCCGTGAGGTGGTTCCTGTTCTCCCCCCCCCGCCCCAGTCCGCCGTGAGGCCTTTGTACTTTCAACGGCCCCCTTTTTTGAGGAACGCGCCTTGCGTAACGTGATTATGACGCGCGCGTGCCTCCGCGTCCTCGCTGGCGTTCTCCTGGGGGGGGGGTGACTCGCCGCATGGCTTCTGTGAGCTTTAGGATTGCTCACAGAAAGGCTGACTGGACGGCAGACGAGCCCTTATTCTCCACCCCTTATTCTACAGTGGTGAAAACCAAGAAGCTCTGCTAATGTGCTGCTGTAGATTCCCTGATTATTTTGACTCAAAGCAATTCATTCCACCCTAAGAAATGAAAAATTGGACTGGGCTCTTGACAAGTCTGTGACTGGACCTCCTCTGCTCGGTTAAGGGGGGGAGGGGGGGTTAGCCCCTGATGAATCAGGAAATGACCATTCAGGGATCCGTAGTTGACAGCTGAACTGAATGAAAGAAAAGCTCTTGTCTTCGGTCTTGTCAGTGAGTCTGAACGTTCAGAAAAAGTCCCCTCCTGTGAACAGCACGTCTCCCAGCCTTCATATCTTATGCAGAAATGACATCAAGGCCAACAAATAAACGGCCATGTCGCCCCCCCCCCCCTCTGTGGAACATCTGGGTTACAATGCCACAGTCCCAGTGACTGATGGGTTTGGCTGTCTTACCCGTCAGTGCTTTCTCTTGAGTAGCAAACGTCCCATGTGCCCCTGTGTGTGTGTGTGCCCCGTGTGTGTCCCGTGTGTGTGTGCATGTGCGTACGAGTTTGAGAGCGAAAGAGAAAGAACTTCCTTTTTACCCTTCTATCAAACGCCAGAAAGATGAAAAGTGTTAAGATTTTTTTCCTTCTCTGCACGTGACGCCACCACCGAACCAGATTTGCCACTCGATCTGAAGCGTGTCAGTTTTTCCTGCCGAAAACGTCTTCCCTTTATTATTTAACATTGATTCATCTGTTGAAAGAGGGAACCATGGTTTCTGAGGAACCGATGTTCAAGAGTACACTGGGGGGGGGGGGGGGGGGGGGGGTAGTTAAACAAAAGGCACCAATTCCATAATCCTTTTTTTTAAATTCATAGTCCACGACATGCTTAGTGCCTGTGAAATTTGGAGAGCTGGGGGCTGAGCAGAGCAACGACCCATTCGACACCGTGGCTGGATCAAAATGGCGGCGTTCCCCTCTCAGGCAGACGCGCCGTTCTCTGAGAGGTGCCGTGCGTTCGAGCTCCACGGTGACTCCTCGCAGTGCTGTTGTCTGCAGAGAGAACAAAGAGGTGTGAAAGTAAATAAGTACCTGGCTGCTTGGCCCCGGCCAGCCCCTCTCATCCCATTCACAGGGAGTTTATGGGGGTGGGGGTGGGGGGGGGGGGGCTCTTTGACCCTGGCGGGTTATAATGGCTTCCTGCCGCGATAGCCCCTTGGTGAGAAACAGCTTCCTCTCCGGGAGAGAGTGGCGATTTATCATCCTCAGGCCCGGGACAATGGAGGTCACCGGGCTGCACGCGGCATCCTGTGAGCTTGCAGAATGCACGCCTGTGATTTTATTTTGAATGAAGCGCCCCCCCCTCCCCCCCCCCCAGCTCTTTATTAATTCATCGCCCTCATTATTATTTGAATGTTGGGCTTTTGGCCTTGTTTACAGTAGTCGGTGTACAATGGAGTCTCGACTGATGAATTATTGATTGCAGCCACGAGGATAAGGGAGGGGGGAGTACTACAGCTTATATTAAGACCCGACCCTCCCCCACCCCCCCCCCCACCCCCCCCCCCCGTGCGTATGTGGTGGGGAGAGAGAACAGCGGTCAGCGATGGCCGCCGCGTGCTGAGCCCTGTTTTGCCGCGGGCGGGCGTCCATGACGACCGAGGCGGGCACGCGGACGTGACGGTTCTCTTCGAGAGCTGGCCGCAATGAGGCGACGTGACGCGGCTCCAACCTGACATAACCATAACCGTAACCGTCACTGTCACCGCCACGGTCACCACGACGATGGCTGACCGTGCAAATCTTCGCATCAGCTCCGGAGAGACACTGCACAACACTGGAGGGGCTACCTGCTATCTCCATATGCCAGAAAGGAGCGTTGCTTCTAGTATTTACTTAACACTGATTACACACAAACAAAATTATTCAACCTCCAGAGCCGTGCGCAGGGTAATGTGACAATGCAAACTGTAATTATGCCTTTTGAGTCTTGCGCTGCTTCATTCGTAGCGATGAACGCGCATTCAAGGCGAAGTCCTGCAGTCTCATCCTAATCGGACCTCTTCCCAAAGAAATTACACGCCACGCGTTGTGTAGAGACGTGCTGTTAAAGCGGTCTTGACCAGTGTGGTGTCGAGAGGCAGGGATGAGATATTGAAGCTCAGGAAAAAGAGCTTCAGAACTGAGTCGGCATTAATTCTCAAATTAATTGCAGGCCGTCTTTCGCGGGGATGAAAGCTGAAATCCCGGCCTTAAACCCGAGGGATTCCTCTCTGTAAACTAGCGGCGATGTACATAATTCATACCGTGAGTGTACACTGGCGAAAAGAGGGGGAGAGAAAGAGAGAGAGAGAGAGAGAAAGAGAGAGAGAGAGAGAGAGCTCATCGCGAGGGAAATGACTCAGTAGCCTAGTTTACACATTTCCTTTTCGGTTTTCTTGCGTGCAGTTGACCACCTCAGAATTTCTGTATCATTTCAGTCGCAACAGCCGGCACCTGTGATATCCTGTTTTGGCGTTTCACAGTTCTGTTTCTCAGATGTGACTATTACCTTAAGATTGAAAAGTATATAAATAAAAAACGCGTGTGCACAACAGTCTGTTCCCCTGTGCTGCATCCTGCCCGCTTTCTCAGCTGGACGCGGACCGGTCTGCCAGCTTCCAACGGTCCGCGCCGCCTCTCCTCCGCTTCTATTTTTGGACCCTGACTGTGTGGCTTTTTGGGTATTCCGCGCGCGCGGGTGCAAACGCGCGGCGCCTCCGGAGACGACCCCGCCGGGGACGTTTAAAAAAAAAAAAAAAAAAACCCCCAAAAAAAACGGCGGCGGTTGCTTTCGAGACGCGAAGGTCTGAGAGGCTGCCGCGCGGGTTCGTGCGAACGCAGCCAGTCCCTCGAGAGCTCGAAGGCATTACATCACACAGAGTCAAAGCGAGGCTGCTCTGCCTTCGCAGCGTGTGAGCCTGTCAAAATCCACCAAAGGGAAAAAAAAAAAGAGAAACAATATGGAGACGCGTTTAAAATTCTGACATCATTTTCTTAGGCTCCAGCTGCTCTTTGTCCCAAAAATTGAATGTGACCGCGTCTTTCATTTTCGCCGTTTTAGACAGATAATTAATTTTGGAAAAGCTGCGCGGCGCACGGCATGCTGGGCCACGCGTCCGTTTAAAGTCCGAGCGAGCCCTCGTTAATCTCCCGGCTCTCGTGAACGTAAAAAAAAAACCCCCGTTCGATTTTTTTCGCCGGTCCTCGGCGGCTGTACCGTCTGGGTCCTGCGTGCTGGGACGTTTCTCCTGTGCGTTTGCGTTCGGGGGCGGGGCGCTTGCTGGGGCTAAAGCAGCTTAACGAGGAGACTGCGGGGGCATCTCTGCCCCACGGTCCCGGTCCATTGTCCTTCTTTCGGCATGTGGCGGACTCGATCCCGGGAGAGAAATCGGTCTAACCACGTCTCCATTCTTGTACAGACTTATCGTCATGTCACACTCAAGGACATACCCGTGATGCAGCCCAATCCAGGCCATGTTCTTGAGTGGGGACCTGTGAACAGCAGTTAGCCTAGCGCACCATGTTCTT
This sequence comes from Anguilla anguilla, assembly GCF_013347855.1. Taxonomy (NCBI): domain Eukaryota; kingdom Metazoa; phylum Chordata; class Actinopteri; order Anguilliformes; family Anguillidae; genus Anguilla; species Anguilla anguilla. Next base: position 5,455,088 of record NC_049210.1, on the reverse strand, counting down.
CAGTGGGGACCTGTGAACAACAGTTAGCCTAGCACACCATGTTCTTCAGTGGGGACCTGCGAACGGCAGTTAGCCTAGCGCACCATGTTCTTCAGTGGGGACCTGCGAACGGCAGTTAGCCTAGCCCACCGTGTTCTTCAGTGGGGACCTGCGAACGGCAGTTAGCCTAGCCCACCGTGTTCTTCAGTGGGGACCTGTGAACAGCAGTTAGCCTAGCCCACCGTGTTCTTCAGTGGGGACCTGCGAACGGCAGTTAGCCTAGCCCACCGTGTTCTTCAGTGGGGACCTGCGAACGGCAGTTAGCCTAGCGCACCGTGTTCTTCAGTGGGGACCTGTGAGCGGTAGTTAGCCTGGCGCACCGTGTTCTTCAGTGGGGACCTGCGAACGCAGTTAGCCTAGCGCACCGTGTTCTTCAGTGGGGACCTGTGAGCGGTAGTTAGCCTAGCGCACCGTGTTCTTCAGTGGGGACCTGTGAGCGGTAGTTAGCCTAGCGCACCATGTTCTTCAGTGGGGACCTGCGAACGCAGTTAGCCTAGCGCACCGTGTTCTTCAGTGGGGACCTGTGAGCGGTAGTTAGCCTAGCGCACCATGTTCTTCAGTGGGGACCTGCGAACGCAGTTAGCCTAGCGCACCGTGTTCTTCAGTGGGGACCTACAAACGGCAGTTAGCCTAGCGCACCAAGCGGATCAGCATTATGCAGCCTGTCAGCTCTCAAAGCTACAGCCGCAGTTCGGCCCTGCTTGTCTGCAGGGCTCTCTGCTTCTGGCAAGCAGTCGGCAATGTTTAAAATCAATGGCAACGGCGTTTGAGAATTGATGGTGTCATAAAAAAAAAGAATCCAGGGTTACCGCATAGTCGATTGAAATGAAGATCAATGTTCTCACTGTGGCTGGCCAATGGGGACACGACCATGTCAGTGACGTCATACTGAGCATCGTGCACCCCCCCCACCCCCCAAAACCATTATGTTTTGCACAGGAAAATGTCTTGATTTAAATAATCATCACTGTTGTTATTTGAAGAAATCAAACGTGTATAAGGGATCATTCTGTCACACCAGCATATAGATTTTTAAAATTATTACATTACATTTGTGTTTGTATTAACAGCCTAATTGATAATTGTACGTGCGTGGTACTGTAGCAGAGGCATGCTTCATGGTAGATGGGACAGGAGGGAACTAGTCCTCGTTTTTGAGAGAACAGCTTGGTATCCTTCAGCGTTACCAGCATCAGACCCTCAGGGTGCGGGGGGGGGGTGTCGTGTGCAGACTCCAGCCCTCGAACCGGCTCGGATTTGGGACTGCGCAGCGACCGTTCTTTGCCCTCGTTATGTTTTCCGTTGTCGACAAGGGCACACGTTGTTGTTCAGTCTGTGGAATGCCATGTTTTCCTCTAGCCGTCTGTCGTCTGTTCATTTTCATCGGCTGTTATTTGTCCCCGCACGCCAACGATTACTGTGTGTGTGAGTGTGTGTGTGTGTGTGTGTGTGTTGACAATGGCATAAAATTTGTATCGGCAAGAGGGATCACTGCGAGAAGGCTGCGAACTCACCGGGGATGGTGGCCCGTGACCTTTTGACCCCTGCCGTTGTTCTGTTTGTTTGTCGGACACGAGCTCAACGTTGAGGCAGGCCTCGACCAAAAAAAAAAAAAAAAAACGGGTCTGAGCGTTAGGAGGCCTCTCTGCTCAACGCAGGACTCGGGCCGTGTCTATTTTTACCATGTCGCACCGCATGCTAATTGCATATCCAGCTCTGTAGCGAGGATGCCTCTTGCTGGCTTTTACTATGTGGAAGTAATACGTCTGCCAAGTTCCATGTGTGTTTCATCAGCAGGGAGGGTTTGAAGGCTACTGGAAGTGACTGGGAAGAGCTGTGTGTGAGGACTGCAGTTTTTGTGTTTCCAGCGTAAGTAGTCCAGTCCCTCTTAACGGAAAGTCTTAATGCACTTTTCCCAAAGTCATCCTTTCAGTGGTTTATTTTTTTTACGAGGGATTTGGTTTGGAGGGCTTTTCGAACGCCATTTTGGCTCCGTGTATTCCCAACGCGGGTTTTTTTTACGAGTGTAGGCGGCTCGCAGATGAAACGGGAGGAAGAATGAAATATTGCAGCAGGAGTCCGTTTTTAAGTCCAGAAATAGTCAGGTGAACGCCAGCCAGGGTGAGCGCAGGCTACGACCGTGTCTTGCTTGTTAACTCCGAGCGCCCTGTGTTTTTGTAATTATGCACAAATTATGTAAAACGTGTTTGTACATCGAGCTGGAAATGCAAAATCTGGGTTAGTCCATGCCCGGGGGGATGGAGAGAGACAGATTTATTTATTTATTTGTTTATTTATTTGTAGTTCTTGGAGGGGGGGGGGGGGGGGGAATGATAAGCGTGTTGCGAGTTTTGTTTGGAGTTGTTCTGCCGGAGCCTGTGTTTCTGCGTGAGTTCACGGGGGGGCTTTTTTTTCGCCGGGTACGGCAGTAGTACTACACGAGCGAGTTTCCGGCGGTTCGATTGGAAGCACGTGTGGCGGATAAATGAATGGTGCGCGCCGCCTTTCCCGCCCCTCCAACGCTCCGGCGAGGAAGCAGCCTCCTCCTCCTCCTCCTCCTCGGTCGCCCCCCTCAGCCCTGCGGGGGGTGCCGCTCGGCGCTGATCGGTGTGGCTGCGCTCTTACGTAATTCCATCCCTAAAATGTCTGCTGTTGGCCCCATCTGACTACGTTTGACCTATATTCCTCTTTTCAAAGGAAGCCTGCGTTTTTTTTTTTTTTGGTTCATTTTTAAAATGTGTTATTATTATTATTCATCTCTGCCTACAGGATTTGAGGGGCCATTTTTAAATTAAGATTCAGCGCATCAGCGCCGCCCCCCCTCCCCCCCCAGACGTGGCTATGAAAAACAAAGGCATGTTAAACACCGCTAATGATGTGCTTCTGTGAAACTGGGGCAAGCTGCACACGTGCACTTAGTTCTATTTTCATTCTGCGCCCTAGTCCTGTGCTGCGTGGTTCCACTGAGCGAATGAGGAACGTGTGGTTCCACAGAGGGAACCAGGAAGGTGTAGTTCCGCAGAGAGAACCAGGAAGGTGTGGTTGCGCAGAGAGAACCAGGAAGGTGTAGTTCCACAGAGAGAACCAGGAAGGTGGGGTTCCACAGAGTGAACCAGGAAAGTGTGGTTCCACAGAGAGAACCAGGAAGGTGTGGTTCCACAGAGAGAACCAGGAAGGTGTGGTTCCACAGAGAGAACCAGGAAAGTGTGGTTCCACGGAGAGAACCAGGAAGGTGTGGTTCCACAGAGAGAACCAGGAAGGTGTGGTTCCACAGAGTGAACCAGGAAGGTGTGGTTCTGCAGAGAGAACCATGAAGGTGTGGTTCCACAGAGAGAAACAGGAAGGTGTGGTTCCACAGAGAGAACCAGGAAGGTGTGGTTCCACAGAGAGAACCAGGAAGGTGTGGTTCCGCAGGGTGAACCAGGAAAGTGGGGTTCCACAGAGTGAACCAGGAAGGTGTGGTTCCACAGAGAGAACCAGGAAGGTGTGGTTCCACAGATCAAACTAATAACACCCCACAGCGGCTCATGGGCGTTTCAGAGTAGACCTTGAGGGACGGTGAAATCTTACCTTGAATCTTATGATATCTGACTCCCCCAGACTGACTGGTCAGCAAATCCTTTTTCTCACCCCTTCTTCCACCGGCTCTCTGTTACTACTCTTTGTTTTTTTTAAAAATTCTTTTGTATTTTATTTATTTCTGAGTGCTCCTGATGCAGCAAGGAAGGTTTGTCTGAGGACAACAACTAGGTGAAATGCTGCTTTTTTTCTTCTTCTTCTTCTTCTGTTCTTTGAGGCTGTCGGAGCGTCGTTCCTCTCAATTATCTCCCGCTAATGGGTCGTAAAGTCCTCGTCAGAAAGGGAGAGTCGAGCGCGGCAGCCCATTTAAATATTTACCTGCTCGGGTGCGGAGCGACGCTTGTTTGTTTCCTTTCCGTTAGCGTGTAGCTGCGAGCCCGACACCTCCCCCCACGCGTACGCGGAGAACGAGGAGGAAAATCCTCGGAGGAAAATCCTCTACCCAGCCTTTTTTTTTTTTTACGACTCCCGAGTGCGGTTGAGCCATAAATTGCGATGGACGGTGTGGAAAAAAGCCAACTTCACACGCGGAGGGTCACCAGTGGGACATGGGTGTCAGTCCTCTAGGTGATATACAGCCTGGGTATATTAACTGTTTTATGAATGTGGAACGGCACTTCCTGGAATGACTGTTATTAGCCCGAATGCAGCTGGGGCAATGCTCCGTATGTTATGGGAGTGCTTATCAGGAGTGGGAGTGGCATCCGCGTGTACATGGAGAGAAAGCGGGGTGTTTCAAAACAGTGGGTACCAAACATTTCAAACCGCGACCCTCTTTATGAGTGGTTAGGTAAACGGCGAGTGCTCGATACTCTAGTTTGTATAAAAGCGTAGACGGGCCGAATGGCCTGTTGTGATTATTTGTTCTCATATTATTGTACGCTTTCTGTAAACCACCCCCTGTTAAAATGGGGTGTATTTTCAGTGTTATTTCAGTGGAAATTAGGCTAAATGTTTCCCATTTTCTCCCAATGTGTCAAAAGAAGTGCTTGTGCAGTTCACCAACTGCAGTGTTTCATTTGACCGGTATTAATGTCTTCTGAAAGCGTTAAGATATACAGGAAATGGACTTGTGGTGTATGTAACGTGTCTCGTGACCTGTCTGCTGCTCTCTGAACCCACATTTTTGGGAAGCGCTCACTGGTTTAGACGGTCGAGCTCAGCGCTCTGTACGGTGCGGTCGCGGGGCGACGTACCGTAGTGGCAACCATGGAAACCGGTGTTGGTCGTTCGAACGGCCCCCTGACACTCTGGCGAGACCGTGCAGGTCCACATTCCTCATGCGCTCTACGCTTTTGGGCCCAAACGGCAGTTGTTTTCGGACTTTTCAGAAGTGAAGGCCTTTCGGACTGAATTCCAAGAGAGCCGAAAGCTTTCCAAGATGGCGTCGTTTTCGAAGTGTTGTCTAAGCAGCCGGACACACCGCATGCCGTAGTCGTTTGGGCGGAATGGCAGACAGGCAGACCCCTTGTCCCATTTGTCGCCATCCCCCTCCCCACGCCTCCCCCCCCCCCCCCCCCCCCCCCCCCCCCCACACACGCACACCCCTCGAAAACCTCAGCCATCCCCCGGGACCCTCCACCTCCCTGCTCCAGCTAGCTCTCCCTCCCGTCTCTGCCCGCTAAGTGTGAGCTCTTAAAAGACCAGTGCTTCTGAGGGTCCCGGCCCTTCTCTTTCATGCCGGGTCTGATGCATTATTCACTTTTTTCCCCCCCCAAACGACTCATCTATAAAGCTGACACCGTCAGCCACGTGCGTGGGCTAGGGACTTAGGGAGCTCGTTCCACTTTTTCCACGAGCCCCCAACCCCCCTCCCCCCAAAAGAATGTTGTTCCTGTTCCAGTGTTCTGAGCTTGATGATCGATCTTGATGGGGCTTTTTTTTGGTTTGGTCTGGTTCATTTAGGTTTTGTTTTGGTCTGGGTCGAGCTGTAGACGCTCGGTCATGCCTTTGTACTGGTTTGTCAGGAGTTTGGACAACAGAGTTGGGGCCCAACACCATTTCAGTTCAGTCAGTTCTGTCAAAATGAAATTGAAATCAAGTTGTTATTCGGATCGTTGTAGCCAATTTTTGTGAATGAACGAATTGAATTTCGGTTCATTTCCTGAATTGAGGCGGAGCTGGCGGCAGCCATGTTGGACCGCTGAGCAAAGCTGCTGGAGTTCAAGCTGCCGCCACAAAATGGGTAAAAACGGAAACTGCAGAGGGCAGTGAGTCGCTGCACATGCAGTCGGAAGCGGCTATTTTTTAATTTTTTAATTTTTAAAAATTCTCCACCACTTGAACCATTTCAAGCAGAGATTGAACTCCCCCCCCCCAGCCAGCGCTCTAGAATAAATCATGGTGATCTAAGAAGCGTCGCTGAACACTGTGACTTTAATGCCACCCAGGCCTTCTGTTCCAATTAATATCCCCCACCCCACACACCCCACACACACAGTCACACACACACACACACACACACACACACAGTCACACACACACACACACACACACACAGTCACACACACACACACACACACACACACACACACACACACACAGTCACACACACACACACACACACACAGTCACACACACACACACACACACACACACAGTCACACACCAGCGGTGAAATCGGCTTAATATCGTGCCGGAAAAAAGGAGCAGCGGAAGCAATCAGCCGGACGCGACTGTCGCAGAAAAGCGACGGCGGTGGCGAGTGTTTCCGCCATCTCCGGGCTCATCTCTGAGCAGCGCTTCGCCCTTGTGTTCACGGCGTAAATCACGCGGCCCTCGCCGTAAATAGAGTCTCCCGCCCCTGGCCCTCCGCTCTGAGCCGTAGCGGGCCTGACCGGGTGAGTCACTGGCCTTTTCATTTTTTTCTCCTTTTTTTTTTGTTTCTTCTCCCCCCCCCCCAGGGGGGGGTTCTTCTCCCCTTGCCTGGCTCTCCCGATGTTCCTAGCCTCGCCCCCGCCCGCCCCCCCCGCGGACGCTTTTCCTTTTGGCCGCGCCGGCCACGTTTCCCCGGGGGGGGGAGCCTGCGTTTCGGGGAAGGAGACCTCAGGCTCCGAGGGGCTGACCCGGCTTCAGCTCGATCAGGAGCGATTCAGAAACGCTCAGACGAGCACAATGCAGTTTCCCCTCTGTCTTCCTCCTTTTATTATTAAAACGCCTTTTTTATTTTAGTGACGGGTTTTGTGCGGGAGAGACAAATGTACGGTGAGGGTGTTTTGAAGTGAATGCCGTTCTGCTACGGGAGGGGAGGTCAAAGGTCACAGGTTTAATAATTGACAGTTTCAGATGGCAATCAGGATTATTTATCTGCTAGTGGGCCCCGTGTTTAAGAGTGGCTCGTCTTAAGGGTGTGAGTGGTCTAAGACTGCAGAAAGTGGCAGTACTGACATAAAAAAGAAATGTCATTGGCTTAAAAAGAAATACTCCCTCCTCCCACCAACCCCACCCCTGTTTACCCCCCCCCGGTCTCACACCTGTCCCTCTTCCACAGGTATTTTGTCTCCTCTCTCAAACCCGAAAATGCAGTCCAGGCTGTAGATGCGAGAGAGACAGTGGGTTCGGAGACCAGCCCCCGTCACTCATTTTAAAAGGTAATGTGATTTAAAAAAATAATCAAATAAAATAATAATATTAATTTAAAAAATTAGATTTTTTTTAATCCACAATGGGCCACCTCCAACCAGCCGCCCATCGCCGACCCCCCCTTGCCCCCCTCCGGTTTAATTACTCTCCCGCGGAAGCTTCCGGAACGGATTCTCCGCGCTCTCCCTGACGGCGCTCTAAACGCGCGGCGCTGCTTGGCGGGGCGGCCGTTTGGAGTCAGAGCGGGGAGGAGGAGACGCGCGCGGCGGCGGCGGCGGCGGTTTCTCCTGCTCCAGCTTGCCGCCGATCCGCCCAGGACGCTCAGCCGCGAGCGACTCGGGCCGCTGAGTCACTGCGAGCCCGTCAGGAATCCTGGGAAAGGGCTGTGCTGTTTGGGGAGAGAGGAGGGGTGGAGGAGGAGGAGGTGGGGGGAGGGGGAGGGCGGGGCTTGAGAGTGAGGGTGTTTCACTTCTCGCTGCAGTAAACCATAATGGTAATTGATTCGCGTGAAGGCATCACATTTTCTCGTAAAAAGACTCTCCACTTTAAATTATTTACATGCACATTTATTTACTGGGTGAATAATCAAAAGCATAAAATATGTTTTCGGACTGAATTTGGACAGGGTCCTTGAGTTAGATTTTTAGTGCCAGATTACATACCCTAGTATATGTTACATTTTACTATTTTGTTTGATTGGTTTTATGGACCGGTCAATGCTAATTAGAAATCTAATTTAAATTCAGTGGGGTTTTTTTTTTTCTAATGATGCCATGCCTGAATAACATGGATAAGCTCTAAAAACCTGTCAGTACTGTAGTGTCAATGCTGGACGAGCAATATAACCTTTATATGTCTTGCACCCGAAGGCTTGCTAATCCAGCACCAGTTTAGCCATCATTTGCAGTTATCAACCAGTTTATTAATCCATTTGACAGCTGTTAAACGCAGAACAGCCAAGAAGGCTGCCAGCTGTGTGGTCTTAAATCTCTGCTTCACAAACACCTCTCCCATGAGATACTAAAGCCTGGAGCGCTGTTTTTTAAAATCCAGTAGGAGTCTTTTTTTTTTTTTTTTTTTTTTTTTTTTTTTTTATAAAAAGAAGAAACCCACACAGTTTTGGGTCGTGGAGCACAAGTTGCCTTGTTCTGGAGCGATGCATCACGTGTACCCCCCCCACACGCACACGCACACGCACACACGCACCCCCTAGCGCGCTCGGGCACCGGCGGGCGTGCCAAGCTCGCTGGCACCCAGATGCCCGGGTCCCCGAAAGCTGACTGACCCCGGCGTGTCACGCCCGATGCATTATTCAGCACTCCGATAGGCCTTTTTTTCTCACAAATACGTTTCCAGATAAATTAGTAATGTGAGTGTGGCTTCTTTGAGGGGGCGGGGAGGGATGGGGGGGGGGGGGTACTCCATAATGTGAGAAACAAACATAAGCAACACAGAGACTCCCACACGCACCCACCACCCCCTACCGCTGGCCCCTCCCACTCTCCACACCACCCCCCCTTCCCCCCGCCCAATCTGGCCGAGCTCCTCTCCCCGTCTCTCTCTCTCTCCCCCAGCGTCCCGCGGAAACGGCGTTACTCACCGAAACGCACCGCACGCCGTTACAACCTGTTGTTGCCTGGTTGCATCATTCCATCAGTTCAGCGGGAGGGGGAGGGGGAGGGGCTCAGAGAGACCACACGTGACTTCATCAGCTCTGTTTCCCTCCCACCCTTTTCCTCTTCTCACGTATTTAAAAAAAAAAAATCTTTTTTCTTTTTTTTTTTTTTTTTTTTTTTTTTTTTTTTTACTTAAAAATGTTGACCGTGCTGCTAAAATGTTGCGCTGCTGTGGCACGCCCCAACACCCCCCAAACCCCCCCCCCCCCCCCCCCCCAGAGGAGAAGAATATCCCGTTTTTAGCTCAGGCTTACGTCAGGCTGTGTTTGAAACGGCTGCTCGACGTCGGAGCGGGAGAGCGGAGACAAGTGATGCAACGCGGAGACACACGGGCGCTCTCCGTCGGCTGCTGTCGGTTCATCAGAGAGGAGGAGGGCCGGTGAAGGCGGGCATCCTCGTCTCCGACGGGCGCCAGCCTCCTGACAGGGGGCTTGAAGACGCTGTCAGACGGGTAGCGATTGGAGGGAAACATCTCACCACCCCGGCAGGGCGATCCAGGGCTCTGCACACTGAACTATGGATGCAGTAAATGGCTGTAAAACGATGGTCAAAGAACCACGGCGACAAGCGACAGTGATTAGCTTCCCAGAGCTCTTTTGCCCGAGGACCTGTTCCGAGAATCACAGATTAAAATAAAAATAAGTAATGGTCACATTAGATTTTTTTTTTTTTTTTTTTTTTTTTTTTTCTCCCTCCCCCCGATTTTGACCGCACGCTCGGACTCGGTGACTAAATAATTGAGAGGTTATGGCCGGCCTGTTTATGCATTATGGATCTGATGCGTGTCATTCGTTACGCCGCGTCCACGAGCGTGAAAGTCACCTTATGGCCCTCAGTGCGCACCTGGCGAGTCTCACGCACTCTCGAGAAATACCGCACATCGCTGCTGAGCGCCCGAAGAGAGACAGCCAGATATTTAGACTTTGAGTTTGAAGTGTCTACTTCCAGTCAAAATTCCCTTTATCCTGTTCTTTACATTCATGTAGCAGGGACGTGTTTATCCTCAATCGGGAAATATATTTCCCAACGTAAAATCCTTCTGTGGCCATGAGTGCTTGGCCTTTGAGCTGAATAATTTGCCTTGCTATCATCTGGGCGGCAGGGTAGTGTAATGGGTAGGGAACTTGACTTGTAACCTAAAGGTCCTTGGTTCGATTCCAGGGTAGGACACTGCCGCTGTGCCCTTGAGAAAGGTACTAAACCTGCATTGCTTCAGTACATATCCAGCTGTATAAATGGACGCAATACAATGTAAATACTGTGTAGAAGTTGTGTAAGTCGCTCCGGATAAGAGCGTCTGCTAAATGCCTGTACTGTAACGTAATCTGCGCTGAAGTATCGCGTTCCCGAGTCCCGGCTGGCCTTGTGGCTCTCCTCTTGCGCTCTGACACCAGAAGAGGCTGCAGATTCGGAGAATGAAACGTACTCTGTGGGGCTCGAGGGCGTGCCGCCCACCGCTGTTCGCCGGCGCGCGACCTCGCCGTTTGTTTCGCTTGTTCAAACGCGCCGCGCTGCGCTGCCCTCCCCTCCCCCCCCCCCATGCACGGGCTGGCCAGGGCTCCCAGCTGCCCCCGATGACTCACCGCAGCTGCGTCTGCGCAGCCCCGGGTCCGGCCCGCGTGGTCCAATGAGCAATGAGCACCAGACGGTGAGCTCGCGCGCGTCCCATGATCCCTCATCTCCGCCCCCGCGCATGCGTCATCGCCGCACACTCACACACACACAGACGCACACGCAGTGACAAATATATACAGCATGCGTGCGGTGAATAATCCGCACAGCTTGTAGGGGAGTGAGGAGGCAGTCCCAGCAGAATTGGGAGCCCGTTTTAACTTTTTACAAAAGGGTGGCAACGGCCTTGAGTTTCCATTGGCCGCCTGGCTGTGAACAGGTCACGTGACCGGGCCTTTAGTGATCCTGGCCTTCAGTGTAAATTCAGTGTAAATTCAGCTGTTGCAAACGGGAATGATTTAAACAGGAAGTCCCCCTTTGAACACGAAAGCCTGACTCAGCCCGCCATGACCAGCTGCAGGGCGTGTCGAATGTGGATTGTGCCGGTGGTGCTCGTGGGCAGTAAGCTGGTCGTAGGCGGGGGGTGGGGGTGGGGGTGGGGACTGACTGACTGACTCAGCCTTCTCTCCGTCTCTCCGCAGGTACTGATCGCCAATGCCGGGCTCGTCGATGAAGAACAGCGAGTGGAGCCACACGGTACTGTCTATCCCATAATGCCATCGTCCATGCGAAAAGGAACTCTGAAGGACCCCGAGCTCGCCGACCTCTTCTTCAAAGATGACCCCGAGGAGGTCTTCTGCGACCTGCACGAAATCGGCCATGGGAGCTTCGGCGCAGTGTACTTTGTGAGTACTCGTTGGTGTTAGCGTTAGCATTGGCTCTCTGGCACAGTGTACTTCGTGAGCGCTCATTAGCATTAGCGTTAGCATTGGCTCTCTGGCACAGTGTACTTCGTGAGCGCTCATTAGCATTAGCTTTAGCATTGGCTCTCTGGCACAGTGTACTTCGTGAGCGCTCGTTAGCATTAGCTTTAGCATTGGCTCTTCGGCACAGTGTACTCGCTGAGTACTTGTTGGCTTCAGCATTAGTATTAGCACACCTGCGCTGTGTACTTTGTGAGTACTTGTTGGTGTTAGCTTTAGCATCGGCTCTTCGGTGCTGTGTACTTTGTGAGTACTCGTTAGCATTAGCATTGACGCACTGGCACAGTGTGCTTGCTGAGTACTCGTTGGCTTTAGTGTTAGCGTTAGCATTGGATCTCCAGCACGAGCTGGAGCTGGAAGAATGCGAGCCGGCCACCAAATCCTACGGCCCGCTCGGAGGGCTTGGACGAGGCCGGGCAAGGACCGCGGCTCTCGTCGGTCCGGGCCGGCCCGAAACGAGAGGGGTAGCGAGGGCCTGCCGAATCGCCGAACTCCGCTACGCTACGCAAGGGCGCTCGTGTAAAGAAAGAGAAAGCCGCGTGGTGTTTATGCAGGAGAGAGGCAGAGCGAGCTGCGCCTCTCTCCTTTACTGAACCGGGCCTCAGGTGGAGCCCTGAGCTCCTGGTGCAGGGCGCGCCCGCACCTTTGCTCCAGATGGGAACACGCAGGCCGCACCCTCCCGCCGCACGGCGTTTGGCCCGTATTCCGTGTGAAGAAGAAGTGCTCGAGGATCGGGCGTCTCTCCACCGCTCTGCTGCGCTTTTTCCTGATACATTAAAGATGCATTTTTTTTTTTTACGCGGCCGTTTATCTCCGTAATGAAGCAGATAAACCACACTCCCCTGTTCATTAGCCATACGGGCCAGATTTATTGAGATTTCAGAATGGCAGCTCGTAGCAGTGTGACTCCAGAGCTCTAAAGACCCATCGTATAAAAAAAACATAATCTCAAGTTGTAAAAGTGTGTCTTGTTGTTTTTTATTGCTGTCTACATCATTTGGATGCCCAAGGCAGTAGTTGGTATGTTCGAGACCGATTGCGTAATTTAACTTGCGAGCAGACGGCACCATTTTTTCCCGATGCGCTCGGCAGTTGAATTTACAGAAAGGTTGTCCAAGGTGAGTGAAATCAGGTCGGTGGTCCTCTCATAGGAAACTGTAGGCCTGGGTTTTGAAGGTACTGTAGGGGGTTTCTGACCAGACATCAGTAGTGATTGTGACATCAGCATTAGAAGCTTCAGTGAAGAACATTCTAATCATATAGTTGTGACCTCACACTTTAAAGGGTTAACCATTTTTCTGACAGATTTTTTCTGTACTCTTAAAGGGGAAACGCTCAGCTCATAGCCTTCGCTGGACTTGGCATACAGCTGGAAAATCACATTAAGAAATAAATGCTTTCACTAAAATGATTATTAATATCACTTGTGCTTGCAACCCACAGCCTGATTATGTGGGTTCAGCATGAATTATGTTTGGCATCATCTGCTGCTGGTCCAAGGTTTTGTGCATTGCACGGTAGTACTACATATGTGGGTTTTTTTTCCGCGAAGCTTCTCTTGATGTTTCCTAATTGTTTCACGTGAATGGCTTGTAATGGCGTATGACTCTGCTTTCTAATGGGTTAATTCGGAGTCCTCCATGCGTTGGAGACCTCGGCCAGCTCTGAGTGTACAGCATGCATGTGCGTAAAAACATGGCCCTTCCTCACAAGGTCTTGTCTTGTGGCGTTTCTTAATCTTTTGGGCTAATGCACAAAGCCTCATAGTGCGAATAGGCAAGAAGACCTGAATCCGTGGCACAAATCCACCCCCCCCCCCCTTCATCCCTACCCTGACCCCCTCCCATCATGACCATCCTCCAGATGCAAGGCTTGGGGCAGGAGGGGAGGCGGGGGAATAAATAAATAAATAAGGTAAGAGATGTTCCTCTTAAGACAGCTGTTCCACACATTAAGGGGAGAAGCCAGCTGGCGATGCAAAGATGGGATAGGTCAGCTCGGAAAGACCTTGGAGGAAGAGGAGAGAAATGGGGTCACGTAGACCCCCCCCCCCCCCCCCCTCACAAACAATGAAGTGACCCCAAATGTTGCTGGTGTCTCTAATGTGTCTGATCGCTGTTTCTGTTTCGTTTTTGCCTCAGGCCCGAAACGCCTACTCCAACGAGGTGGTGGCCATCAAGAAGATGTCCTACAACGGGAAGCAGACGACTGAGGTGAGCGGCTGCTTTCCTTTAACGGACGGCCTTGCCCCGCCCCCGCCCCACCCGGCCCGGCCCCGCCTAGCCCCGCCCGACCCTTGCCCTGCCCGGCACAGCCTGGCATAGCTCGCGTCCCACAGAGATTAAACATTCTCCGCAATCCTCAGGAGGCACCAGCTGGAGCACTGAGAGTGCCCTCGCTCAAGGGCATGGCAGCAGTGGGCCTTTTTTTTTTTTACTTGAACCCGAGGCCGTTCGGCCCCACAGCAGGTGCCCTTACCACAGGACGCCTTCTGCGTGTGTTTAAAGCGTGCTTACGGAAGGGTCAGCCGGTGTGACCCGGCCTGTTTTCGGGGGAGTGCCCCTCGCGCGCGCGCGCTAGCCGCTAACGCAGCTGTCCTTTGTCTCCTCGTGCGCAGAAATGGCAGGACATCATCAAGGAGGTCAAATTTTTGGTGCAGCTGCGAAACCCCAACACCATCGAATACAAGGGCTGCTACTTGAAAGACAACACTGCCTGGGTGCGTACCGCGCAGTTCTCCCTCTCTCCCTCTCTCCCCGTCTCTCTTCTCCTTCTCTATCCCTCCCTCTCTCCTCTTTCTCTCTCCCTCCCTCTCTCTTTCACTCCCCCTCTTCCTCTCTCAGTCCCCCTCTCTCTGTCTCTCTCTTCTCTTTCTCTCTCCCTCCCTTTCTCTTTCTCACTCCCCCTCTTTCTCTCTCACTCCCTCTCTCTCTCACACTCCTCTCTCCTCCTCTCTCTCTCTCACTCCTCCTCTCTCCCTCTCTCTCTCTCTCTCACTCCTCTCTCCCCCTCTCTCTCTCACTCCTCCTCTCTCTCTCTCTCTCTCTCTCTCACACTCCTCCTCTCTCTCTGTCACATTTGTATTTTTATTTGCAAGCCACAAATCAGGCCTGCCGGAGTAGGTAAAACAGGCTCTGAGGATGTTCCGGGATCGGGCGGCTCGGTCGTCCTTCAGGCCCCGCGAGCCGAGCGGCCTCCGGGGCTAAGCTGGAGAAATCATTACTCTGAGCGACCCGCTCTCGCCTCTCAAAAAACCGACTCCAATCATCGCGTTTGTTTATCCCCTCCCCGCCGGCGCAGTACGCTCTGTACGAGGATTTCAGAAGCCCGCTTCGCCTCCGCATCTGTGACTCTGAGCTGACTCGGAACGCTCATACTCTTGTTGATTAATGGACGGCTGACTTTTCCTGTCCTGGGGAGGAAGGGTCTCAGGTCCACGGCCTCCTTTACATTGTAGTTTTTTTCCCCCCCCTCTCTTTCAGTTGGTGATGGAGTACTGCCTGGGCTCTGCCTCAGATTTATTAGAGGGTAAGACGTTCAGATGGTCTGTTCTAAGGGGCACGCAGAGGTCTCCTTTGTGTGTCTCGATACAGTAGCTTTGTTCACATGCAGCTGCCTTTCAGACAGGCTTCATCTGGTGTTAACAGGGACTAGACGTGTGGGTGTGGGTGTGTGTGTGTGTGTGTGTGTGCAGCAGGTTGACACTAACCAGCCGTCCCCTAACAGCTGTTGGTTTGACCTTTTGTCATTTTTGGAATTTTGGAATTTTGGAAGTCCTCCTCTTTGGTCACATTTGCCTCTTGAATTGGCTCGTTTTCAAAGCAAGCCTTGCGAGAGTGAGTCCGTTTCTTGCCCTTGTCGTGACCTTGAGGACTGGCACGCTTTGCTCATTCAACATGTATGTGCAGAGTTTTAATTCCCCAAAATAACACAGGTTCCCATTTGGTTTTCTTCCTCAACAACCAGTTCACAAGAAACCCCTCCAAGAGGTTGAAATTGCTGCCATTACCCATGGTGCCTTGCAAGGACTTGCTTACCTACATTCCCGTAACATGATTCACAGGTGAGTTGCCTAGCAGGGCTAGCATGTGTTGCACAAAAGGCAGAATCTTGTCTTTACAGGAGTTTTTGCGACATTGTTCTGCCGATAAGCCCCTTTGACATTCCTGACATAGAACGATCGATTCAATGTACAAAACCTGTTTTTTCCCGCCCACTAGCCACTTAATAACTCATGAAAATCTTTACTGTCCCCCATAAAGGTCTAATCTTCGTATCTGCACATAACTAATAAATAGTTAGCCGTCGTAAATGGAGACATTGTCGATGCTAAGTACGCTCGAAGAACAAAGGTTTTGCAGAGCGCTCGTAAATAAGAAGTTCAGCAGGCCCGCGCAAAGTTCAGCGCGATGCGGTACGTCGGGGCCCAAAAGTTACGCGTGCGAACGGCGGACCCTTAATTATCTCCTCTCCCTCGCAGAGATGTGAAAGCTGGAAACATCCTGCTGACCGAGCCGGGTCAGGTCAAGCTGGCGGACTTCGGCTCCGCCTCCATAGCGTCTCCTGCCAACTCCTTCGTGGGGACGCCTTACTGGTAAGCGCTGCACAGGAATGGTAAATGGTAAATGGACTGCATTTATATAGCGCTTTTATCCAAAGCGCTTTACAATTGATGCCTCTCATTCGCCAGAGCAGTTAGGGTTTAGGTGTCTTGCTCAAGGACACTTCGACATGCCCAGGGCGGGGTTTGAACCGGCAAACCCTCCGACTGCCAGACAATCGGTCTTACCTCCTGAGCTATGTCGCCCTACACGCGCGTGCTTGCAAAGACTCGAGGGCGATTGCTGAAGGGAGGAATTTAGACTCCCCCTCCCTGACTCCCCCCCCCCCTTCATACTGGTGGTGAAAGGCCTTCCTCAGACTCCCAGCAGCACGTTCAGTTTGGACACTTAGGGCTTGATTTACTCAGTTCCATAGCACTTGCGAAACCTTTTTATCACACGCAGAACCAATAACATAACAACCGATAACAGCGAAACGCCACAGTTAACACGTGCTCTTGTTTGACAGGATGGCCCCGGAAGTGATTCTTGCGATGGACGAGGGCCAGTACGAGGGAAAAGTCGATATCTGGTCGCTTGGGATCACCTGCATTGAGCTCGGTGAGTGTGGCAAACCCTTCTGTTAAGCACATAGAAGCACACCCAGACAGACATGGGATCACGTGACCCAGGAGGCTGAAGTGTGCCTCCCCACCCCAGCGTAGATGGGCCATCGCTGTAGATGATTGGCTGTACAATAAAAGCCATTTCCTCTGAGTCATTGGCTCCCAGACCTTTGCTTGGGGACCCCCTGCTGGATCCAGGTATTTAATGTGTTCTATCCCAAGCACACCTGATGCTCCTAACCAAGGTCTTCATTAGTTTGTATCAGGTGTGCTTGAAATGAAACACATCAAATACCTGGACCTGGCTTGGCTTCCCTGAGGAGAGGCTTTGGAACCACTGGCCTAGGATGATTTGCTTGTTAAGCTGTGACATCACTTACAGCAGTGCCACTCAACTCCAGGTCCTGCAAGGCCGCTGTGCCAGCATGTATTTGCCCCAGCCGTGCACTCCACCACCAGATTTCACCGATTGCTTTACCTGCTCGGTTTAGGAAGGCGGCGCATTAGTGAAATCAGGTGGTGTAGCGCATGGGGGGAGCAGACACCTGCAGATACCGCGGTCTGGAGGACCTGGAGCTGAGCAGCCCTGACTTAACCGGACAGACACGAGTGTTGTTGTTCTAACTGGGCCCTGAAAAGGGTGGGGGGTGGACGGGTGGGTGGGTCGGGGGGAAATATTTGTGTCTCCCGGCCAGTAGACTGTCTGCATCTCCGCCCTGTAATTTAGGTTCCTGAATTCATACCCATGTAAATTCACACCCATGTACTATGTAATGTGGGACCTTTGGGTACTGTATGGTCAGCCATGGCTTTCCTTGGTTTTGAACCGCTAGGCTAAAGTGTAATTGACTGCTCTGTGGTGCCCGCGGTATGCTAACACAGGTAGCGGTGGCGAGACGTGCTAATAGCCGGTCGTCCGTCTGGATTACAGGGATGGGATGTCGGATGGGTCGGGGGGGGGCGGGTGAAGGTTTGGTGGCGGTAATACGCGGTTGTGTTTAACGATGGCGGGAGAGGTTTAGCGCGGCGCTCTCTGACTCTGAGGTACCGATGTGCTTTCTGTCCCAAGCTGAGCGCAAGCCTCCCCTGTTCAACATGAACGCCATGAGTGCCTTATACCACATCGCCCAGAACGACTCCCCCACGCTGCAGTCCAACGAGTGGTAAGTCGCCTCGCCCCCGAGCCGACCGGCAGGGCGCCTGGGAACGTCTTACGGAATCACCGCGGGAGCCGTCTCCTATCCCGTAGCCTTAGGGACCCCAGAGCGAGAGCGGGCACGGCTAGCCAACGCCGCGAGGAGCGGCCCTTCAGGAAGCTGCTGGAGGCAATCTGAGCTCGTAGCCTGACAGCACAGTGGAGAGGCTGAGAGTTATTATTGGAAGATACTGGAGTGTGCTCTGCTATATTAAGATTTAAAATGTAGGTGAGGGTTTTTTTGTTTTTTTTTTCTTTCTCACCCCCTCAGGTTAAAAACGATCTCACCCACCGGTGATTTAAACTACAAACCGCTTATTAACTGAGGATAGTCGTTTGCAATTAGGCCTTAATGAACCGTGGTGGAGGCGAACGGTTTGGGACGCCAACATAATGCGCGGTGTTTTAGATTGCTGTTCTGATAGATATAATGCCCCCCCACCCACACACACACACACACACACAAACACAAGTTATTGCGACCCCCATGTTCAGAACTGTGCCTCAGAGAACAGGTCGGCAGATTGTTCGATAGTAAATGTTTTGTAGTTCAGGTCGGCTTAGAGAAGTGTTTGTTTCTTTATTGATAATGCGTGAGAATGTGCTGCAATAACACGTACTTCCTTGTCCCTAATATTTAATTTGATTTTTCGTAACGTTTTAACCGGCGGCTGTGTCCCGGACAGTAGCCCAGCTGTCCCGCTGCGTTTGTAGGTCAGTGCGTTTCCGTTTCCGTGGTGATCCCGAGAGGCTTCACATATGTTAATCCGGTGAGAAACGGGACGTCGGAGGTGAATCCAGGTCTGAGAGCCTCTTAAACAGACCTGGCCGCAGAGCTGAGGAGAGCGGCGTGCTTTTCGCCCTGATTCTGGGGAAACAAAAACATCCCCGAGGGCAGTCTGCATCAGACACAGTCTCAATCGCAAAAGACGTCCGCTATGTGCGCGATTGATCACTTCAAATCCACATTAAGTTTCATTTTCAAACGTGTCTTCTAATTCAGCTGAATTCAGGAAATGATACCATATGTACTAGTTATTGGCTGATATAAGTAGTTTTGTTTCCTGAGTAATAGGGACTTTTTGGTTTATGAAATGACATTTTGTGCATCTTCCATGTGCAAAGCTTGCGTTAGTTTAGCTACATTCAGCACTGCATGTTTTTATTGTTTAAAAAGGTCGCCCTGTTGCCCTGTCTGTCCTGGTTGAGTGTGTGTGTTCTCTGGGTAGTGTGTGCTGTGGGTCTGTCCTGGTTGAGTGTGTGTGTTCTCTGGGTAGTGTGTGCTGTGAGTCGGTCCTGGTTGAGTGTGTGTGTTCTCTGGGTAGTGTGTGCTGTAAGTTCTGTCCTGGTTGAGTGTGTGTGTTCTCTGGGTAGTGTGTGCTGTGGGTCTGTCCTGGTTGAGTGTGTGTGTTCTCTGGGTAGTGTGTGCTGTAAGTTCTGTCCTGGTTGAGTGTGTGTGTTCTCTGGGTAGTGTGTGCTGTGGGTCGGTCCTGGTTGAGTGTGTGTGTTCTCTGGGTAGTGTGTTACTGTGGGTCGGTCCTGGTTGAGTGTGTGTGTTCTCTGGGTAGTGTGTTACTGTGGGTCGGTCCTGGTTGAGTGTGTGTGTTCTCTGGGTAGTGTGTTACTGTGGGTCGGTCCTGGTTGAGTGTGTGTGTTCTCTGGGTAGTGTGTGCTGTAAGTTCTGTCCTGGTTGAGTGTGTGTGTTCTCTGGGTAGTGTGTGCTGTGGGTCGGTCCTGGTTGAGTGTGTGTGTTCTCTGGGTAGTGTGTTACTGTGGGTCGGTCCTGGTTGAGTGTGTGTGTTCTCTGGGTAGTGTGTGCTGTAAGTTCTGTCCTGGTTGAGTGTGTGTGTTCTCTGGGTAGTGTGTGCTGTAAGTTCTGTCCTGGTTGAGTGTGTGTGTTCTCTGGGTAGTGTGTAGGTCAGTCCTGGTTGAGTGTGTGTGTTCTCTGGGTAGTGTGTGCTGTAAGTTCTGTCCTGGTTGAGTGTGTGTGTTCTCTGGGTAGTGTGTGCTGTAAGTTCTGTCCTGGTTGAGTGTGTGTGTTCTCTGGGTAGTGTGTGCTGGTTTTCCTCATGGTTGGTGGTCCTGCTCACAGGTCTGATGCCTTCCGGAGCTTCGTGGACTACTGCCTGCTGAAGATCCCTCAGGACAGGCCCTCCTCAGCCGAGCTCCTGAGGGTGAGTGAGCTCCCAGTCTTCTCCAGCAGTGAGAGCCCTGTTTCAGCTCTCAGAGCTTAAATTCAGCTCCTGTTTGTCCCACCAATCCTCAGAAGCTGTGTACATTCACCATAGGCCTGCCCCCTCTGTCTGTCAGTGTGACATCACAGCCTGGAGTGTGTCTGTGTGTGACATCACAGCATTGACGTGTGTCTGTGTGTGCGTGTATGCGCTTGTGAGGAGGGGAATTCATTTAGGATGCACGCATGCATGCACGTACACGCGCGTGTGCACATACATGCGCGTGCTTGGGTGTGTGCATGAATGCGCATGCAGCTGTGCATGTGCCTGCCTGTGTACGTGTATGGGTGTGTATGTGTGTGAATGCGTGCGTGCATGTTTGCATACAGCTCTCTTTGAGATGACTCTGTAGATTACAAGCAGGTGTGCGGGCGTATCCCAGGGGCTATGCTAGCTGAGCACGTACGCTAGTACGCTGCACATCTCCCCCACCCTGTTAGCATACACACACTGTGTGTGTGTGTGTGTGTATGAGAGGTTGTGTGTGTGTGTGTGCGCACAATGTGCGTCTGTGATGAGAAGTTGATCTCTTTGTTTGCCTGGCTGACAGGTAATCCTAATCACGGATAAGAGTTTTATGTTCTTGTTAGTCACGCTCTCTTGGCCAAGAGTGTAGGGTTTCTCACCTGACCCCAGAACAGAAGGAGAGGGGGCCCATCCGGTGGGACCCGGGGGTGTCCTGACCCCGGCCTGACCACACCCCCTCTCCGCCCCCCGTCCCCCCCCATCCTGCTGATTTAATACCCTCCCCAGCCTTTCCAAGCTCTTTAGGAGGAAATCAGGTCACTAATCTGGACTTTGTTTCCAGGGCTTTCTCTCTAGGTTCTCACTTCCTCTCTAAATTAATTCCCCTTCCTCGCGCATCCAGAAAAATTATACCTCCGGTGATTTTCGAACCCGAAACCCTGGCAGAGGGTGGTTGGGGTGGGAGGGGCTGCGTGGGGCGTATTTGGACAGTGACTGGATGAGAGGGATCGGCGGGAACAGAAGGAGGGGGGCGGGGTAGGGGGGAGGGGCTGGCAGTTGGTCGCGAGCTCTCGTAATTTTCTCTTTTTAGAGGGATTATCCCGAAGATTAGTTTTCTCCCAGCCCGGTCAATCACAGCTCTGCCCATTTAAAACGGCAGTGGCTGATCTGCGGGGCTGTCGTGGGACCCCCCCCCCCCCCACACACACACACGCCCCCCCCCCCCAAGGCCGCATCGATGTCCCGGCTTTACAGCGATTGTGAAAATGTCATTTTTCCACTCGTGTCCGTTGCCCACGATTCCCTTTCTATCGGACACGCTTTGCATTTATTTCAATGGGATTTGGTGAATGGCTGGTTTTTCCCCGACTTGCTCATTTCATCCTCATTTTCCAAAGTATCCCCAAAAGCCGCTCTGGAGGCACCGCATAAAGCACAGGCGCCATCTAGTGGAAGACGGAGACATGAGTTCAGAACAAACAGAGTCATACTGGGAAGAAGTGTCTGTTCACTGCTGGGATGTCAAACTCCAGTCCTGGAGGGCCGCAGTGTCTGCTGGTTTTCGGTGCGTTTCAGCACGAGTGATTAATGCGGGTCATCGATTGGCTAAAGAGGCCACACACCTTGTTTTCAAGGCCTTCACTGGCTGCTTGGCTGAAGGGAAAACTCAAATACCTGGGGACACTTGCGGCCTCCCAGGACTGGAGTTTTACACCCCTGGTCTACCCAGCACAGCAGGCCATGTATCACAGGACAGGCAGTGTTTGAACAGATTTTACTGCTTTTGGGTTTATGAAAACAAAATATAGGTTTGACTGTGGCCTGACCGGTACATTCAGCTTTGGCTGGACATTTAGCAGACTTTGCTTTACTGCGATAGCATGCCCTACATTAGCCAGAGGCTGAAGAGCATTGTGGCCCCCCAGCTGTTTCGACATCGCGCATATGTTTCCTGCTGCCAAATTATTTTCAGACTTAATTCCCAGTTTCAGGCTGTCTGTCCTTTTGGCTTCTCCAGCTGTCTGCTGAGTGACAAACGGACGTCTCATGGGAATTGGGGTGGAGAAAGGGGGGGAGGGGTTCATGTAGGGGTTTTGTCTGACTGTCTTGTCTGTGTGCCCCCCCCCCCCAGCATGATTTTGTTCGGAGAGAGAGGCCCCCCCGGGTCTTGATCGAGCTCATCCAGAGGACCAAGGACGCGGTGCGGGAGCTGGACAACCTGCAGTACCGCAAGATGAAGAAGATCCTCTACCAGGAGAAGCACAACGGACCAATGGGAGAGTCCCAGGAGGATGAGGAGGTGAGACCCGCCCACTCCCCAAAACCCCCTAAAAAAAAGCCCGTGCATGGTCCAGTCACATCTCAGAAATGTGATTACATGATTGGCTCCTTTCACTGAGGAAGTGGTGAAATGTGTGCTACAACCATCAGGGTGGGTTGCACAAAAATGAGGATTTTCCTATCCAAATTCACTGCTTTTTAGCTTTGAAACCTGCCCTGATTATTTTACATTGGGCAGCTGTGGCCTGTGCAAGTATTTTTGGTGCCATTGTGGTTACATGCGAATGACCTAGATATTTTAGCTAATCTAGTCATTCTTTTTCGGGTGAGTCATAAAGAATACTCGCTCTCTACATGAACCTCACAAGAAAAGCCAAACCAAAACCACCTTTTCCTAAATCCTTTCTCAGATAATCTTTTTATCTATTCACTTTTTTAAAGACTGTCTGCCCCTAACCACAATCTCACACATAAAGCCAGGACCAAACCCACCTTTTCCCAAATCCCTGTTCAGAGGAACTCAGGCTTGCCAGCGGCTTCTCTTCGAAGCTGAAGCCCGGATCCCGCGCGTTTTCGTGACGGGTCAGGACTCAGGTGCGATGCGTGTTCGTAGAGGGGCACAGTACCAGTGACCCGATGAGGCTTCGAACTCGGAAGCCCTGGTTCTTTTTCGGTTTCGTCACCATGCCCGACCCATTAACGGCGAGGGAACGTGGGACTCGTTTCCGTCGGTGCAGATGACAGGCGCATCCACACGGGATAAGAAACGGCAGCGTCTACGCTCTGGGTTATCGAATCCATCCAACTACAGCATGTAGCGGTGGCATTATTTAAAAAAAACATTCCGAGCCTTGGGCGTCCTCCTTTGGCGTCGCGCGCGTTTGTGTGTGCAGACTCCGTTTCCGTGACACGCTGACGCGCGGCGGTCGTGACGGCCCCCCGGCGCAGCACATGTGTGTGAACGCCGCGCGGAGCGCCCGTCGGGCTGAGCGAAGCGCTCCGGTGAGTCATCCTCACGCAGCGCACGGGGAACAGAAGCGGCTCTGGCGCGGGGCGTGCTTCGCCCGGGTAGCCCTTCTTGCCATGTGCTTCACACGCCGATGTGGAAACAGGCCACCGCCTGGACTGGCGTATTTCGCTTGTTTTTGGTTACACATTCGAGACGCGTACAGAATGGTCCATTCACTTCTATCAGTACGCTCAGCAACTGACTTACAAAAAAATCCCAGGGCACATAAATGCTGTTACTTTTTCTTTTTAGGCCACATTATTCATCTTTGATATTTTAGCAGTGCTGTGCTCTTTCTGCAGCACAGCAAGCACAGGCTGTACGCTGGTATCAACAGCACTGTGTGCTCTCTCTCTCCCCCCTCCAGGACAGCAAGCTCAGGCTGTACCCTGGTATTATAGCAACACTCTGCTCTCTCTCTCTCCCCCCTCCAGGACAGCAAGCACAGGCTGTACCCTGGTATTATAGCAACACTCTGCTCTCTCTCTCTCCCCCCTCCAGGACAGCGAGCACAGGCTGTACGCTGGTATTAACAGCACTGTGCTCTCTCTCTCTCCCCCCTCCAGGACAGCAAGCACAGGCTGTACCCTGGTATTATAGCAACACTCTGCTCTCTCTCTCTCCCCCCTCCAGGACAGCGAGCACAGGCTGTACGCTGGTATTAACAGCACTGTGCTCTCTCTCTCTCCCCCCTCCAGGACAGCAAGCACAGGCTGTACCCTGGTATTATAGCAACACTCTGCTCTCTCTCTCTCCCCCCTCCAGGACAGCGAGCACAGGCTGTACGCTGGTATTAACAGCACTGTGCTCTCTCTCTCTCCCCCCTCCAGGACAGCGAGCACAGCCCATACATTGGTTTTACTGCGCTGTCCTCTCTCTCCCCCCTCCAGGACAGCAAGCACAGGCTGTACCCTGGTATTATAGCAACACTGTGCTCTCTCTCTCTCCCCCCTCCAGGACAGCGAGCACAGCCCATACACTGGTTTTTCAGCGCTGTCCTCTCTCTCTCTCCTCCAGGACAGCGAGCACAGCCCATACACTGGTTTTACAGCGCTGTCCTCTCTCTCTCTCTCCCCCCTCCAGGACAGCGAGCACACCAGCTGTAAGATGAACAGCCTGGGCAGTAACCACTCCATCCCCAGCACGTCGATCAGCACGGGCAGCCAGAGCAGCAGCGTGAACAGCATGCAGGAGGTGCTGGACGAGAGCAGCTGCGACATGACCATGATGCACGACTACGACAGCACGCTGGAGTCATCCGCCGTGCCCAAAAAGGTGCCCCCCCCCCTCCCCAAGAGGCCCCCGGAAAGCCTTGTCCCTTCACAGGGCTCTGTTTTATGTTTACAGAAACTCACACCGGTCAAAAGTTCACACCTGGGTCAAAGAGAGCAGCAGTCTCTATGAAGCCGACTGGGCTACTCAAATACTTGGTCCACAGTAGTAGTGGTTTGTTTCTGTAATTATAATTATATTAAAGTGGAGCTTAAAGGTGATGGTATGTTGTTCGGGAAAGGGCACAAGGCGTTTTAAAATGGATCCTTGGTGTGGTGTTTAGTTGGCTGTGTAGAGATGCATCAAAGGAGGTTGTGTACGTATTTCTTATATCCAGCTAAATGCTGTCTGTGGGCTTCATTGTGTCCCAGCAGAAAGGCTTGTGTCTGTGTGCGAGCGCTGTTACACGGCTCTGCGAACAGCCGTGAACCGAACCTCCGTGAGCGTCTTGTCGAGGAGCGTTCGTCTGCCAGGGAAACCCAGAGCGTTGGATTTGGGGGAGATGAGAAAGACATCACAGAACGTGTGGAAACAATGCTGTCTTTTTTTGTTCATCAGGAAGCCATAGGAAGATCAAGTCCACGTTTCTTTTGTGCGACAACGGCGTCTAGTTCACCGCCTCAGGAGATGGCGGCCGTTGGCCCTCGGTGTGTTAGCCGTTGGTGACGCACTGGAGGGTAACGTCACGTGACATGTGTGGGCTGTCACACAGGAAGTGACACGTATCACAGCTGTCGGTTCGCGCTGACAAATTCTTCAGATTTCTCCTCTGTGCAGACATGTCTTGTAACCGTGGGCTAGCAGAGGCCTCCGTAGGAAGTGCAGAGTAGCTGTGGCTGTAGCTGTAGCGGCGTGAGGTCACGTGTTTGAGGTTTTTTTTCCCCCAGAGTTCTAGAGCTTTCTGAAGTCGTAATTCTGTGGTTTGCAAAACTTGAGGTATGGATGTTCCTGCAGGGTGGACTGATCACAAGGAACATGAGGCTGTTTCTTCTCAAATGAAATCCCATTACCTACTTACTATGAGCTGCTGAACGCTGTTTAGATTTAATAATTTCAAGCTTTGTATTTTTTTTTATTTTTCATTTAATAATCTCCACCTCTGTCGCATGTTCAATAACTTCTTGCCAGGTTAATTGCGTTGAGAGATGTATCAGTAGTGTCAAGAAAATTTCCCTTTCAGAAAAAAAAAAACAGTAAAATAACAAATAGAAGTGAGGTGGTGAAACATCCTTGCCTATGAGAACAGATGCGAAAGCTGAATTGTAATTTTCTGCAGATAGTAATGAAGTGCAGAGAGGAGCGATTCCAAATATTTAATTCCCGGAAGCAGCTCTGCAGTTTTCCCTCTTTTATTGTCAACAGTATTTTATCATTTATTGCAATATCTTAAAATATCATGTGTATAATTCCACCAGCTGAACAAGGAGCAGCATCCGTCTGACATGCGTAGTGGCTGGATGAGTTTGAGGTGTCAAGAAAACGGGATTCTAAAAATGGGAAAAATAAGATTTATTTTGAAGTGCAGATATATGTATTCTCAAATCTCTAAACGTTATTCCTCAGATGAATTGTTTGTAGGAGGATCTGAAAACCGTTAAAAGCCGGGAGGTTTTGCAATAAACTTAGCGTGGGGTAAATGTATTAGTTTTCCAGCGCAGTTAAAACATCCTGAATTGCGTAATGGGTTTTAGTTACAATGTCTGTGGAGAATAAGGTCAGTATGCAAAGGAAAGAAGGTCAAATTGTCCTTTTAAAAAAAAAAAAAATAATAATAAATATGAACTGTTCGAGTAAGCCCTCTCCCAGCTGCTAACCGAATGCCCACTTTTACGTGAAGTGCGTTTGCTGTCCGGCGTGCGTTCCCGTATATACCGTACATATCAGTGGGAAAGAAGGTCACATTTTACTGGGAACTGTGTCTTTAAAGGAAAGGGGAGTGAGCGAACGAGAGGGGGCAGGAACAGAAAGTGCTGGAAACTAAGCCTTCGCGAGCCGAACACACGGTCCCCGTGTGATGGATGGATCATTACGGAGATTTAAAGGAATGATCTCATTATTTCTGTGCTGTGGTCACAGAACGGGGAGGGGTCCCACGTTTAAATAAAAAAAATTTTAACAGACAATGCCACCCTCAGCTGGAGCGGGAGAGAAGGGGGGGAGGCGGGGGGGGGAGGTGGGGGGGCTGCCTTTGTCCCCGTCTGTTTCCATAGTGAGCCGGTGGGGGGGGGGGGGGGGGGGGGGGGGGGGGCATTGATGATACACCCACCTCCCCGGTTTTCTTTTTCCTGATAATTTCTACAGTGTTACATAACCCCCTCCCTTTCACACTACACACACACACACTCACATGCACAGCGCATGTATATATATATATATATACACACACACACGTATAAGCTAACTCACACACATATGCACGCACGCACACACTTATGCAAATACACATGCGAACACACACACACGCTTGCAAACACGCACACACATGCAAACACACACACTCGCACATACATATGCAAACACACGCACATATATGCAAACACACACACACATATATGCAAACACGTATACACACACACACACACACACACACACACACTCTCACTCACACACACACACACAGACATTTGTAAGCACACGGAGTCTCACAGACACACACACGCGCACACACACACACACACACACGCGCGCGCACACACTTCCATCCGCGGTCCTGGCTCCGCGTGAAGGGGAATCGGCCGTAGACTCCGGCGGCGTCCGCCCGCGGATCAGCTGACTGCCGTCGCTCTCGCTCGCTCCCTCGCCCGCTCGCTCGCCCGCCCGTTCGCCCGCTCGCTCGCTCGCTCGCCCCGTTGGCTTCCGGCGGGGCGCGGCGGGGTACAGCGGCCCGGAGAGAGGATGCGCGTGCGCCAGCGCCGGAGCGGGAGGCTGAGCGCGGCGGTGGCGGCCGCGGCGGCGGCGCCAGCGCCGCTAGCAGCGTCAGCAGCGTTAGCGGCTCCAGCTCACCCGGACCCTCTCTCCTCCTCCTCCTCCCCCAGGATCATGCCTTCATAAGGGATGAGGCGGCTCACCTGGACCCCAGGCCCGAGCCGAGGCCTCCCCCCTCCGACAAGAGCCAGGCGCACAACTACAAGAACCGAGAGCGATTCGCCACCATCAAATCAGCGTCTTTGGTGAGCCCTCCTCCTCCTCCTCCTCCTCCTCCTCCTCTCCTCGTACTCCTTTTCATTTCTCTTCTCTTCTTTCTTTCTCCTTCCCTCCGCTCTCATCTCCTCCCTTCCTTTGCCTTCTTCCTCTCCCTTTATTCTCTCCTCCCCTCCCTCCCTCTCTCCCTCCCTCCCTCCCTTTCCGAGCCCTCCTTTCGCAGAAGAAGCTGTGGGGCTAGCTTTCTCCCCCCCTCCCCCTCCCCCTCCCCCTCCCTCTCCCTCTCCCCTCTCTGTCTGTTGTCATAGTGACCACATCCCGTTAAAAAGCAGCTGGTTCTTTCTCCCCCCTACCCCTCGCTCCGCCATCGCTGCTGGTTGCTGTAAATGGCTCTTATCTAAGGGCTGCTGCAGCATAATTGCCCTGTTTATTTGTAGGTTGTGCATTTTTTCCCCTGCGTTTCCTGCAGTGCACTGTCTAGATACGCTGTGCATCCTGCACGGCTGCTCTTAACTCACAACCCCCCCCCCCCCTCTCTAACCATCACCCCCCCCTTGTTTTTCACTGGTTGTGATTTGGATCTGTGTGAGGTGTGTTTGTGTGGGGTGTGTTGCGAGAGGTGTAGGTGGTGGTGTGGTGGTGTGGGGGGGGTGGAATCCGGTTTTGTTCGGGGGAACGTTCGACGGCGGCTCCGGAGCTCGGCCCACTCGTATCGTATGCTAATTTATACGCCGAGCGCCGGGGTGGTGGTTAACCGTGTCGCCGCCGGCCCGCTCGAACCCGCCCATGTCTCCGCCGCCGCTCCGCTGCCTCGCCACCCGCCGGAGAGCGTACGGCTCCGCGCGCAGACCCGGCAAGCGGCGGCTCGGAATCGCTCCCGCGCTGCTACGGAACGTCCGCGGTCGGAGGAAGATCCGTCGCGGTCGCTCGGGGGAGAGAGAGAGAGAGAGAGAGAGAGAGAGAGAGAGAGAGAGAGAGAGAGAGAGAGCTGGGCGGCGCGGCGCGTTTTTTTTTCTTTTCCTTTTCCGTCGTGCGGCGAGCGCGGAGTCGGCGGTGATGTCACCTCTCGGAGCGGAATGCTAATGATTCCGCGCGGACCCTTTCTCTGTGGGCCGGATTTGAGCACGGAGAGCGCGAGAGGGAGGGGGGCGGCGGCGGGGGGAGGAGGAGGAGGAGGAGGGGGGGAGCAGCAGCAGCGGGAGGAAGAGTGAGAGGGAGGAAAGGAGAGAGCAAGCGAGCGAGAGCGCGAGCAGGAGAGAGGGGGAGAGAGAGAGAGAGGGAGCGAGAGAGCGAGAGAGGGAGAGAGATGTGCTCGATCTGGTTGCCGTGGATGAGGCGCTAGGCGCGAGGAGCCGGGGGGAGAGAGGGGGCCTTGCTCGACCGCTCTGGTTCTCTCGTCAGGAAGTGCCACGCTTGCAGAGGGGCATGGGCATTGCAGTTCACGCCAGGGCTGGCATCCGATAAAAAGAGGACAGGGCAACCATGACAGCCACAGAATAGCCTTTTCATTAGATAAGCAAGGGGGGGGATTTCTTTTTTTGATTTTTCTCTCTTTTTTTTCCTCTCTCTCTCTCTCTGGCCTTATTGTGCTCAGCCTGGCCGGGCACAGCCATGGCAGGGGTAGGACGCGCGCGGTACGTACTCCGGGTCTCGTCTCCTGTGTCGTGTGAGCTGTGCGCCGTGGCGACGCCGTACTGCTGGGCCCGAGGAAGCTCTGACGCTCTCTGATATTACATCATAGAGAAAGGAGGGGGTTTTAGAGAGGGGGGAGGAAGCGGCTGTCGTCCGTGCGTGTGCGTGTGAGGTGGTGGGGGGTGGGGGGGTGGGGCGGACCATACGTTACTTCCTGCCGAGGGGAGGACGTGACGTGACGCAACGCGTCGAGGAGGAGGAGGAGGAGGGGGGGGCCAGAATTAGGCCGCGGGAGAAGGAGACAGGACAGGTTGCTGGCCGCTGGACTGTCGGCCAGCTTTGGCCCCCGGCCCAGTGCGCACGCGTTCAAACCGGGGCCCCCCAGCTCGAGGGGGCCCTCCTCCGTGACAGCTCACCGGGGGGACCGTTGCCCCCGGCAACGCAGGCTTAGCCACCTCCCCGTGTCGGGTTGGGCGAGGGGAGGGGGGGCGGAGCCTGAGGACCGGGCAGGGCGGGGCGGGGCCCTCCCATGCCAGTGGGCGGAGCTTCCGCCACCCTCCCAGGGCAGACGGGTACGGTCCAGGGGGTCCGGCTGGGCGGGGCTACGGTTTCGAGGATTACCCAGCGAAGGCCTTTATACCCCTGAAGGGGTTTCTGACGACTAGATTTTGCCCCAGAGAGACTCCAGGGAGAGATTAATGACCCCGTGTCCGGCCATGGGGGGGCGCTGCCTCGCCCACACCCTCTTTCTTCGACGGCGGGGGCATCCGGGCTCCGGCGGGACCTAGATTCCCGCCGCTGGCCCTCCCGGCTCCGCCCCCTGGCCTTTCGCAGTGGGCAGGGCCGAAGCCACGTCTATCCAGCCCGAAATTTCCGTCGAATCCGCGGAGGGATAGGCTCTCGTTCCTCTCGCCTGGCGTGAAGGCCTCCGAACAATCATGGCGTCGTTCTCCACGGCTTTTAAGACTCCGAACCCGCTGCTCGTTCCGCGATACTTAATTATAGGTGACCGCAGTAGGTTCTGAAGATGACCGGAGTGTATCATTAGCACTAGCGTCAGAGCCCGCCCATTAAGTGTGGGGTTAACTGATTGGTTGAAATTCAGGGTGCTGTTTTTTTTTTTTTTTTTGTTCTTGTTCCGGGACTTGGAACGTTCTGTGACGGGATCCAGTGGAACTCGTGCTCCGAGAATGAACACGAACAGGCCACAGCACTCCGTGCCGACCTCCTCGTTCCTCTCCTCTCGCCTCCTTCCTCGCGCTGCTTACCGTCGTCATCGCCGCTTTCAAGAGGATCACCTTTGACCAGGAAGCACTTTCTTCCGCTTTGTTCCCACGGTTACTCCCGTTCCATATTTTCCAGTTGAAGCCGCGTGACGTGATTTAGGCCCCTGAAGCCGTTCCAGGGGCCCCAAAGCACGTGGCGGGGGATTTTGGCGCAGACTTACAGTAGCCGCATTGATTCGGGGGGGGGGGGGGCGGCTTAGGAAACCTGCTTTCTCAATGAGAGCGTGCCCGTGTGACCCGCCCCGCTGACGGTGCTTAGCCCAAAAGAAGTTTAGCGTTTCTCCATGGCCGCTGGGTCTCATTCGGACGGGCTCTCCGCGCCGCGGCGGCGGCTGCGGTACCGGCGGCGGTGGCGCTAGCGGCGGCGCTCTGAGTCGGCTTCTTCCCCTGCGTGGCGTGTAGAGCACGACGCCTGGATGCTCGCTCGCCTGTTTAACGTTGCCATCATGCTCGGCCGAGCCTCCGGAGGGAGTTACGAAAAGCTCAACGACTGCGGCGACCCGGAAAATCCCTTCCTGCAGGTTGGTGGCGTCGGGGTCGGCCGCCTCGCCGCGCGCCGCGTGTGTTTTGCGTCTCTGCGTTCTGTGTCTTCCTGTACAGGTTGAGAATGGAGTGGCAACAGGCACTGCCTGGTTGGTGAAAGTAGTGTTAAAGAGCGTTTTACTTTTTGAATTATAATTTTTTTAACTTTTTTTCTTTGGGCCGGTAACTATGGTTGGGAGGGGTGAATGGGTGTGTGTGTGTGTGTGTATGCATGCGTGAGTGTGCACGTGTGTGTGTGTGTGTGTGTGTGTGTGTGTTCCCGTTTATACCAAGTTTTAAAAGCCATCTTAGTGGTCATCAAGCGCAGAGCACCCCCTACCTCAGCCTGTGGAAGTGCTCTGTCACTTTTGGGACCTCCCCTCTCCCTCCAGGAGGCCCTGGCTTTACTCACCGCTAATGCCCCCCCCCCCCCCTGCCCCCCCCCCCCCGCCCTTGCGTTCCCCAGGTTACGAGGCAGATCCACGAGCATGAGCAGGAGAACGAGCTGCGGGAGCAGATGTCGGGCTACAAGCGCATGCGGCGGCAGCACCAGAAGCAGCTGATCGCGCTGGAGAACAAGCTGAAGGCCGAGATGGACGAGCACCGGCTGCGGCTGCAGAAGGAGGTGGAGACGCAGGCCAACAACGCCTACATCGAGCTGGAGAAGCTCGCCAAGAAGCACGCCATCTACACCGAGAAGGAGGTGGGGGCTCCGGTGGGGCTTGGGGGGGGTGGGGGTGGGGGTGGGGGTGGAGTGGGGTGGAGTCCAAGGTGCTGATATCTGTTGTTTTGGACTTCCTGCCCTCATGTCATGATGTGACCTACCCAAGCAGGAGTGTCGTGAGGGGAAGGGTGGGGAGTTAGGATTGTTCCAGGGGCCCTCAAAAAATATTTTGAGGGCCCCTGGTGGCACCCCAGTACGCAGGTCGGAACACTCTTGTAGAAACTTCCAGCAAGATGTTCCGCCATGATTATTCCTATAAACCTTGCAGTCTAAATGGACACTAGTCCAAACTGCTTTTGGATTAACTATGAATCAGTAATACTGTACTAATTCTAATAAAGACCATGACAACTGTGACGATCATAGAATATTACCAGTTGTGTAAAGACATAGGTATGGCAGCTCTAAGCATGATTGGGTTTGTGACATGCATGTAGAGCAGGTCTCTAACCTGCTCGTTGGACGGTGGTCAGTAATGCCAGCCTGATATCAGCAGACAGATGGGGAGAGGTGGGAAGCTATAGCTGATCAAGGGGAGCTAGTTTTCATCTAGGAAATATGAGTCTAATGATCTTTCATCCAGGATAAGGAAAACCTTACACAGTCCATTTTGGCTAGCTAATCTAATGGTGTCCCTAATGTTTAAAAAAAACTAGGCTGTATATTTTTCACTGGTTGATGCATTCTTATTGATCCTGTGAAATCTTACTACCCCACAGATCCTGTGGCATGTTTTCATTTTAACATGAGAAGAACATTGTTTATTTCAAATCACTTCAGAATTCACAATTCTTTAGCATAACTAGAGATTTGTGTTGTTAGTATCATTGCATATATTCAGTTCTTAATCTTATATCTGTAGTTAGGAGAACCTGAAGGGAGACCAAGAGAAGTTAAGTTCCTTGAATATAGACACATTTACCTCCTATTTGTTGTAAAGAGATGTTAATTTAAGTTTAGGGTGAGAACTACAACACCCATGGGTGTCTCACGACTGAGCAACATCTTAATAATGCCTCTAGTATAGTGACACCAGAGTGTCATAAAATGAGATGGCATCATAACTTTGGGTTCATTAAGACGTGACACCAAATGCAGTGCTTATATTATCACCTAGCAGTAGCATTGCGTGCGTTCTGAATTATCATTGCTGATTTACCTGCAGATGATTTCCATGTTCCAAGTCAGTGTTCGAAAATGGCCCCCACCAAAACCTGGGGGGAGGGGGGGGGGTGTTGCCGAGACAATAATATCATAATTTACATTACATTACAACCACTTGGCACTCTTCAACGTAGTGACACAAACTGGACTGACTATTGCACAACTAGCTTCTGAAGCTGTTTTTTTGTTTTAGTGTCTCTCTTGCTGGTGTTCACAGCGCCGTTTTCAAAAAGTACCAAGCAACCAGCACTCCTTTTTTTAGCCGCCTTCCCCTCTTCTCTCAGTGGTTGACTCTCGTTCTTTTCTCCTGCCTGTCTTCCTCAGATGAAGACCACGTCGGCAGATGAGAAGAAGTTCCAGCAGCAGATCACGACCCAGCAGAAGAAGGAACTGACCACCTTCTTGGATACCCAGAAGAAACAGTACAAGCTCTGCAAGGAGAAGATAAAAGAGGCTCGTGCTCTTTCTGTCCTTCCCGAGAGCTGATTGGCTTGTACCGATAGCAGGCTGTTTCCAAAGCGCCCTTTAACAGCACTGTGGCTTACAGTCACAAACGTACAGTAGCAGAAAGTGGGCGGGAGCACAGGGTAGTTATCGACTCCCAATTGGTTGCCCAGGTCTTTTCTGGACCAAGATTGCAGCACATTTAAATAAACATTGGAAGGAATTAGCTAAATCAATTCACTAAATAGCACACAGCACCGATTACGGTATACATTTTAGCTATTTAAATTAGTTTTGAAAAAACAGTAAGACATCTTTCTCCAAGATATGTCTCAGATAACTGGGTGAAATTTGAGCTTCTTTGCGATATGGGAGCAACAGATAGTGGCCATTTTTCATCTAAGACAATTTGCATGATGCTCAATTGCTGGACTGCATTTAGAGAAGGTCCATTCTCATAGGTGGTCACTCCAACAGTTATCAACATTGTTGGAGTCATTCAGGTCTTTGTACATGAGAGTATTTAAACTGAGGATGTCTAAATGCTGGCCTGGGAGATAATTCTGAAGACCTGATTGCTGAACCATCTCATTGGGCATTAAGCACCTCGTTGTTTTTTAAGGATTCTTTTCAGCCTTTTTCTTGAAAGACTAAGGTGCTTGATGGAATTCTGGGCGGGGCAGGAGTGTAGAGGTATGAGGGTTTAGAGGGTGTATATGGCTGCCGTACACTTGCGAGCATGAAATGTTTTACACCGGATCTTTACGTGAACCTCTGAGCTACAGACGAAACAATTGAGACAGTGTACAGTGCAGCCCATCGTCAATTAAAACGCCACTCGGCATTGAGTATCTGTACGGGAGGGAGATTGACCTGCTTACTTCCCACAATCCAGTAAACAGTGGAGGCTGGTACGGCGTGACCTCACGGGACTTTGTGTGGTTTCGTGTCGGTCGTTATGCGGTCATGCTGTGAATTAGCCACGTTGGATGGTGGACTGTAATTGAACTTCATCAAAGGGGGTTACTGAAGAGAAATTCTATCTGTCTGTTTAGCCTCGTGTAGAAGTTTCAGTCAGATGTGTCGTACAAGTTAACAAAACAAAAATCATCTCCACAGCCTAAAATTTCTGCTTTAAAAATGTTATTTTATTTAAATCATCTCTTCCCCTAGTTCCATATTCATCCATGTAGCACGTTGCCTAACATGCTTGGGGCCCCTTCAGAAATATTTCATATTGCTAATTCCTCAGGTGACCCCTGCTTGTCCTGCAGTATTCGTGATAATATTGCAGATTGCAGAAGAGCTTAACTGCTCCGCCAGCAGACTAGGATTTGGCAGCCCTGGTTGAAAGAGCAATGCCAGGATTATGAAACAATGCTCGAACACTCGCTTTGATTGATTAGGTGTATGGGGGTTGCTTGTTGGTTGGATGTTGGATGTCTCAGCAGCTGAGAAGCACAAGGAATCAACATGAACATCATGAAGCCCATAGTGGGTGGTGTTCCTATGGACTGGTAATCACTAGACCCATCCGAACCAATCACAATTATTGGCATTTCTTTGCATTCAGTGCTTTGATTGGTTAATCTCAGCGAGTCACCCGTAGCACATTGTTGTTGCGGCCATTTTGGTGTTCATGGAACCTCACTGTCCCCTCAGAGGCCCCCTTGCCTGGTTTTAACCCTCTGTCCCCCCTGTACCCCAGGAGATGAACGAGGACCCCAGCACGCCCAAGAAAGAGAAGCAGGAGAGGCTCTCCAAACACAAGGAGAACATGCAGCACTCTCAGGCCGAGGAGGAGGCCCAGCTCCTCAGCCAGCAGAGGGTGTACTACGACAGGAACTGCCGCGCCTTCAAGCGCAAGATCATGGTGAAGAGGCACGAGTTTGAGCAGGAGCAGATACGAGAGGCAAGCTCGCTCCCTTTCTCTCTCCCCCTCAGCTCTCTCTCTCTCCCTCTTCCTCTCTGGCTTCCCCCCTCTCTATCTCTCTCTCTCCCTCTCCATTGATTCAGTTCATGCAAGTGAACTGAATCGACGGAAATCACATTAAATGTCTTCTATAAACAAAATAATTGAAGGGTAAAATTTTTCAGAAACTTTATTTTGATTGTCCTATGAATTATGTGTGGTTGGAGTTTTATTTGACAGGTATTATAGCAAATTATGTTAATATTCATTTTGGCCATTATAGTGCATCCTTATAAGCTGTTTTTTTTTTTTGTTTTTTTTAAACACGATTCATAATTAACCATAATAATCATTATATATACGTACGTATTTGCAGCCTATAATTATTTTACGGTTGCTGAAAAAAGTTAGTATGCATTTGAAAATTAAACCCAGCAGAAGTGTCTGTTTGGGTGTACCAATCGCAAGCAGTTGACGGACCTGACATTCATATTTTACAACACCCGTCCCCTTCCCAGAAAATATATTTCTTTTTTAAAAGTATTACCCAGGATGCTCTTGCGTCAAATTGGGTGACAAAAAGAGAGAAACATAAATTCCAACCGTTACTGCCTAGAGCAGAATCTGAATTCTTTGGTGGGAAACATTTACATTGTTGTGCAAGGGAAGGTGACCTCTCCTGGTGTCGCCAGTCTTTGTAAAGCAGATTAGAAAATAAGCAACGCAAAAATGCGGTAATATTCAAATCTGGAAGGGGCTGGAGTCGGTTTAGGGACAAGATTTTGGAGGTGTTAGAAGTCTGAAACCTCACGATGGTTCCCACTAACCGTGTGCCAACATTTGTCATAAATAAATAGTGTGTGACACTAAAGCCAGCATAGCAGTGCAAAAGAACTTCTCTGGTGTTTTCCAAGGCCTTGTTTTGTTTTCCAATGTTCTCGTGTGGAATGTTTTCTTGCACTGCCACGGTTGAACTTCTACCAAAGTGTGCATGAATTATTACAAATAAGGCGAGTGCAAATTAACAGTTACATTATCACCCTCCACCCCCCCCCCTCCCGTTTCAGGAGCTGAACAAGAAGAAGACACAGAAGGAGATGGAGCACGCCATGCTGATCCGTCACGACGAGTCCACCCAGGAGCTGGAGCAGCGGCAGCTGAAGACGCTGCAGAAGCTGCGCATGGACCTGATCCGGCTGCAGCACCAGACCGAGCTGGAGAACCAGATCGAGTACAACAACCGGCGGGAGCGCGAGCTGCACAGGAAGCACGTCATGGAGCTCCGGCAGCAGCCCAAGAACCTCAAGGTGCCCCCCCAAACCTCCTCCCCACCCCCCCCTTCCTGCAGCCATGCACCACTGCACCCACTCGTGCTGGGTCAGACCCAGAGTTACAGCCCCATGACTTTCCTTAATTCACCTAATGTTACGGGAGAACTATCTCAGACATTAGCACTTTGTATAATACAAATCCTTTATTTTTTTCATCTAATATGGAGCCAGCCAGATGCTAGGAGGTTGCTGACCGATGTTCAACCGTGCCACTGATGCAGTCGCAAAATGTGTTTTACTGAGTTGCAAAAGTGTTTCGGAGTTTCTGGATGTGTCAGTCTTATCTAGCTTGCTGCCTTGAATCATTGTCCCCATTTAATGCAACAACACTTGGTATGACCTGAAATGTCCTCCCTCCGTAGTTCTTCCCACTGGTAATGAGTTTCTGAGGGGCCAGCAAGTGTCCTGCATGTTAATTCAGTTAATGGCTTACCAAGCCATATAAGGGAAAAAAGGGACCCCTTGTGGAGTTCAAGAGCAATTCTGGCACAGTGCTAGACTCTCTCTAGACCAGAGATCTCAAGCTCCAGCCCTGGAGAGCTACAGTGTCTGCAGGCTTTTTCAGATTACTTTAAATCAGACGATTTGGCCCTGGGAAACATGGCATGCGGAGCCTTTAATTAAGAACCGAATTGTTGAAATGCACTGAGAACTAGCAGACACTGCAGCCCTCCAGGACTGAGTTTGAGATCCCTACTGTGGACAGAAGGCTAAATTAGGAGTGTTGATAAGTGGAATGCCCTTTTCTTGTCACCGCTAACACGTTTGTGCTGGATGTTTTTACATTGTAGGCCAGGTTTGGTGCATTAGTGCATTAGAAATTATCTCAGGGGAAAATAAGAGTAGGTTGGTTGCCGTGGTCATCAAACTCACGCTCCCTGTGTCCCACCACCACGCATGAGCAGGCCATGGAGATGCAGATCAAGAAGCAGTTCCAGGACACGTGCAAGGTGCAGACCAAGCAGTACAAGGCGCTGAGGAACCACCAGCTGGAGGTGTCCCCCAAGAGCGAGCACAAGGCCATCCTGAAGGCGCTGAAGGAGGAGCAGACGCGCAAGCTGGCCATCCTGGCCGAGCAGTACGAGCAGAGCATCAACGAGATGATGGCCTCGCAGGCGGTGAGAGAGAGCGCCCGCCCACTTCGCCCGTAACTTCCACCTGTTCCTCACAACTTCCGCGTGTCCCTCACAGATTCTGCCTGTCCTTCACAGCTTCCGCCTGTCCCTCACAGATTCTGCCTGTCCCTCACAGCTTCCACCTGTCTCTCACAGATTCTGCCTGTCCTTCACAGCTTCCGCCTATCCCTCATAGACTCTGCCTGTCCTTCACAGCTTCTGTCTGTCCCTCACAGATTCCGTCTGTCCTTCACAGCTTCTGTCTGTCCCTCACAGATTCCACCTGTCCTTCACAGCTTCTGTCTGTCCCTCACAGATTCCACCCGTCCCTCACAGCTTCTGTCTGTCCTTCACTGCTTCCAACTGTCCTTCACAGCTTCTGTCTGTCCCTCTCAGCTTCCTCCTGTCCTTCACAGCTTCATTCTGTCCATTACAGCTTCTGTTTATAGTTGCCTGTTTAAAGGTGTACAGCTTCTGATAGCTGAGGCATTTGCTGGTCTTCATTTTTACTCGGTACATAATTGATCAATTGAAGCATCGGATTACACAGTTAATTCACTTCAGTCGGTTACTGGTTTTAGGGTGAAAATAAAAAGCAGACACTCTAGTCCTTTCAGGGTAAAAGTGTATACTACTGATACTACTAAGACCCTTGTTTTACACTGAAATGCTTTCTTACACTGAAAGGCCACAGCTTCTCCTGGTTTTCAGTATATTTCAGCACTGTAAGCGCTTAGTTTAAATCATTGATTGGCTAAAGAGTCCGTATCCCTTCCCGAGGCCTAAATTAGCTACCGATTGAAGGGAAACCACAAAATGGCACAGCCCATCCAGGATGGGGAGGTCTACAGCCCCCCCCCCATATTGGACATGGCACAGGGGCGCAGTGGGGAGCGATGAGCCGTCTGTTGCCCCCGGCTCCAAGATGACTGTGTTCTCTCTCTAACCACCCCCCCATACCCCCCCCCCCCCGCCCCGCGCAGCTGAGGCTGGACGAAGCTCAGGAAGCAGAGTGCCAAGCGCTCAGGCACCAGCTCCAACAGGAGATGGAGCTGCTCAACGCCTACCAGAGCAAGATCAAGATGCAGACGGAGGCCCAGCACGAGCGCGAGCTGCAGAAGCTGGAGCAGAAGGTGTCCCTGCGCCGGGCCCATCTCGAACAAAAGGTAGGCCCCCCGCGTGGGATTCTGGGATAGCGGAGGACCTTACGTAATGCGCTTTCCTTCTGAGGCTTTCTGACGGAAAAAATCCCCCTGACGGTTTTGACGCTCGTTTCGGTGCGCAGCGTCGAGGGAAAATGGAAAATAATTTTTTTTAAAATCCGTTCCCTGATAACAGACCAGGTCGGTTATTGATGCTGCCCGTGTGGATTTTCTTGCACAAAGGCAGCCGAGTCAGCCGTAGATGTGTAGCGCCCTCTGCTGTTCTGTTGACACCTTTCCCACGCCAGCAGGCTTCAAAAAACTACATTATGTCATAGTTAACTCTGTAGGATCCATGTCACAAATAGCAAGTGCGACATTACGAATTATTATAAAGGATATGCTGGCAAAATGGTTTCATACTTGGCTGAGTTGTCCTGATCCTTTGATAAAGACGCAGGTGTTCATTTAGAACTGCAATGAACTGGTGAATTCACGTATTCCTTTGTCATTATCTGGATTTGACTCATTTTGGTACAGTGTAATACTTTTGTGCGGTAGCGTTTATAATGTTTAATGATTTTGTGCGTGCAGATTGAAGAGGAGCTGGCTTCGCTTCAAAAGGAACGCACTGAGAGGATCAAGCATCTGCTGGAGCGGCAGGAGAGGGAGGTCGACACTTTCGACATGGAGAGCGTCCGGCTGGGTTTCGGAAACCTGGGTGCTTTAGACTACCCCAAGGAGGACTATAGATGAAACGAGATTTTTTTTTTGCCATAACACCTTGTCCACTTCTCCTTAAAAGACGAGCCCTTTGCTACTGACGTCACTTTTTGGACTAGTGCCTGTGTTGTCCTCGACTGTCTGGGGCAATTCCTGTCCCCTCGTCACATTACAAGATAAAATGCTGGATGACTCTCTCGGTTGGTCTTTTAAAAAACAAAATGTCACAGTATTGATGTTTTCTTGTGCAATGATAACTTTTTGGTGAAAACTGAAAACAAAACAAACAAAAAAAAATTACAAAAAAAAAAAAAAAAAACACAAAAAAATTTACACAAACCAGTGGATGTACGTTGCATAAGGACCATGCGTTAGAGATGATTTGTCAGGCTGTGAAGAAAGGAAAACTTTAAAAAGACACTCTCCTGCAGCCTTATATTATTCACTGCTTCTCTTTTTGGTATTTATTCATCAGGAAAATTTTATTAAGATTGAGCAATTTGATACGTTTAAATATGAACTCATACGATGTACATATTGGTAGTTGTGTACGTTACTTTGGAGAAAAATGTGATTATAGATTGCTGCCGGAGGGCGATAATGCCCTTGGCATTAACTGTACCATAATCATTCTCTGCGTTGGCAGACAATGTGAATTATCATATGTGATTCCCAACACCCAGGCAGCACACAGGGCTTGGGACGGTCATGTATTTTGTGTATAGAAGGATTTATGGAGAGCTTTTACTTATTTTCATATTGTATTTTAACTGGTCCTCTAATCAATTTTTTAAATGATGATTTTTTTTTTCTCCTCCCCTTTGTTCAGTATTCGGAGTTTAATTGGTCAGTGGGATTTGAACTTCCATCTAGATCATTATTATTGCTTTAACCACACTTTAAAGCTGTGTATTTTCTTACGATAAATCGGAAAACAAAATCAGTCAAAATGCTTTATTATTGCATGCACTTTAAAAGATTTTTCAGGTTAAGAGAAGCATGAATCTGTCAGAGCTTTTAATTATATTTGTAAATAAAAGTGCTCATCACACATCTTTTGTTTTAATACGCGTTGCTGTACATTTGCACCACCGTCCTTGATACAGTAGGGCCTGGGTCCAATCAACATGGGTCCTTAAAGCGCACTTCAAATTAAAGGCAACTGTTTTTTATAAGTTGGCCGTGTTAATTTTGGTTGTCGCTGCATGTGCTGCAGCTAACATCTGCATTTATTCCTAGTCAAACTGAAGGTTATGTTGACTGAATCCCAGCCCCAAATCTCAATTTACCTTTAACTACGGAATTATGTGAATAAAGCAAAGCATACATTCTTTAGCGCTGTGCTACCCAAGTGTAGTAGTGTTTGATGTTGAATATTTGTTTTGCCCAACAGTCTCAAAGCATCTTTTAACGAGTGAATGATCATTTTTCATTGTTCAAAGGTAAAAAGAAAAATGTGTATTCAACAGACCAAACGAACAAGCGGAATCACTCGGTCAACAATTCATTTATTATGGTCAGTGCGACAACATCCGGTGCAGTCACCGGTCCAATCTTTCAAGAGGTTAATGGGAACTTTTGCAATAAATCACGGTGTTTGAAAAGCAACGCTTGATCATACAATGGCCTTTTGTCAGTTATAGGGATCTACACAGCTTATTTCCGCTCTCGTGTTTTTTCTGTGTCGCTGCCGCGGCAACGCGACCGACTGGCCTACTTTCCGGCGAGCTGTTCGTACAGCTTCGGAACGTAGTCGTCCCACTCCGCCTGGTAGCAGCTCCCGGCCACCGGCGCTCCCAGCTTGTACTTCTTCCGGAAGTTCTGGAGCTTGAACTTGCCTCGGTTGTCGCCCGATCGGTTGGTGAGAACGGACTCGGTGCAGGAGATCGACCCGGGCTGCTCGTAGACCAGCCACACGTAGCGGTGGAGACCTTCGGAATCGGACAGAAGAGTAACAACATGGCCAGTGTTGGCGTACTGTGCACCCGGGTTTTGAAGTGCACTTGGGCTTTTGGGTGGGTGGGGTCTTCTGTGAGTGAGATTGCGTGCATAAGGTGGTGTGGGTCGGTCACTGAGGTTGTGGATCAGGGGGATTGAAGATTTTAATATTCCCCTTACTTCGGGGGGGGGGGTTCCAGTCACAATTAGGTGGTCAGACCCACCCTACCCCCCCCCCCCCCCCCCCCCTTGTCATTTGCACCCTGCTGTGCCCCCTGCTGGCCAAGTCTACAGTGGGAGAGAGGGGTCTCATTCTGCAATCTGTCCCCTTCCAAACAGAAGCTGAAGTGGCTTTTTTCCACTTTGGGCATTAGCGCCAATACCAAAGGCAGAGAATTCACTGAAATGCTTTTAATGGTTTCTGCCAAAGTTCTCGTTTACAATTCTGCTGGGTGGAGAAGGAACACTGCCAGGCCTAGTAAATGCACTGCTCTAGAATACAGGTATGTGCTGTTTTGTGTACCGTCCTTCAGTTTTAAAAACGAAGGCTCAGAGCTTAGAAACATATAGGTTTGGATAGCGATTGGATGAAAACACGCACTTTTTAGAGTATTCCTTCACACTGATATGTTCATGTGAGTTACACTATAGGTCTCTGTGCCAGTATTTTAGATTACTTGGCTGATCTTACCAGTTCCTTTGGGCGGTCCAGACCCAACATAGTCAGACATGGCGCATCCACTGGCGATGTCATTTCCTTTCATGTTCACCACTAGAAAGTGATGCCATTCCCTTGGTGACAAAACAAAAACGATAAAATAAAAACATTTAAGTTACACGAAGATCTATTGGGTTTTTTTTTTTTTTTTTAGCAAACTGAACGATAGGCCATATTTAACGGTCTAGAGAATTTTGAATCCTGTTTTGGAGTTTGTATCTCAGATCAATTTTTAAGCAGCTAGTATGTCTTAGTATTAACGGAACTTGCTTCAAGTAATAATAATGTACTGTGCGGTGCACACGAAATGCGGTGTTGTCAGCCAATCAGAAGCTAGTATTTATCCTAACCACGGTGCGTATGTTGTGTTCATTAATTTTTTTATGAAGTCCGCATACACCCACCGGAACTTGGGGTCTTTTCTACTCGGGGCATCTGGATCTGTCATGGCCAGCGTGTATAGCTTGCTGGAGTCACAACCATCCCACTCTATAGCTGTAGGACGGTTCTGCACCTGGAAACGCAGGCATAACAATTGTATAACAGATACCCTACGCAGAATGTGCCTGTCTTGCACGTGAGAGAATTGAAGCAAGACAAGGCGTGAATAATTGAAACCTTTTGGCAGTACACTACAAAAGGAATGAGAAAACGCTGTCACTGCAGGATGGGTCCATGCAGTCAACCCTGCTGCAGACATTCGCAGTGTCAGGGCTCGACTTCATCGTGCATGGCCAGCGATACATATATCGAACGAATATTATAGCACATCGTAAGGCCATCTAGCTAGATTGTTATTTAATGGAATTCAGCAAATTACAGTAGATGTTTACAGCGGTAGAACCAGTCAACGCAACTACGAACTAGTTATTCAACATGCATTACGAAAAAGGCATGGGTAGCATAAAATTTAGATTAAGTCAATTTGGTAACCCAACAATGTCATGTACACTCTTCCAGGGTGCATGCTTGCTACAAAACAAAAACTAATTCGCAGTGTCCTATATTTAAGCCATATTCATCAGACGAACTATGCAAGCACACGACAACCACACTAGCTAGCTAGCTGACGTTAGCTAGAGCGCTAACCTGGGTGGGTGTGAGCACTTTGCCCAGTTCGTCAATTTCAAGGGAGCCATACTTCACAACGAGAGGATGTGCAGGCTTCTCGTCCACTTCGTTGAGGGCTAATTCTCCGTTCCACTGATTTATATCCACTGGCATTCTGAATATCAAAACAGTTTGCCCGAACCACTGGTCTTTTGTCTGCAACTTGTCTGCACGCTGTATACTGTAGACCAATCTATATTTATACCAACGAATATGTCCTTTCCTGACTGACAGATGAGGCGACCAATTACAGTCATCGTATTCGTTTACAGTAGTTATGATTGGATAGCGAATGAATCAGTCTGACCGTAGTATCCCCTCTAGTCAGATGATTGGCTTGATGTGGCATGATTGTTACATCGGCTGCCCATCTGATTTATGTGTGCTTGTGGCCTAAAAAGAACATGTTCTGTAAAACTGCAGTGACATAATTTTGGAAATCTAGGCCAGAGGTCCAAATATATATATTTGTTGGCTCATTAAATGTGTCTAATTCTTTCATTTACCTACGGCTTCTGTCTGACAGGCAGGTACACTTGATTGACGTGAAATGTGGCCAATCTGCTGCTGTTAATGTAACTTTGTTACATTAAGTGTGCCCATTCATTCGTGGTGTGGTCACGTAAATGCCCAATATTACGTGATTGCAGCACGATAACTTTTATATTGGGTAAATCTAAAAGATGGGATTTTGTCCAGATGTGATATTGGTCTAATAACTTTTAT
The DNA here is from genome assembly GCF_013347855.1 of Anguilla anguilla. Classification (NCBI taxonomy): domain Eukaryota; kingdom Metazoa; phylum Chordata; class Actinopteri; order Anguilliformes; family Anguillidae; genus Anguilla; species Anguilla anguilla. The sequence continues at coordinate 5,411,025 of NC_049210.1, read as the reverse complement.
GCCAATACAGTTTTCTATACAATTTAGCTTATATTCTATTAGATAACTTTGCCAGTCAGCGCAGGGCAATCGTGGTGGTGACACGATCTGGTCAATTTTCGGTTTCGCTTTCAATATCCGATGGATAATGGTAAATCTAAACTGGGATTTTCTTTTACCACAAATATGCTGATATACCTGTGTTGCTGTTATGCCATTACAATTAGCCAACAATTGTAGCTACTCGATTTTAGAAATAGAAACTACACACGGTAGAGGAAAACGCAAGCTCGTTAAGATAGTAGCTCCGCCCAACACTAGATGTAGAGATCTACTACACGCGCGCGCACACACACACACACACACACACACACACACACAAATGATGACTAGCGGTTGCACGCAGGATTTATTTAGTAGGCTAGACTCAAAAGTTGGATTTTTTAAAAGTTATAGACATGCTACACGCAATTCAATATATTTAATTGACGATTTCAACTTAATTTGTTTGTCATGGGCAATTATAGGCCTACCATTAATTGAAAACAAATATTCGAACATTTTTTTTAAATCTGTAGGAGAGGGTAGTCTACGCTTCTATTTTATTGTACTGTTTATAGTCTACTCGCGGCTTGTTGTCAGGTAGGCCTACTGTCAATAATATGAGTTACTGTGCCTTTAAGACTGTAGGGTGTGGCTGAATATAGAGAAAGTATCCGGAACAACCTGTGTAACAGAAACAGGTGTGGGAAGTAATCACTCTCGATAAATGCATGGAACCTTGTGCGCCCTGTAAGTGGCTATGTGTTAAACTGCCTGTTGGCGATTTTTCTTTTTTGTTTCGATCCACGGTAATTCGCAATCTCTGCACGTCAAATAAAGTGAATTCCGTGTAAAATGTGTGGCCTGCTGCGGTGGCCATACGTTGGGTGGGTTAGTCAAAGGTATTCCTAGGTATTACCTTTTGTCACACTCGTGTTTGTGCTGATCTGCTGGGGTGAAGCTGTAGGTCTAGCTGTAACCATGGGAAGGTCAGTGAGCCTTTTCCTGTTGCTCGCCGCACACCTGACAGGTGAGATATCTTTGTTGTATAAATGTTCATTCATAGTGACAATTCCTTGTGGTTGATATGTAAATCAAAATATTAGTTAATAGCTACAAAAATATTTTAAGTGCCACAAGACTTTATTTAAGATTATTATTATTATTATTATTATTATTGTTGTTGTTATTATTATTTATTCATTCATTTATTTTTGGCAGTGACTGCAAGTCCTTGTTCTGCCTACCACCACTTAAATTTTCTGTATTCACAGGTGTGGCAATTGGACAGACTTTGGAAAAGATCGTGAGAACGCTTGGTGACACGGTTTCCCTGCCATGCCACGGCATTCCGAGCAACGGAACTCTGCCTGTGGTGCAGTGGCTGAAGGATGGAGGAATTGCTGCAAGTCGGAATCTTTCTTCGGTCCTCAGTCCTTCTGGGAATATGCACTTTTCCATATCAGACCAAGGAAACCTGACTATCACTGGGCTGTTATTATCAGACGAGGGAATTTACCGCTGCAGTGATTACGTGCTGAATCGCACTACGGAGAAGCAAACCCACATTCAGCTACTTATTGTCAGTAAGTTTATTTGACCGTGTGTTAACTTGTGTAAATAGCACAGCCGTAGATATTGTAGTAATCCTGATTTACAGTTCTTGAACACACTATTTTTTCAGCCCTAATATTTTATCACAAAAAAATGCCTCTTGGGAGAGGTACTCAATCAAATTCAAACGGGTTTGACTAGATTTCCGTCTCCTTAAATGTGTAAACAAATACGTCATCAGTCTGAAGACTTCGTTGCATTGGACATTTTGAACTTATTCCCGTTCTTTACTGAATAAAAATAGGTTAGGATTAACATTGGACATCAGTTTTCTCAGATATGGAATCACACCTTTATTTGTCAATGACAGCAGGGCCCAGCTACAATGACAATGCAGTTTCCCCAACAGCTTAAGTCCTAAGGGCAAGATTATGTAGTTTACATTGGTATTTCTTCATCAGTGGAAGGAAACGCATCCACGGACATGGGCCTCATAAGGACTACTGTTTACCACGTGTCCACTGGCTGTTGACTCCAGTGCTTCTAATTATGTAACAGCCTACCTAGATGTGTTATTTCTAATAAGGTGATAGTTTGTTGAATTAGGTGGTCACGTGTTTATCTTTAATCACCTTCCAAGACCTGTCTGTATAAATACAGATCACATTTAATTTGTAGGTTGTATGTTTGTGTTGGATTCTGTTTTTGCATGTATCACTATTGGTTGTGACAGTGTAGATTTGGCGTTAGCTCTGTCTATGACTAAACCTGTATGCATGCACTTTTTTTAGTTGCTTAGTGAGAGTGTCTACTAAATGCCTAAATGTAAATTATTGACACAGGATAATTTAAAGGACGGACCTCATTTTGTTGCTTTGATACACATCATGCCTTTTCAAAGCCCTTACAGGGCGATTATGTAACATTCTTCATGGAAATTGTCGCTTCTGGTATGATTGTGTAACTTGTTGTTTCAGGTGGCCCAACCGACGTGTCGACAGACGTAAAACCTGCTGCTGCTCTTCCCAATGGGACACTTTTTGTCCAAAAGGACTCCACCATTTCATTCAACTGCTCAAGCGAGTCATATCCATCCCAAGTCCTGTCCTGGGTTTTTCAGGGTAGCCTCCTGTCTTCGGGAAACAAATCCTCACTGGAGTTCAGCATCCCCAGCATCCAGCCCACCAATCAGGGAATGTACAGCTGCATATCCCAGAATGCACTTTCAAATCAGACAGCCAGCAAGAGCACCTCACTGCTAGTGTACTGTAGGTATTGCACTGCATTGCCATGTGATGAATGGGACAGTGTTGGGACAGTGACGCAGTTTCTGTTGTTTCAGCTCTTTGACCGGAACATTTGAAATGAAACAATGAATATGATATTAAAACTTTAATTTGAGGTTATTTACATCCATATGGAGTGATGTGCGAATTACAGCCCGAACTATACATAGTTCCCCCATTTTAGGGGAGCAAAAATGATTGGACAAATTGACCTAACCTGAAAGAGTAATCATATTAATACTTTGTATTCCCTTGCATTAAATGACTGCCAGAAGTCTGCAACCCATAGGCATCACCAGAGGCTGGGTGTATCTTCCCTGGTGATGCTCTGCCTGGCGTATTATGATTTATGACTTAGTACCTCATTGTTATGAGAAACTATGTCATAACTATGAATTACAAAGTCATAATTATGCAATACTAGGTCACAATTATGCTAACATTTCTTGCAATTGTGAGAGTTTTTCATAATAATGAGTCACTCTTTCATAATTACTAGAAAACATCTTGCATAAGAATGATAAAAGTATGTGCTAGATTTTTTTTTAACAAGAGGCGGAAACAACCTTTCATAGTTACCAGAAGGTTCCATAATGTTCTAACTTCTCCATTCCTGTGTCTTTTCTCTAGATGCTCCTGACCGACACCCAGAGTGCTACTGTAATGCAGGAAATGACTCCTTGCAGCTTCTGCTGCACTGTAGCTGGCCTGGAAGCTACCCTTTACCCATGTTGCACTGGGAGGCACAGCTAGACGCCCGTGGGACCAAACAGTCTATACTCAATGTCTCTGTGACAGCAGAGAGTTTGGAGGTGACCCTGAACAGGTCCCAGTTGTACAATGGCCAAACCGTGGAGTGCAAAGCACACAACCAGGTGCTTAACTCTGAAGCAAAGTTCTGCTCCATCACTCTGCGTAAGTATTGCTCATGAACTACAGTACTGCCTGTCAGTGTATCTGAGGCTGAACCAGACCTGGGTCAAATATGTATTTGTTTTGGATTCAAATACTTTTCTACACTTTTCTGATCTTGTCTGGTGTATTGAAACCAATAAAATACTCTTAAAAAGTGCAAACCCCGCCTTCTGGTCATATTGGCAGGCTCAATTACACCAGGAAAGATCAATAAAGCACAGGAAAAGGATTTGAATCCAAAACAAATATGTATTTGACACCGGTCTAGGTTGAACCCATGTACGCCCAAAACTAATGTTGAGATAAAACGTTGTCCAGAAACATATGGCTCTCCACTAGGCACAGCTGGGTTCAAAGCCAAAATGTCCTGCTGCACATTTCTCAGTTGTATCTATTCCCTTTCCTCTGACAGGGGCTCCCTTTCCTCAGGGGGACCCCATGGTTACTGTGGTGGAAGGGAGAAACGTCACACTGACGTGCTCGGAGTCCAGCTCACTCCCCCCAGCCAAAACCACGTGGCGAAGAAAAATCAGCCAAGAGGAAATCGTCCCGGGCACCAAGTATGTCGTCTCCGAGCTGGGCCCCGCGTTCAGCCTCCAGATCGTTAACGTCACCAAAGAGGACGAAGGCCCGTACTTCTGCAGGAGCGAGAACCCCCTCATGGTGCAGGAGCTGGAAGTCTACCTGACTGTTAAGTGTAAGTGGCGGTACACGACACAACCGGCACGATCTGTGAGCGCAGCAGAAACGGACAACAGATTAAATACCTTCATCTGTAAAAAAAAAAAAAAAAAAAAAAAAAAAAAAAAGTGGAATTAAATTATAACATTGACGTAGGAAGGATCGCCCACGTTGATTTTTGACTTTGTATTTTATTGTGATTCTTTGTGACTCATCCACACGTCATTGGCAGCCAAGTACGTTCATAGAATGGGAACTGTTTATCTGATACACTTTGTGTAGGCAAAACCTTTGCAGGAATGCGGCTGAACCAGTCACGTCTTCTTCCCTGGTGATTTTATCTGAAGGAGATCTGTTTTTCTCGGTTCACAGGCTTCCCTCCATGTGTGCTGTATAGCACATCGCTTTTAATACAGCATATATTTTAGAGTAGAAAATTTGGGTAGAATGTACTTATTTCTGGGTAGAATGTGAAATGTAATTTTTTTTTTTGTTTTTACAGCTTCTGAATCATATGCTGGAGGGGTTGTTGGGGCATTCATTGCTGCTTTAATAATTGGGATTGGGATTGCTATTGGCACATCAGCGTACCGTAACCGTGACAGAATTTGCCTTGGTAAGCTTACGCTGGTGTACTTATTACATGTATTATTACAATGCCTGACCATTCACTGTTGATTTACTGGTACAAGCAAACCCACAAAACAGTACTATATGTATTGCTGTTAAAAAGATCCAGATGTACCAATAACATAAATGCATAAATGAAAACAATCAAGAATCATTTGTGTTATTTTGATCTTCATCTCTTATAGCATGATATGACACCGGTGTGATTATGCTCACCAGAACAAATTTAGCAATTTATGATACTATTCACAACCGCTTGATAAATTAATTGGCTTGCTCTAAGTAACAGAAATTACCTTTGGTCTGTGATTAATTCTGATTTATTTATATTGCAGGTGGTGACTTTGGGTGAGTATATCAGGGTCATAAATTCTACAAGCTAACTCCAACTGCACTGTGCATATTTAAAGTTCACTTACATGGAGACTTCCACATCCCATTCACTAAAATATCACAGAGGTAAATGTTTCAAGTACAATATGAAATAAGATCAACAGGATACAACAAGACAATTTATGGATATTGCATCAGAAACAGTATTTCAAATCCCCTTAAAATGTCAGAACCAAATGAGATTAATCAAGTTACCATTCTTACGCTCCAAAACAAAAGAATCATCGTAAATGGTCAATTTTGATGACTTGTTCCAGACTAATAAACGAAGAGAGGAATGATGTGCTCCATCTGGTGGAGTCGGATGAGGAAGATATCTTTGATGAACCAGCCACCAGGATTACCACCACAGCCAATGGGCATGTCACGTCCCTCGTACAGATTCACCGCATTCCGTCCAGTAGGTTTTCATCTCAGTGCTGAGAATGTGATACAACTTTTAAGGGACTGAAAATATAATTTAAAAAATAATTAAATTAAGAGCTTAATATATGTAATATTATTTTTTTACGGTGATTTTTAGATTCATAAAAGGTAATTTCATTGTGATAACTCATGTCCTCTGGCGTTTTCCAGGTGATCATGAAGATCTAGGTACCCCTGAACCAGAAGCAGAAGATGAAACAGAGCCACCTCAACAGGAACTAGTCACATTATAGGTTCCAGGCCATTTTTTTTTTTTTTTTGGCCATTTTTAAATTTGAAAAGAATGTAATGTTTACTTCCTATATAAATGTGACTTGAGTCTCAGTGCTTGGCCTCGTAATTTACCCATTCTGTATTCTAAAGATTGTCATGTTTTTTTTTCTTTTTTATTACTGATGTGCACTACTATAAGGGTTTTCAGGGTTATTGTTGCTGTTTCATCTTAGGAAAATATTTTGTCAATAAATGCGTGGCAACAGGATTTTTATTACTCTCATTGTAAATGTAACTGTGTCTTTTTACGTTGTGTGTTTAAACACTGGACTCAGTTAATGAATGTATTTTGCCATTGTCTTAAATGTTGAAACAATTCAAAAATAAATATTTTTGTTAAAACCATTTATTTATTAAGCATCATTATTATTGTTATTATTATTATTATTGTTATTATTATTCCTCTGTTATATTGCCCTGCTAGGACAGGGCATTATCGTCGTCATAAATCTTTCAAATTCTTGCTTTTGTTAAAAATAAAAAACATAAAAAATGCTGCCTTATTGTATGAGTTTTAGTGGGCGGGCCTTGGAATGTGGAAGTTTTGGACTGGCTTTGACAAGCGGTAGGCATCACGAATAATCTTTTTGAACTAACAACATTTTACACGCACTTGTGGTGTGGAGACAACATTATCAGTAGCCTATGGTTGCATGTTTAACCAACATTACCTGTAGCGTTGTCTCATTATCCCAACGGTTTGGGTGCCGACGAGCGTTCTTTCATTTTCCGTTTACTGCACAGTTTTTCCGCAAATCGCACGCTGTCATTGGTCAGCTTCAGGAAGAAGAGAATTATGTGTACGACGCATTATCTGCGCATTTCCGAATAGGACGGACGGATACACCCAGAACACGCCTCACTTTCTTACGAAGTTGTTTTTTTTCACCGCAGCATGAACAGCTTTGGGTTGCTATTTAACCACATTCTTTCTGAATGCGTTTGTGTCAGGTGATGAGGCAAGTGACGGGAAGCAAGTGACAGCGTAGTTACATAGTAGAGGCAGTTTGAAGCGCTGAGGGGCTAACCTAGCAGTCTAGTGTATTTTTTTTAAACGTACGCAAAATGTAATTCGTTTTGTATCTCCATGAACACAGGTGTGAGTACAGGAAGTCGTTTGTTCACATTCCATACCACGCCCATCTGCCAGCAAGCTGTATACGGCAGGCTAATTACATAGCTACATAGCGTGCTTTTATGTTAGCACATCAGATAATATTGTGCCGAGAAGAAATTATGAAATGACTAAAGCAAAATATCGTAAACGGAGAACATATTCATTTCTAATTACACTACGCGATGGGTTGGATACATTACTTCTTAAGCCATCAGTCTAGCTAGCTAGTTAACTTAGCGAACATACAATAGGCCAGGTATTGACTGGATTGTTTACCTAGTTGCGCATTTGATATCGTCATGGACTCAGATAATTCGTGTTCTTCGAATCGACCTGCTGACATACAACGTAAAGGTAGGATTTATTGCAAAAACCGTGTGCATTGTTGGCTTAGATGGATTGTTTAGTGCATGATTTCTAAGTCTAGCTGCTGTTGGGAAAGGGAGTAGCACGCAGCCTATTCGATTTTGTGAGGAGAACATGGTAACCAGGCTTAGATCAGTATGTGTGCCTTGTATTGTAACTCTTGACGAAGTGTAACATCTTCGTATGTCCAGAAGAGTCTGCTCCACTGATTGGAGAGTTGAGGCCCATTCACCCCCCATCAGTGGATGGTCGCGCCGGCTGCGAGACCTGGAGCGTCGAGTTCTCTCCGGATGGCTCGTACTTCGCGTGGTCCAAAGGATATGGCATTGTGCAGTTGCTTCGGTGGCCACTACAGGGCATCGAGTATGTTTCTTGTTGGCAAGTCCTGGGGAGGTTGAAATTAGTTTATGTCTTCTGCTTTAGACATGACTCCTGCCACACCTACCTGTCAATGCTTAATTAAAACATTTTTTGCAGATGGCATGGAACTCCGCAGTTCACTGCTGCAGCGAAGGAGAGGACTTTGGACTGTGGGCAGACTGTATGGGGTTTAGCCTTTGGACCACGTGCATCCAGGTATGCAGGTCGGTCAGATGATCAGCTGAGACGGACTAGTGAAACGGCACAGCCTTTGCTTCTTGCGACTGGTCTGAGCAATGGAGAAATTAAAGTCTGGGAGGTTGAGACCGGTGAGTGATAATTACCTTTTTAAACAAGACCAGGTCAAAACCTAGTAGCCTATATGGCTGGACCGGCTGACCAATAGTGTAACTTCATAACTCGGCCGACCAGTGGTGTAACTTCATCACTCAGTTACAGACATTAGCGTTTGTAGGGCTGGCCCCGCTGTTGCGGTCCAGCAAAAAAGCTTAAGATATACAAGAAAATACGCTATAAGCAAAAAAAAAAAAAAAAAAAACTTTTACAAACACTGTTACTCAAATCACAGTCTTCCAGGGCCAAGAACTTCTGGTTTTTCACCCTCCCTGTACCTAGGAGTCAGGTGTGAAGACGGTCTGTCCAATCAGTGGCACGAAACCTTCAGTTAGTTTCCTTGGAGAAAAGAAAACCAGGGCCAGATTTGAGTATGCATGATAACAGCTGTGTTTATTCTTAGCTCAGTTCACATAGCTTTGGGGATTCACCTGTTTTAAGGTTAGTTACTGTACGTTACAACCTGAAATGATAGTAGAATACCAACCTAAATCACATGTGGTTCCCAAAAAATTCCAGAACATAGGATTTTCTGGGGTGATGGGGCCCAACTGCCATCCCTGTTTAACATTTTACACCCGTTCCATTCACACAAAGCCCACGAAACACTCTGCTGTCTGATTCATGTTGTTATTTTAAGTGGTGTCTGTTATTGAGCTCATATTTGATGTTTCTTCTCAGTAGTGGACCAAATGCCATATGAAATATTTTCTTTTAATTGTTGGGAGCCCCTTTCGGAGGCAAGAGAAGCGCTATTACGTTATTATCAATTGGGAGACCCTGGAAAGTTGCTCCAATAGCAAGTGCTTCTCATCTATTTCAGGCCGCCTCTGTTTCAATCTCAGAGGACATCAGTCTATTGTGAGGGACTTGGTTTTCGCTCCCAACGGAAGCCTCACCCTCGTGTCTGGGTCCCGTGACACAACTCTGCGGATCTGGAACCTGAAGAAGTCGGGTACGTCAACCTTTAGGACTGTTCCCGTGAGAACGTTCGCCTTTCCGCATTCTTGGTCCGTGTCCAGGAATGAGCCAGCGTGTGGGAACGTGCATGCTGGGACATGGTGCCACCAGCACCTTGTGGCATGCCCAACATGCAGAGGTGCAAAATCCAGGTTCGGAAAGTAGGAGTCCTCCCCAGCGTCTTGTTCCAGTCACCTGGATTTGCTCATTAGCACAAAGAGTTAATTGGTGGAGGAAACAAGTGGCAGAATTTTATCCAAAAAGGGCCAATGTGGGCGCACCGCAATCAAGACCTTGATAAGAATCAGTTGTCTAAAACAAATACCCGCACCCACATTGGCCGTTTTCAGATAATACTGGACACACCCGCTGTACCTGTAGGCGTATGAATATCAAATGAATTCTGTATAACTGTCTGCCAAACCAAATTTATTTAAACCAATTGTGACATCACTCCCCCCCCCCGCCCCTCTTTTTTTTTTTTTTCTTCCAGACAATTCCCAGGTCCTGAAAGGACATACTGATTGGGTCTATAGTGTCAGCGTTTCTCCGGACTGTAGCATGATTGCATCTGTCTGCAGAAGGAATCCAGTGAGTGTTTTCCATCCAGCCATTTTATTTATTTTTTATTTTTTGTGACTGAATTCTGAGCTGAATTGTTAAATACAATTATGTTTCAAAGGAATCGGTTTAATTTATTGTTCCCCGTTATAACATATGCAGTAATGTGGTGCACAACCAAAGATTAAGTACAGTATAAGTAAATCACTCAAAACCGTGATGCCTCCTCTCATCCATCCCATCTCCCCATACTCATACACACACTCCCAATGTCTCAACTCATACACAAACTGCCAATTTCTACTCATGCCCAAACTCCCAATGTCTCTACTCATACACAAACTGCCAATATCTCTACTCATACACAAACTGCCAATGTTTCTACTCATACACAAACTCCCAATGTCTCAACTCATACACAAACTCCCAATGTGTCTGTGCAGAAAGTGTTCTTGTGGAGCCTGCGGTCGTACACGTTCATCAGGCACCTCCAGAACGCCAACACCTGGCAGGTGTCGTGCGACTTCTCGCCAGACGGCGCGCTGTTGGCCACGGCGGCGTACCTGGCCAATTGGGAGACGTCCTTGTGGGACCCTTACACCGGGGAGCACCTCTTCCGGCTGCAGTAAGAGTTTACAAATTCTCCTTGTGTTGTCATTGTGGTCGCTACCTGTAGCTCACCAGTGGCGAAATGTCTGTGGACCTGTTTTAGTCTTGCCAACAGCCGTATGTGTATCTACCCGTGTTATACTCAAATGTTTATAGAGAACCATTGTTTTATTTCCCCTTTTTTTAAAAACAAGGGAGTGTTTCAGCTGCAACTTTCCGATAATGGATAATCCGATCAGGGCCGTCCGTTTCTCTTCGGATGGCCTGCACCTGGCTTTTATCACAATGGACAGGTAAGGAACTTCTATAGGTGAACACTGCGATGGTAACGTCTTAAGATACACTGCAAATTAAAGTAAAAATGCTGAAGGGAGTAGTATCAATGATATCAAATTTTAAAACGTAATTTAGCACTGTTTTAACTCAGATTGGATTTACAGAAGTTTGGAATGGGTTAAGAAAAAAAACCAGGATGCGTGTGAAAAAGAATAAGTTTGGCTACCACTACCCTCAAGTAATGACCTTGACTCGTCTTTCTGCCACACGTGCACACTGTTGAATAATGTGTGCTGAACACTGAAATAGATTTGTTCTTTGGGACAAATTGTCATTTCCTGAAAGTACGCAGTTCCAGTTTTTTTCATGCATCGCTGCTTTACAGAGAGATAAGGGTCTGGGAAATTGGACAGGACGAGCCTTTGATAGAATCAGAACGTCGCCACTTCTCATGTGGGCTGTGCTGCACATTCCACCCACAAGGGGGAGTCATTGCTACAGGGTAAGTTCCCCACCACACGCTCGTTACAGGGAATACCCTAAAGCAGGGGTGGCCAGCCCTGGTCCTGGGGAGCCTCAGGGTCTGCTGGTTTTTGTTTTCACCTTATATACAACAACCACTTAACTCACCTGGTTTCTTTGGTATAACTAATCAACTGCTTTAATTGATCAATTAAGTACAGAGTAAAAACAAAAACCAACATACCCCGTGGCTCTCCAGGACCTGGTTTGGCCACCCCTGCCCTGAAGCAAATTTTGAATGCCTGCACCCCCTTCCCACTAAAATGGCATAATTGTTTTTCCCATATGGTCCGGCGTTGCAGGACACGAGACGGACACGTGAAGTTCTGGAACGTGCCACAGGCGGTGCCCAGCCTGGTGCACTTCTGCAGGATGGCCCTGCGCTTCTCGGTCTCCACCCACCAGGTGATGGCGCTGCCCATCCCCGGCAAGATAAGGGACATCCTGACCTACAGGAACTACGAGGAGCACTACGATCTTCTCTGCTCCTACCATAGGTGCAGGCAGTGAGAAAATAAAACTGTTCGATGTGCCTGAAGGGCTACTCGCTGCATCTCGGCCTACGGTCAGTACTGCAGTGGTGCAGCCGGCAAGACTGGGTGTATATTCTTAAAGAGGGGGAGTGCTGGTCTAGGATCAGGTCCAGATCTTATCCAGAGCGACTTGCACAACTTTTTTTTATAGCATTTACATTGTATCCAATTATACAGCTGATATATACTGAAGCAGTGCAGGTTAAGTACCTTGCTCAAGGGTACAACGGAATCGAACCTGCAACCTTTAGGTTACAAGACCAACTCCTTAGCCACTATCCTAGATCAGTGCTCTGCCCTGAGATGCTTCCTGGGGCCCAGGTATTGAAGACAACCAGGATCTCTTTCCACTGCTACAGGAGTGGCCAACCTTCTGCTTTTTATTTTCACCTTCAATACCACAACCCCTTCAGACCTGAGAAACCAGGTTAGGTGAGTTCACCGTGTCATCGACTGCCAAAGTTGATCAATTAAGTGCTGAGCAGCAACAAATCCAACAGGCCCTGTGGCTCTCTAGGACTTGGGTTTGGCCACCCCTGCACTACAAGTCTTGGTTGAACCAGAGGTGGTAAAGCAGTTCAGCAGTGACTCTTGAGCTGGGCTACTCAAATCTGGCCCCGGGTGAGATTTCTGGTTTTCATTCCTCTCCTCTAATCTGGGACGGATTTAAACCTGACACACCAAGTGAGTGTAATTTCTGACCAAACATTATTGGACTGCACTATCGATCAGACGGGAAAACTAGCAGTACCATGTAAACAGTTCATTTGAAATCATCAATCTAAATGAATGTATTCTGAATGATGAAATATTCTACATGTAAACGTGGCTAATGGGTAGATAAAGAAAATAGTTCAGTAGGCTATCTTTATGTGCATTTTAACCTAATTTAATGTTGTGCAGTTACTGAAGAATACTATTCAACTCAGGGTTTTACAGTGTCGTTTAAGTTATGTAAAAGAACAGACAAAAACATTTTCCCCCCCATAACTTGAATATATTATAAATTCTGTAAATATTTATTTTCCATATATTCACTGTACATATTAAAAATTTCTCATTTAAATTAATGGTGATAAAAAAAACCAAGAGAAAGTATTTAAAGGCGATGTTATAATGTTATTTTTTTTGTTTTACAGTTTACTGTATGACCCTATAGTACTCTCATGTTTAGAAGCAGGATTGAATGGATGAGTTTGAGTTGTTCATCAGATATTCTCTCACGTAGCTGTTTTTTGTAGACATGACGCAATTTAATACAGTAAAATGTGATGTGATCAGCAATTCCGTTACTCAACATCAATATTTGTGCTTCTGTTCAGTTTAATCTCGATTCACTTCTGAGTAAAGAATGTATTCAAGGTTCTTCCACTGAACTCCATAAGATGAATTCATAGAATATAACTGTCAAAAGGTTACTTGCTTAAAATGCAAGGGCAAAGGGATGACTGGGTTAGTGGTAAGATTGAATAGATTGGCTTCATTTGTGGAGAGACGACCTTAAATGTGACGTGTTGTCAGTGTCAACATTTACAATGCACCGTTGTAAACAGACCGCTGATGACGGGGGAACTTTTGCACCCTTGTCTTCATTTTGTGGTCTCTGGATGGAGAACCTCTGGCTTCAGCCTCCGTGCTTTCAGTGTTCTCCCTGGCTGGGCGAACTGCAGTGTTTTCCCGTGATGGGAATTGTGTTGAGTTGACCTTTTAGGTCTCCTAACTGCATTGACCTTAAATCTATCAGAAGAGCCAGATACATTTATTTCAAAGGATTTCTTTTTTTAATATTTACATTTGGAAAGCATTTATCTCCAGTAACTTTTTTTTGTAGTTTTCAGTCAAAAGATCCCCCCCCCCCCCCCCAACCCCTCTGCTCAAATTCAAGCCGTTTGATTGCAAAGCTCTGGAATCACGCGACGGGGGAGGAGCCTAGCCGTCGCTGACCACCAAGTCCCGCACGGCCTGGAAGGCTGCGACCATGGAGCTCAGCTGGATCTTCTCGCTGGTCCCAGAAGCTAGCCTGTACCTGAACGGGACGGAGAAACAAGACGAGAAAAGGTCACCGTCTGGCCTCAAAAGTTTTAACGCAAGCTGGATTTGCGGGACGCTGAGCAACAGACTCCTTTCATAACCACAGCCGGGCCCTTCCAAGCAACGGAAGCTTTGCTGTTGAGCTACAGAATCGGATTTGCACTCGTACACAGACGAACACAAGTACTGTAGGAAAAAAAGGCAGTGCACTTCGGTGCAACTCCCCCACTTATTTTGCCCTGCAAGTGAAGGAATGTTCTGGAAATAACAAAGAAACTGTCACTGAGAGTGGGGAACAATGCAGATTTCACACCGTGGCCTGCAATCAATACTGAAACTAGAACGTACGTCACACGTTCAAACAAGGCGATTCTGGCTACCAAGAATTTGTGGCTTTTACAGAGGAAGTCAAGTATAACCCGTTTAGAAGAGTTCACGATTTGTAAAGGTCAGTGAGGATATCATCACTGAAGTCATCTTGAAGCCCATGTTTTCATATATTCTTGCAGCTTCAGCTTTTAAATACATCTAACATTAGTATGATGATGACTACTCCCACGATAACTGGGCAAGAGCAGCCTTTCCCAAGTAATTATCTAGATCAGTATCATGGCCCTGTACTTTAGAAGATATTGCCCAAGCAGCCGTCTGCCTCTTATTTACTATAATGTAGACTTTGGACATGAAGCTTTTTTCCACCAAAATAAATGGGAAAACTACTGCAATATTATATCTTACAAATCATGAAAGGGCATAAATGTCTTATGGCCTAGATCCCATAAAATCAGAAAAATGTTAAAATCTGACACTTACTCAATGTCTGCCAACTTGATGAGCAGGCCCATTCGAATTGATGGTGGGAAGTCCACTGTTTAAAAGAAAAGGGGGAGAGAGAGAGAGAGAGAGGAAAAAAAAAACATAAGGTGACAAATCCAACCACCAAAACCACTTTCAGAATGAGTTTATGTACACAGAGTGTGAACTGAATCTAGACCTGGTTTTGCAACATGCGCGAGGACAAGACCGGAAAGTAAAATGTTGCAGCTCCCACCACCCCCCCACCCACCCCCCCCACCCACCCCCCCCGTTGCCCTAGATAAGTCCTGGGACACATAAAATGTCAGGACGCTCCACGCCGCCAACAAGAGCCCACGGGTCGCTCCAAAACGCCTTTCATAACACGTCCGTGACCCTTAAAATGGCCGTCTGCTACTTTCCGCAGCCACCCCCAGCATGCACTAAGCACAGTCATTTTCCGGCTGCATGTTCCCTCCATTGTCAACAGACAGTGGAACCAGTCAGCGGTAATTGGAGGCGACCAAAACATCAGGCGGGTGAAAACACAGGCCCGGGCCGCAACAGGTGTAATCTTTCTGGGAATCGTCGTACATAAACAACAACCGCGCAACATCTGTCAAGCCCATCTCTCAGGGCTCGACAATAACACTTCCCCCCCCCCCCCCCCAAGGAGCAAATGTGCTCCTAAGTTTAAAAACTTAGCACACTAATGCATACCAATTTGCAGATGTGATCCTAAATAATTTTTCCCAGTTAGCACACGTCAATTTCCAAGAACAAAAATGCTCCTTAAATGGGGGCACTGTGAAGCCCAACTCTGTCTTTTACTGTACACCTGGATGTGAATTATGTATCAATGCAGACTTGCAGGAGAGCACCGATTTTACCTGGCTGTACATTGAAAACGTATGTTTTTCCTAAGGCGTTTGGCACAGTAATGCAATGAGATGAGCAATGAGACCAAAACGAATACGAAACAGAGATGAGACCAAATACGGTTTCTACCGAAAAGGAAAAAAAGACAGAACTCTGAATAAATGGTGGGAGACTCGTTCGGTGAGCTTGGACAGCACACTGCTGGCTTCACACACAAGCACAAGAGCAGAGAACGTCCCCGCTCACAGCTGCCAGCAGAACAATGCGTGCGGCTAACTTTCCGTCCGTAATCAACCTAAAAGCAGACGCCACTCCGAGATTGTGCAAGTAAACCATCGGGGCTTTTGTCGGGGCAGACTGCCTGCCAGAATGCTAACAGATATGCTAAAGACACGTATCTTCTGCAGGAAGCACAACGTCCAGCGTCTAACCTGCTTATTCCTGGTCAGTGTTGCAGGAGGTGCTGGAGCCCATCCCAGCTTGCACTGGGCGAGAGGCAAAAATAAACCCTGGACAGATCGCCAGTCCATCGCAGGATGAAGCACAACAATGAAAGTTAAAATAATTAGAACTTTTGAGCACTGTGCTTTTTGTGTAAAAGCAGGGGTGTCCAGTCGTATCCAAAAAGGGCCGGTGTGGGTGCAGGTTTTTGTTTTAGCCCAGCACAAAGACACCTGATTCTACTTATCAAGGTCTTGACTGAAGACAATGATTAGTTTAGCTGAATCAGGATGTCTCAGTGCTGGGCTAAAACAAAAACCTGCACCCACACTGGCCCTTTTCAGATAAGATAAGACACTTCTGGCCTAAAGGAAACATTTATCTTTTAAGCAGCAAATATCCTTCTGGTGCAAAACTATTACTATCACTGTAATATTTCATCAGATTACAATCACTGTGAGAATACTGAAGGGTTTTCCTGGACATTTTATCTGCTCAATACTGCTCATATTTGCTGTTTCTCGGTGTACGAATAATCAGTCTGTGAACAGCCCTCAAAAAAATAACTGAAAAAAAAAAAACACGTAAACATTTCTTTTACATCTAAACAAACTAAGATATTAAAAAATAATATTTCTAAAGATATGATTTCATTACAAATATGCACAGTTTAGCTGCATACGTGATGCACTTACAACAGCCTTTAACAGAAAGAATGGGGGGAAAAAATATCCACGTAAGTAATTCCTACAAATTGTTTAAAAAATAAAATAAATTAATGCGAGGATTATATGAAACACGGTGAAAGGACTCAAAAACACCCCCCCCACCCACCCACCAACTTAACAGTAGCAATGCAAGCTGGTAAATGGCTCCTCCTACAACAAGAACATCCCGTCGCCATGGAAACCGCAAAGGGTCTCCAGGGAAACTGGGGGAAGAAAACATCTAGCGTCACTATGCAGATGGTGTCAAATTGAGGCCTAGCTCTCAGCCGAGCGCTGCAGTCTGCCTTATTAAAATCTACCCACCGCATCATGCTAATTGTACAATTATGACCCAGATATACACAAATGTTTGTCCTTGCCTAAACGAGGGGTTTGATGACATGGAGATCTGTCAGAATTATGAAGGTGTGGAGCAGCAACACCCAGGATAAACATGTTTGCTGTGTGCTGAAAACTTAACAAAAACTCCCAATATCATTGTACAATACACTGTTTTTCCAGTGGGTTATCTAATCTATGGTGTTTATGCAAGTCACTGGTAAAACATACTACAGAAAAAGACTTCTGAAATGTGCAATTTATTTAGTTTAAAAAAAATATATATATGTATGAACCTTATGTATTATCAGTTATTCTGAATGGGGGTTTTCCCTGCAGATACAGAAAATGATACAGTAAGATTTAGCAGTGTCCCAGCCTTCAGGGTTGACCTCTTACCTCTGTGTATGAGCAGATGTACTTCTGTCAAAATGTCATGCAGAGCCAGACCTTTCAAGGTTTTTAGCTGCAGGATCTCTGTCGGACAGGAGCTCAGGAAGGATGCTCACCAAGTTTAAAGGTCAAACGTTCAAAGAATTACAAGGATCATTCCAGACTAAAAAGATACTCCTGTGCAGGAGCTACTTTTAACTGGTTTCACAAAAGATAACACTGAAACTGCATAATAATAATAATGATAATAATAATGTTTTGATTGAAAAGCTGAAAAAGATACGCTTGTATGCGGAGGTAAAGTCTTTGTTCAACGACCAGTCGAGGATGTTTGCGATGTCCGACTTGAGTGGATGACCCGTGCAAGTGTACACGGTGTCCTCTGTCACCTTTCCATACGCCATGCTGGTGCTCTGTTGGAGGATTGAAAGGTAGCCAGTTAGAGCCAGAAACACACCCGCCACTGAAAACAGCACAGAGCCTCGCTCCCCCCCCCCCCCCCCCCCCCATACCTGCAGAATGTTCAGAGATCTTCTCATGTCTCCTGTGGACAGAGTCACGATGGCCTTCATTCCGTCTGGGGTGATGTCGATACTGAAAAGGACAGAAGGCGGACGGCCTCGTATAAATCCGAGGTTCCGTTTTTTTTGTCCCCCGCCTGTCCCGTTACGCGAAGGCCCAACGGTCCCTAAACCGGTTCCGGAACACTCACTTCTCCTGCTGGACGACGTGCTCCAGACGGGGGACCATCTGGTCCGGGGACAGGGGTCCGAATCGGAAGCGGGTGCACCGGGACTGCAGGGCGGGGATGATCTTGGACAGGTAGTTACAGATCAGGCAGAACCTGGTGTTTTCCGTGAACTTCTCGATGACTGCCCAAACGACAACAGGCGGGGGGAAAAAAATCATCACGCGTTCAAAAACGTACCGCCATTGCCAACTGCACAGGTAAGCCATGCCAATGGTAAACGCTGCTAGTCTGATCCCATTACCAGCAATGGCTGGAAGTGTTGCATGATGCTTGTGGAAATGGGCTTGATGCCCAGATGGGGCCTTACTGTTGTACCCTTCAACAACACCATCAACCCGAAATGGCTTCAGTAACTATCCAGCGGTATAAATGTATAGAAAGTAAAGAAGGTAAGCTGTGTCATTCAATCTGGATAAGAGGTTCTGCTAAATGCCTATAATGCGGTAACGTAATGTAAGATATTGAGTGGTGTTCGGTGTCTGGAGATGCTGCAAGAGGCCCAGGTCCTTTGGTGCACAATGTGAAGACAGAAAGCTGCAGATCACCTCTCCTCAATGCATTCTGGGCATCCTGAGTCATAGCATCTGCTTCGTCCAGGATAACCAACTTAAAGCCTTTCCTGGTAACAAGAGGGGGGGGGGGGGGGGGGGGGGGGGGGGGAGTACAGTTTCATCACTCCAAGGTACTGTAATGGCATCTAACTGTAATGTCCAGAAATAGGATATGATGGTAAGAGAACAGGGGTCTCACTTGAAAATGGTCCTGGTGCTGGCAAAGCTCAGGATGGGCCCTCGTACAACATCGATACCTCTGTCGTCCGATGCGTTCAGCTTTTAAAATGAAAAATATATACTGTCAGTTCCATTTAATGCTTCATCCAGACAGGCTATCAGTTACCCCGGCTCTCTAAAGTACGTGTTTGCATAACAACAATGTCCATACTCGAGAGGCAGGGCATCTTTCAGGCACTGTGAAACTCTTGCTACTGCTCATTAACTGTGCAATTTATAACAGTATAATTTCGGTGTTAGACTTTCTAGCACTCTTTGTATCGCATTATTTTTCTCACTGTAAAAGACGTTAAGGTTACGAATGTAGTAATTCAAACATGACTGTGAAAAAAATGACAACTTTTCCATTATTTTTCACACTTGTAGCACATCTCCAGTCATTACCGTTGCAATATTTATGATACACGTTATGAATTATTAATAGCTTTCACAGGACATCAAAGCACTGCAATTAATAACAATTCAGAAATAAAACAGGCTAAATTACAGAATGTTTACATTGTAGTGAAAACACTGCTAGGATAATAAAAAAAGTACATGCAATTAGCCTAATTAGAATAATTACATCATAGTGTCGTGCTGGGCTAAAAGTAAAAACCTGCATCCACACTGGTGATCTGTACTGTAAGTTACTGTAAAAGGAGTTGTTCCAGGTTTTACTCAGCACAGGTATCCAGCCAACTCAGTTATCCTGCTTCATGAAAACAGCCCCCTGTTCACAGTTATGCAGTACCTCTAGGACCATGGAGTTAAATTCCTTATCCTTGTAGAGCTGCCTGGCACAAGCCAGGATGGTTGACGTCTTTCCTGTGCCGGGAGGTCCATAGAACAGCAGGTGAGGCAACCGGTCCTCACTAATAAATTTCTGAACTGAAACAAGGACCCAAGACAAAAAAAAAAAAAAGATTAATCTCTGGCAATATTTTTTATTCTATGCTTTTTTTGTGACAACAGGAAAAACTAATACACACATTTCTCCAAATTTATCATAGAAAAGATTAAACAGATTAAACATACTTGTACTCAGAATGTCTTGGTGTGAGATAAGGTCATCCAAAGTTTGTGGCCGGTACTTCTCAACCCTGTAGCAATACACATGATTCAAAATGTCAGTTACTAAATAAACTTTGTAGACAGTGAATGATGGGATGGATGCACATGTTTTGCTGACAAACTAATGACAAGCAAACTATTGCCTCTCTCAACCTCAGTCCTGGGGACCCCTGAGTATACTTGTTTGTGCTCCAACACATGCATCCTGGGGACCTATTTTCTACCTGACAGTTAAATGATCAATTCATGCCACTGTTTGGCCAGAGATTTAAGTCACCTGGTGTCCCAGGGTTAAATCAGTCCTAGCTAATTAGAAGGGCAAACTTCAAGTTCAGCAATACTCGTGTCCACGAGGGCCAGATTTAAATTACGTAATCCATGATCTAAACAGATGCATCAACAACAGTGCATTTGTTCATATGCATGCATAGCAAGCACTTCTCACGCTTCATAACACACATTACGTTACACATCAGTTAAGTTATTTGTAAAACACACGTTAGCATCCTTTCAGAACCTCTGCGCCCTTTGAGAAAAACTGGCTAACGTGTGGTATCGACGCTGTCAATGTCATTTCAGAGCTGACATTTCTAATCTGGCCGAACATTGCGAGTTGGGTATCCAAAGTCAGGTACATTAGCTACTATCGCGGGTGCTGAGTTTTATGGATCTAGGTAATTATGCATGCATAAATAAGTAGTTTATCTAACCACACACTGCCTAATGTTTTAGCTCGCAATTGACCCAACTTTACCTAAATCGAGACAAAAGTATAACGTTAATAACAGCCAAGTGTAAGCCAAGTTAGCGATACGAATATCGCTAAGGTATAGCCAACGTTAATGGTTAGGTAGGCAATCGATATGATCTTTCGCTAGATTACTAACGATAAGTAAACATTAATACTAGCTAGCTACTTAGCAAAGTTGGTTGGTTTGTGTATTCGCTCTCGCTAGCTAGCCAGTGTTCACTTCGTAAACTAGGTAGCTAACGTCACACGTTCTTGCCCAGAGCAATTTCAGTCGTTAGCTAGCATCTAGTTATCTACCGTATAATCCTCAAACATGGACAGCAATAACCACTATCCAATGCATGAACGACCACGTAACTTACCACGGCAGGTTCCTTGACTTTGTGTTGTCTGTGGATGCCATGTCCTGCAAAAATTGTTTAAAAATTGTGCTACTCAGTCTATGAAACCAATGGGCTATCCTGTTGGCGCGCTTTCGCACAAGCACAGCGCAAGTAAACACGCCTATCCCGGTGGTCTGCAAACTGCTTAACGGCAGATTCACATCCAATCGGAGCTCGATTTAGAGCCGTAGAGGTGGGGTTACTACCGAAGGAGGGCTCCAAACAACGGCGCTAGACTGTAGCTACGCTTTTTTCACTGTTTTGGGATTCTTACAAACAAACGTCCACGTAAGTTTCACCTTTTAACAAAACGTTTAATAAGAGCAACACAAACAACATAATTGCTGCATGCCATTTCGCTGATGTGAAATAAAATAGTGAATTACACTATGATCCACAAATTAAGCCAGCTGTTGACATTAAACGTTGAACCTCGAAATGTTTTCTCCTTGAATTTCTGCCTCTGTTTGGGACTGGATTTGCTCATCGGCAATTTGTTTCTCTTTAACACATAAAGTATAAAATAAGTACTGAGTTTTCAACAGAATATGTGTTTGTATGAGTGAGAATTTAGAATAGATTCCCTCTTGAACTGAAGCACACCACTTTGCATTACGAGCACACCTTCTGCCTCATTGTAATTCAGTGGGCTAAACTGTTAGGGAGTGAGCTCTATTTTTAATTCGCTGTTGAAGGATGGCACCAGGCATGCACTTCAATAAGACACGACTCTCCGTGATGTCTCTGCAGGTGACGTGGCAGACATGTCAAAAGAATCTACATCAGCCAACCACCTTCCTCATTCGAGATGACATACTGATTAAATCCTCCAAAAATTGTTTTCTCCACCGACTAAAAAAATATGAACTGTCGCAATAAGTTGACACAGGCTTGTCCTCTGAACCCATCTTGCAATGTACCCTGAGGCTTCAGCCAAACCAACTCCCTGGCCTCTACACAAAGACACTAAGAAAATAATGCTGCAAGTAAAATACTTAAGCTGATGCAAGACTGATAAAGTAGATTTTTATTTGTATTTGAGTAGAATTTTAAACTGCAGTGTAAATATGTATTTTTGTCATTTTTGAAATATGTAATAAGCAATAAAATGGGGTTGTGTGGCAATACAATATATCCATGGTACACACATGCACCTATGTACTATATTTTGAGGTAAAACACATATGATGCTTCATATTACAATTTGATTCATTGTCGGTAATAATAATAATAATAATTCCCTACATTTATATAGCACTTTTCTAAAGACTTAAGTGTTTTTTTACAGTGATGAGGCAGAAACTCACCACAGCCACCACCAATGTGTAGCACCCACCTGGGTGATGCACAGCAGCCATTCTGCCCCAGAACGCTCACTACATATCAGCTGAGGTCAAGAGGGAGAGAAAGTCTTTGTGCCAATTAAACTGAGGGCTGATTAGGTGGGAGGTTGTGAAAGACAGGTTGAGAATTAGGCCAGGACACCGGGGAACCTGCTTCTCTTTGAAATAAGCGTAATGGGATCATTAATGCCCACAGTGTGTCAGGACCTTGGCTTAAAATCTCATCTGAAAGACTGCATCTCCTACAGCACAGTTTCCCCATCACTGCACTGGGGCATTGGGGTTTATTTGACCAGAATGAAGATCGCCACCTACTGGCCCAGTAACACCAAATTCAGCAGCAATTTAGTATTCTCAGAAGGTGGCTCATCCAAGTACTAAGTCAGAATGTGCTTAGCTTCAGCCATTCAGCAGGATCAAGATGCATGGTGATATGGCTGCTATAATAATAATAATAATAATAATAATAATAATAATTGCCATCATCATCATCAATGATTTTAGGAGATCAAAGTGTTTTCTCAAAACACCTATCCAGTCTCTGATGTACAAAATTCAATAGTTTGAAACTAGATTAATAGATGCGTAATTACACATCTGAGATATCTGTAGGCCTATTTGTATGTTCCAGGTTTATCATTTACCGTCATAAGCAAATTATATAAAAAGTAATAGCAATAGTAAATTTCTCTTAAAAAGGTTGGAGGATTGAAACAGTGAGCTCACTGCATTGATGCCTATCTCGCGAGAACTCCTTCCGCCCCGTTCGATGCTTCTGCTGCTTCTGTCGCTGTTGCTGCTGTTGCTGTGTATTTGATTGACAGGAAACATGTCGGTGTGGAGGGAGAGCGCCGGGATGCAGCTGCTGGCACGGGAGACGGGGAGTACCTGCACCCAGTGCACACACCACCTTTAAATAACAGTACAGCGCCGTTTCGCGTTTATCCATTGTGCAATGAAGAGTTAACTGTCTATTTGTATCTTTCTAAAAATCTACACGCGCTGAATGGATTCTGCAGAAGCAAACGCTCTGTTCTAATTTTTTATTCTCTTGCATTTCTGTATATTGTGTTTGACTCAGCCCTCAGCATCAGTACCACTACCTGAACTACCCTGATGAAAACACTCCGTCAAGAGATACAAAAAGGACGATTACAATGGAGTCGCCGTCCAAATAGAATCGTCTTTTTAAAACACGTTTAAATAATCGATATACATAGGCATCTGTATATTTCTTGTTATACCATTTCATTTTATTTCTGTTATATTAGTTCACTGGTTTATTCAGAAAGTATTTTCTAATAAAATTAAGAAAAGTAAAAATACAAACGACCACTGCTCGCAAACTATGGACGAGGAGAATATGACAAAAAGCGAAGAGCAACATCTGAGTTTGCAAAAAGCCTTGCAGCAGTGCGAGCTGGTGCAAAATATGATAGACATTAGCATCTCCAGTTTGGAAGGTTTAAGGACCAAATGTGCCACATCCAACGACTTGACACAAAAAGAAATACGAACGCTCGAGGTAAGCATACATTTTCCACTATCAAAACCATTTTAACTGTAGCCGTAACAGCTTCGACAGAGACGTATTGTTATTTTCCGTGCTCTGCATTTATTCGCATTCAGATATGTATATTACGTGTTAACATCGGTGTATTCGTCTGTAAATATGTACATTTTGCCACATTTGTTTATCTAGCTATCTTGGTTTGTGTGCAGTGTAATAAATTAAGAAGCTGCAGTGAGCTGTTGTGAGCTTGCGCATTCTGCAGGTGGTGGAAGAAAGGTGGCTCTAGCATACAATTTCCATCAGATTTTCACTGCAAATCTGGAGGCCCGAACTAGGCTCTCTAAGCGGTTTGTTATAAATCTGCGTGCGCATTTCATGATTATTTCGCAGCAATTGTACCCCATGTATATTGTTTTTGGTAAATCAGTGCAAATGCTTAAAACGTGACCCATTTTAATATCACTGCGGGGAATCACACAAATTGCGTTATGTAACATTTATGCTTTACACATTTTTGATGTTAAACCACGTTCGCCTTATTTTGACCTCGTAAATAACCCAGGAGTTATGTTCGCATTCGCATGCCCTCATGGTGTTTTAAACCAGCGACCTCCCAATGGGATATCTGTAGGCGGGGAATTTTAAAAGTAACATACTCTGGGATTTGAAGTCGAAGTAAAAACAGTGCACACAATTAAAAGAACGTAAGCGTAAATGGAAGCCGTTCTGCATAATGTTGTCACTAACTAAATAACTTTCTGCGGTTGTTTCAGTTGTCGTTGTGTTGGTATGAGCATAGTTCACAACTGAGGATAATAGAATAAGCCATTTTAATGCATATTCAGTTCATATTACACCCTTTGTGATGTGAATTATTATAATTTTTTGTCGATTTGCCTTCTTCCTGTTGATCAATTATATAATTGGACCCCCCCCCCCCCCCAAAAAAAAGAAGCTAAAACAAAAGGCAAACTGTAGAATATACTTCAGTAAAATGGTGCCAGTGGGTATTCACTTTTAAGTTGCTAGCACCTAGCTGTAATTGTCTCTTTAAAAAATGTCCCACTTCCAGAAATTAGCTGCTCGAGTCACAAGAAGGGAAATTATTTGAGTGGGCCGTAGGGAAATTCTTAATTTTCTTTCAGAAGCAAAACCCAGTTAGGTCACGATAAAAGTCTTGTTGAACTCTGGCTCTGCAGAAAGCAATTGGAAATTGGTGAAATATCAATTGCCCTGTTGAATCTGGGATGGCGGTGGTCATGGATCATGAATCATGAATCATGAGTCTTATGTTAAATGTCCTAACATGACTTAGTATAGGCTAGTAATAGTGTAACTATCTGAGTAGTCTTTCAGGAGCTTCCAAGGACAAGGTCTGGAATTTAGTTTCACTTATTTTCTCTAATGTCAAATTATGACATCACTTGGTGTCTCTGTGTAATTGTAAATAGAGTACAGTAATTGTGGACACATTGAAACCTTTTGTGCTTTGACGTTTTTTGTTTTGTTCTGTGGTCAACTTTATCTTGAGAAAAACGGCAGGAGAGACCAAGTGCAGCACTTAAATTCATTGCCAAAATACATTGCTGACGGTTTTTTTGTTGTTGTTGTTTGGTCAACTTTTTCAGCATTGTTATACAATGTGTTACATTGCCAGTAGTGCCAGGCCAATGTTTTGATCCTCCATTTTTTGATCAGATCCTTTACAGCTCTGATGAGGATCATATATCTGCCAATGTTATTATTATTATTATTATTATTATTATTATTTTATTTTTTTAATTATTTTTTTTACCTCTTACATGATTTGCTTGCTCAACCAAGTGGTTAATGCAAAGAGGAGATGTTTTACAAAGCTCCTGCTAAATGCGCACATCATAGCTTTTTGCCTTTGTCCAGTAACAATCAATTATCCCGATTGTGGTGCGAAGAGACGATAAAACCGCGGTGGACTTTGGTCGTGTTTGCCCTTCTGTCTTTTATTTTCACGTTTGCTTTCTGTGGATAGCTTTTTTTTTTAAAAAGTGGAACGGTTTCTGCATTGTTTGATATATTTAGTCATGATCCGATGAGGAACAGAAATCGACTTGCGCTGCTTGTTTTTTCTGTGTTAGGAGTGGTTGGCAGTGTATGAATTTGTGGAAAGATGCTTCCAGGAACCGAGACTTGGACTTAAAGTCACAGTCTATAGCATTTTTCAAGTCTCAATTAATTCTATCCTGTCTTTCTGGAATCTCAGCGGAACAGCCTATCAGTGCGCTTCGGGCTATTCATTTGCTGTGTTTATTTTTTTCCTGGAGCTTGGCATTGTGGCATGCTCTTCTACCAATCAAAGTGCACTCAGTGGGAAGCACTTCCTGGTAACCTGAAAAGGGTACAGGGGCCTTCTCCGTGTCAGTTAGGCAGTTTACGGAGCATGGACAGTATTGTGGTTATTGATGAACTGCGCTGTGACAGTTTTTCCTGGGGCAGCTGATCCATGCTGTACAGGAAAAACAAGGTGGCACACGGAGAACTGGAAACCCCCCCCCCCCACACACACACACCCCTTAGGATATTGACATTCAGACCCAAAAACAGCCGAAAGGCACTGTCCTGTTTGTGAACATCCTGTCCAGCTTTGCATCATTCAACAGAGTGAAAACATATAGGGAAGTCCCAATAACATCAATGCAATATGGCTTTTTAAATAAAAAATAAAACATTTCTTTCAGTAGCCACCACAGAAAGGTAACATCTGCAATTTTCTCACCATTGGCTCATAGTGATTATGATACCAGCCTCACTAGGACCCATATGTAAGGGGCCAGTGCTGAAAGCCAGGTTAGTGTGCAGGGTCTGTTTGTAGTGTTGCTTAATTTAGCTTTGGTTTGAGGGGCATCAGGGCTGTGTTATTTACAGTGCTGTCCAAAATTATTCACACCCTTCATAAAGATGAGACAAGAAAGTACTTAAAAGTATACTGAAAAATGAACTTGATATAATCAAGTATACTTTAAAGAATTAACTTTTGTGTACTAATTTTTTGTCAGGGAGCACATGAAGCGAAACTGGTAGCACCATGCTCCTGTTAGTTTTTGACCTAAGATCTCTTTCGAGAAGGTTGCATAAATGTAATCTTTCATACCGTGATAATCTATATCTTCTTATCTCCGTAGTTAGCTAAAGGGTGGTCGTGGTGATGGAAGATTTATCTTTTTTGGAGTGCATCTTTGTCTCAGCACAATCAAAGGAAATGGCATACTTGCAGGGAAAGAATTGCACAGTTTGCAAGCGATGCATATTTGTGAAACGCGTTTTGACCGGATGTTGTGACCTGCAAGTGAAACTCCTCACAAATCATCGTCCTGAAATGTGCCCCAGTAATTATGCGATCAGTTGACCATTTCGTGGTGTATTTTGAAGTTTGGTTGGGAGCACTGACTTGCTGAAAGGTCCATTTGTGGTTCAGTTTGAGGTTCTTGGCAGGAGGATTCCAGGTTTTTGTCCTAAAAGCTGATGCAAAACAACCCTATAATATCAAAGATACACCACCATATTTCACCATAGGTATGACAGCCTTTTTAAAAGTAAGCATGTTCCTACCCACCGTTGGTCTGCATGCCCAGTAAGCTAAGCTTAGATGCCACCTGTCTGTATCACCTGGTTCCAGTCTCAAGTTTAAATGCTGAAATTTGATTGGAACCTGGGGGCGGGGGGTATTTCACAAAGCCGGATTGCTGAGTTAGCTGGATAACTGCGCTGAGTAAAATTCATAATGGTTCTTTGTTCCAGATTTGCGAGGGTTCCGAGTTTCACTCGCAGTGCAGTTATCCTGCAAGTAGCCCTGCTTCGTGAAATAGGACCCAGGTGTTATGCTCAGTCTTTGTGTCATTTCTTTCAGTTGAAATCTTGAAAAAATGGGAACTGTATCATTCAAATCTGGCCTTCTCAAAAATGTATACATGCAGTCTTATGCAAGGTCTTTATAACTATATATCAGATCATTGAAAACTGTGTTTTATTGCATGTTATGCAGCTTGTCCCATGTAAAGTTCAGTGACCAAACTTTATTTTTATGTACATACTCTGGTTAAGTGTACAGTGTCACAGCAGGCAGAAGCTTAATCAGGCAGAGATGATTGTGCAGTATTTTCTGTGGCTCCAGGAGTTAGAGTCACTGTGTGGTGTGGCAGTCCTCTGGCTATTAAGTTCTAAGGAAGAGGCTGCCTTGTCAGATAATTTGACATAGGATCCCAAGGTCCGTAGGCTGTTGGTAACATATGAAGTAATTCTGCCTTTAATTAATTAGTTATTTACATTACTGGCATGTAGCAGGCACTCTTACCCAATGAGACTTACACAATACTTAAAAAAAAAATGTAGCATCCATTTATACAGCTGGATACATATACTGAGGCGATACAGGTTTACCTTGCTCAACGGTACAACAGCAGTGTCCTAGCTGGGAATGGAACCTCTGATCTTTAGGTTACAAGGCCAGTACCTTACTCATTATACTACACTGCCACCCAGTGTATTTGCTTAAAGGTTTTAAAGGCTTAGCAGTGGGAAACATGTGACCATAAAACTCCATTTAGCCCATGATGCTGCCTGTTGTCATTCAGTATTAGAAGTATTAAAAACAAACAAAAACAATATAGGCTGAGGAAGATGAGATGATCCTGTTTTTAATGTTACAAAAAGCGACATGGTTGTGTCGTTTTATAACATTTGTTGGAGTGCTACTCTCATAACATGAATTGAACAGAGCACCCTCCTTAAATACTTCTATGAACTCCATGCCTAAATCCATGCATCCCCGAGTGCAGGCTGTACCTTTAAGGGGGAACCGAAAGTTCTCAAGAGGGACCTGGATGTGTTGGGAGAAAAAAAACATGTACAAATAGTTTTCCTCACCATTTGCACGTGATAATGAAAATGTCATTTTGAAAATTGAACATTATCTCAGCATTTGATACAGACATCGCACAAAGGGGAAAAAGTTCCCGCACACGAGGGGTGTATAAGCCTCCAAATGAGAGTTTTAAAACTGCACTACAGTGACAGAGTTCAAAGTTCAACTGAAAGCCTGGTCAAAGCGTTGTCTTTGTGGTGCAGTTTAGTCTGTTTAAACTGCATGTGGAATTTTTTTAAAATTATTTTGCATCTATTCTAACTTTTTAAATTATGCTGTGCTTTCAGGAGGCCAGCAGTAGCATCACTTGAGACAGTAGGCTAACTGGAATGATCTGAATCTGAGGATGAGCATATAGCTGTAAAATCAAAAACAGAACTGCGTTTGGACAGGTATGCAAAGGTGCAGAGGATGTGTTCATAAGAGGAATGAAAAGAAACTAAAAGAAATGGCATCAGTATCCAGGATAGATGAAGCAAGAAAATACAATGAAATGTGTGGATCGCAAGGACTGTGGTCGGTGTAGTAGAGGGGCCTACCCAGGAGGCGGAGCCCCAGTGTGTTAAACGTGCTGTGATTCGAGTGAGCGGGGAGGCGGGTGAGGTTTCAGCAGGTTCCAGATGAACTGGAGAGGCTTGTGGATGTTTAGCTCAGAGGCCTAGCTTTCGACAAACTGCAGCAACCACCCAGGCCTGGTAGTACTAGGCCAAGCGTTTCAGACTCCAGTCCTGGATGGCCACAGTCTCTGCGGTATTTACATTACATTATTACATTATAGGCATTTAGCTGACGCTCTTATCCAGAGCGACTTACAACAGTGTAACCAAACTCAGGATCAAGTCCACTTAAGTCCATTGAATAAAATGCAGATAAAAAGCCTTATTTCAGTCGGCACCCAAAAAGCCTATTTCAGTCGGCACCCAAATTTAGGCCTTGGAAACAAGGTGTGCAGGCTCTTTAGCTAATCAGTGACTTAAATTAAGCACTTAATTGCAGGAATGCGTCATCAAAAACCAGAAAACACTGTGGCCCTCCAGGATTTGAGTTTGAGATCCCCCTACTAGGGCCTGGACTAGGATTTGGATAGAGTAGATAAGTGGTTCTCAAACCTGGTCCTGGGTGATCCCTGTATATGCTGGCATTTGTTCCAACCGCAATTGCGATCCCGTTGTGGAAGCTGTAAATCTTTTTTTGTCATATTGCCAAATACTTTGGGATGAAATCATTAACCCTTTAAGCCTTCAGGGTGTAAGATCATAAATATGTGATTAGAATGTTCTGAATTTAACATTCTAATGCTGATGTAACTGTCACTACTGGTAATTGGTAAAGCAATGGAGATCTAGAACACTGACATAGAACTTTAAAAAAAAAAAAACCCTACTCTTCAGAGAGTTAATAACATTTCACCTGCACACATTCCTGATGTAGGGCTACTTATCCTGCTTGAGGCCCCTGAAGCATGAGCCTCCTTCGGTCTGTTAAATCAAGAATCCAGCTTGGATTTTCTTTTGTGTTGTGGCTACATGTGGATGTTAGCAGTATGCTAACATTCACATCTATGCCTTGTATTATAATTCTACGCATCTATGCTTTGTATTATAATTCTAGGTTGGTGTGAGTTCAGTTATTTTCAGTGCGCTATCGATGTTGCCTTTACACTCGTGGGTCTGGGAATGCTCTTAGCCAGGTGGGCCACTGTTGCTCACATAACAGCTCTGCTGCTCAGGTGAATGCACCTATGTTCTCCTACGTTGTTAGTCGCTCTGTAAAAGAGCGTCTGCTAATGAAGGTAACATAACATACAGTAGAAAGCCCCCCCCCCCCCCCCCCAAAAAAAAAAAAATATTTCTTGCGATGTTCAGTTAGTTGGTAGCTCTGGCACTGCAGACGGTGAGAGGGATACCAGCCATGCTCTGTTGTTGAGGTGGACCGGTTGGAGGTGTAATGGTATGGTATGGGGTGGATGCTGATTTAATTGGGGGAAAAAAACCCAGCTGACCCTGAAGCCCTCCAGGACCAACAATTTCCAGCTTTGCAGTAGAGCGCGGAGGAAGATTACGGTCTTGTGTTTACTCGTGAGTCCTTGACTGGGCATTGCTATGGAGGTGAAGTTCTCATCACACACATTCGCATTTTAACTCATTTAGAAGCTAGACCACCCATTTGAACATGGCGATTGACAAGCGAACAAAACCTTACAGTATAACATCACTGAAATGGAGCAGTATGCGTTTGCAGGACCGGCTACTGTTCCCGCCACAAATAGACCTCATAGAATACCTCTGGAGTGTTCTGTGTTGGTCTGTGTGTGTGTATGTGTGTGTGTGTGCGTGTGTGTGACCGTGACCGCATCTTGACCATCGTCGCACACGCCCTTGCGCTGTGCATGTGTTCGTGTGATGCCGGTACCATGTAGTGCATGAGCACGGCTGGCAGCGTGATGAAGTTATTTTGAACTCCCTCGTCTAAAAATAGGGATTTTCATGGGGCTGCCGTTCCTTTCATTTTAACATGGCATTGAAATGGTGTCACATGAGCCATGTTTTTTTATAATGCAGTCAGCAGTTTTTTTTTTTGTGCCGGATAAACAGATCACCTTTCATTTTGTCCTTTTGCTTTTGTTTCTCATTTTTAGTGCCTCTCATATTTTTGAAATATAAAATATGTTCATTCCCTCTCATACCCAGTCTGGAACATTGACATGACGAGCTGACACGCGGCCCAAATGTGTAAAGATGACATTTATATCCTAAAGCTATGATAAAAAATAAAAAAAATAAACTGTATTTTAACATATCTCCTGTAGCCAAACGTTTAAGGAATGTTTGTGTTGCATAAGAAAATGCGAGGCCAGCTGGTCATTAGTTGAACAAAATGACCCATTTCATTTAAAGACCGTTGATGACAGCCCACACGTTTATTGATTTAATCACTGCTGTTTAGTGGCATTTTTCAAAGGCATATTTTAGAGACGATGCCATTTTGAAAAACTGACATTGATATCGGGTTTATGAGTATGTTTGCATTATATAAACTGAATGTGCAGTCCTCTTGTTAGGTTGGGATTTTTTTTTAAAAGCTACATGCTACATTGTTTAAAAATATATATTGTTGTCCCACTGCATTTACAATTAGGCCAGCGTCTGTCTTGGTGTAACTATATTAACAAACAAAGTAACTTAAACTGTACAGCAACAGTAAAAAACTGTAGTCTACATGTTGTACCTCTTGATGCTGAGTCCATCAAATTAAAGTGTTGTGCTTGTGCTCGTGTTAGACACAGTATCTCAGTTGGATGCCCCATCTGTACTGCATGCTACTGCAAAAATAACAGAATGACATCACCGTCATGAGGGAGATGTCCAATTTAGAATGCTCATATTTTTTCAAAACTCCGCTGAATTGTAGTTCTCAGATGTCTTGAAAATTTTAACAGTGCTGCAGGAGGATGATTAAGAAGCAAAGGGTCCAAATCATTTTATTGGACTGACAGATAATGTGCTACGTGTTGACCTGAGATTTGTACACAGCAGCGTGTTCAGTATAAAATCAACTATGATTGTACTTCTAACTATATTAGTTACGTATGAGTGAATTCAGAATTGGGAGTATATTGTCCCTACTGGACTTGTGTAAACACTATTAGAGTTGATTTAACACTAGGAAATTTGCTGTGTATTTCTATTTGACGTAGAAATAGACAATTTGTGTGAAATTTGTGTCATTGAGAAGTGCGTAGCTTGAGATTTGCAGAATTATTTGAACTTTCTGCAGTGTTCTGGAGAAAACTGTCACTTGTTACAGTACCTTCTGTGTCATGCTTCTCAGACGTGACTCACATCTTTCTGCTTCAGCTGAAGGTGGTGGGCCAAATGTTCCAAAACATGACATGGCACTTCAGCCTCATGTTTATACAGTTTAATATTACAATACAAGTAGATTTGTGAATTGTGAGAGGGTCCCAATTTGACGTTTTGACAATTAGAAACTCGAAACTGGTCACTTTTTGCGTTTCTGCTTTTATCTTTTACATTTTTATCCTTTTGGGCATTTGCAGTTTTGTGAAATCAGGATATTTTTGACATTGACCCAATGTGTGAATTACATGGAAGCTTAGTTGGCCAAAATACATCAATAAAACAATAAACAGTATGCAATAACTGCTCAAACAAACTTTGAGGTATACTGGCAGTCTCACCATTATAGTGAGACCATCTGTGGTGTTAGTGTAGTGTTACTATTCAAAATCCCTTCACCTACTCTTCATTTAGTGGCAGTAAGTTGATAAGAAAAAAAATTAAGATTTTGGAAAAAAATAATTTCTGAACAAACAAGGTGGCTCGACCATATGAGCAGATATTTTAATGAGGTCATTTTAAGTAGACATAGTCCACTACACTTGGTGAGACATGGACATCCCAATAGTATTTTTTCCATCTGGTATTTTTACAGCAGATATGATGACTTCAATTCATTCTGTAAGAAAGTTTTAGAATTTTGTGAAATTATATTAAAGTATTGTTTGACAAGGACAAGACTGTATTAATTTCTGTCAGTGTAGTATAAATTATTTTAGTCCTGATAACAACTACTGTTGTGACTCAGTGTCAGCTGAAACCAAACTCACTAAAGCACCTTCCCTGTGCTTTTTACTATCAAGGCAACTGGGTGACCAGTTGTTGGGCCAACACATAGAAACAGGGATAAGACAATTTTACTTAAATCTGATGTTTTTGATGCATACACTTGACTTAGGCATGAGTGTTTAATTTGAGAAATGTTACGACTGGATCTCTTCATGGTGACAGAATGGATGTATCCATTCATACAAGGTCCGGCTTCTGTTTGCCTTCACATTCACCAAGTCTGACATGAACATTCGCTTGAGCTTTACATTTCCAATGCTAACTTAATTAGCTCCATTAATGGCACATATTCAGAGTTCGACATTTTATGATACAGAGTTTTTCTCTCACTTTTACTGGAGTTTTTCCACAGTTTATATTGTAGGGTCACTTCATATGAAGTTGTTGTCATGTTAACAGCACAGGTTTGTGTAACAGCGTGATTTTGCTGGTGCATATTTGGTGTCGTGACACACAAGATACCATTATCAAGATTGTTTACAAGATCCATTTTTCGTAACAGGGGGACATACAATCCTGTTATTCTCTCCAATACCTAGCTTGAAATGGCACTGTACAGTAAGACTGTGGTCGTGCTATTTGTCCAAATATTGTAGACTTTAGAACATGTGATGGTTACCACTTTATTTCTTGTATTGTGCTGTCATATTACATGAGAAACAGCACATGCCTAATTAGAATTTGCGATTTGAGTTTTTGACTGTAAATTATTAGTCTGTTTGTGTGTAGCTGTGTTCTGTGCAATGATCAAAGTGTTCATCTCTGGTCCATTGCTTTTTGCACATGCTCTGAGAAATATTATTTTTGAAATGATTATGCCTGTATTTATGTGAACCTTCAAATAAAGGTGTGTGGTTTGATGAGTTTGGCAGGGTTATTAGTCACAGGAATCATCTGTTTTTATTTCCAATAAATATCAAATATGATTTTTTTTTTTCTTTTTTTGCCATACTCATTGTATACAGACTGGAGGGTCACTGCAGTGGTCTTTTTACTTGCTAGATGATGGTAGAATCACGTTCTGTTTCTCGCAAATACCAGGAAGTTCCGATCCTGCAAAAATCCCGAAAAAAAATTACCCTGGACATTCACGTGTATTACGGAAACAGAAACCCGCGGCGTTGCTCTTCTTTTAAAAACTGCCGTTCCACTTCTGCGGTCATTTACAAACCGTGACTGGATTAAGTGCTGTTTTATTGACCTGTTTGTTTCGTAGCGGTCCCCTGACGCATTTAGTGAATGAAGGCTTAGCGGCCTGGGCTGTAGGGGTTGCTTAGCGTGCACGTTATCTGTTCACATTAGTTTATCCCTTTAACCTGCTTGGCTGAAATTAATTAAGACCATTTCACAGTTTGCTGTTGCAGTTTGAGGTACTCCATTTCTGGTGAACCACATGATGAACATGTTTATTGTGATATTCAGTTACAAGTAAGAATTGGTTTTATGTTGAGCGGTAAACGTGCTGTTATTCTGCTTCTTTCTCAGTGATACTGAGAAGTCTTGCCCTGCCCCAAGGTTCTTAGCATAACACCAGGTGCATTGTGGTAAATTAAGGCTTTAAGGTATTGGACGGTCAGATTGTGGATCTGGGATCAAAGTGTATGGGTACGGCTTTAATAAATGTCTTTTTGTTTGTCATTTGTTCTGTGTTTCTTGCTTTTTAAAAAATAATAAAACCGTCATTAAAAAAAGTTTTGGCAGATTGTATTTATTTATTTGATAATTTGCATTTTTGGCATAATTATTTGCTGTGTGAGGGAGTTGGGTGGGAGGGAAAATGTACTGTCATTCCAGCATTTGGCAGTATTAAGATTAGGTGTGTATTACATTTTAGTGAGGTGAAATGTAAGCATTTTGACTGCTAAATTTGAGCTCTTTGGATACATGTGAAAAAACATTGTTTTACTATGTTACAGGAAGACTTGAGTATGGATCTCTGATTGCACCTCCAAAGCAAAGATTTAGGACCAAATGAACTTTTAACTACATTGTGCATCTTCCTTTAAGATGCACACAGTAGTTACACTATGCAAATGAGTTCGGAAACTGGTGAAATTAAAGCAGGATTTGTGTGGACTGATGGAACCTGAGCCCTATATTTTCAGATGCAATGCTCAGGCAACAGAATTCAGCAACACTGAGACATTCTCTGAACAGTAGCGCTGAATATTCCTTAGTGAGGGAGGAATGCGTGTCTGTTGAGAACCGTTCTCTCACGACATTGTCAGTCAATCAGTCAACCTTTATTTTATTGTCGGACGATAGACACATCGAGGGAACGAGCCCTCATTTACAATAGTGCTGAGATTACAAAATACTGTTAAAACAGCAATAATAAAATACATTTTAAAAGAATGATAAAATAACAGTAATAATAAATACAATGGCAGGATGATGATAGTTCCATTTGAACCTTTTCTGTGAAGACCCCAGGGCCGAATCTCTGTGTTTATTTAGTGATTTTTATTTGTTTCTGTCTTTGTTACCTCATTTATCACGCGTGTGTTCGTGTGCGTGCATGTATTCTTTTATTCAGGTATTTGCTTCCTTGTTTGGGTTGCTAACCAAGTGCTGGAAAGAACATGTGCTTCTTTGTAGCCTACCTTTCTTTTAAGTGACTCTGGCATTGCACAATTTACAGCTGGTCTATGAAACACTACTGGTACTTGTTCTTTACAAGTATGGTCTAAGCTCAGATTTTTTTCAGGAGAAAATCGTTATTTTAAACTGCAGCCTTGAGAAAGGGTATACTGTAACATAAACATTAAAAAATACTCTCTGAAGTCAGCAGTTAGGTAGCGAAGAGTGACCCCTAGGATGCATGCGTTTTTGTACAAGAATTATATGTAATGACCTGGGAATGTTGGTTACGGATCCTTGATTGTTCAAAAAATGAACGGACCATTAGACCAATGTCTCCCACTTACTCTCAAAATGGTTTTATATTGGCAGTGGGCGGGGGGGAGGGGGGTGTTGTGACATAGACATGTGTGAATGTGATCATAGACATGTGTGAATGCCATCGGTACATGGAATGTAGCCTAATTGTTGAAACCCTCCTAGAGGAACAGACCTTCCCCGCGACTGGCTGTACTGTAACACAGCCGTCCCCTTGGAGACTCAACTCCTCCGTACGCAGTGAGCCAGCGTGAGGTGGCGTGATATCGAGGAGGAATCGTTCCAGGGTAGGCCGTTTGAGCGAGAGTCGAAGACGCTGCGAGAAACAGCTGCCGCAAACACGTCTTAAAGCCACCGTTCAGCCAGCGCCATTACAGTAGCCCTTACCTGCGTGTGATTCGACTGCGCTGCGTTCCCTGTGAGATGTCTGAGGTCATAAGTGGTGACAATATAGTCATCCCCCTTGTTTATTTTATTGCTCCGCGCTAATCGGCGGTTCCTGTATACCGGCAGCCTGAAGTGCAGTGTGCGTTAATAAACTAGTGCTATTGCTAATAAATATTTCGCAGAGCCAACTGTGAGTATTATTGTGTGTTTAAAGCCGTTACTACCCAGTAGTTACTGTCAGTAATAGTAATAGTTTTTTTTCACACCATCTAATCACTAGATATCAAAATGAGCACCTTGTGGGAGGACTGGGAGACTGACGATGAGCTGTGATGTTGACTGTGGAGGTTTCAGAGATGTTACGCTAAATATATGTTCCCTAATTCACCAACATTTTTCTCCTTATTACCAGGCTCAGCTCTCAGTACAGATTAGGGCATTCCTTCATGCTTAAGGGGAACCACTTCCAATGGAAAAAAATGAGGTTTTACTTATTCTGTTTACTTATTAGCACCTGTGAAACTGTTAGCCTGGATTAAATATACTCAGGCCATTATTGTGGTTTTAAAGCAATACAGAAATAAAATCTGTGCAAAAATTTAAAATTGGTCAGTTTGACCCAAAGTGAACAAAAGGGTTAAGTGCTAAGTTTGAAAGGCAGGCCATGGCCCATACAAATGTGATTTGTAAACATTTGTCTAAATCCAACCGAACACTTTCCGTAGGTTTTTATAGAATATAGTACCTTTCAAATGTCAGACACAAGCTTGAATGAATGTGAAAATGAAAGCATATTGTGATATGCTGTTATATTTATAAATGATAAGTGTGATTACTTGTCAGATAATTTAGGGTTTATCTGAGGCTGAATTTTTTTTTCTTCTTTGTACAGTAAAAATGGACGACATGGTGTCTGGCTCATTGTTGCCTGTCCCTCTTGTGGCCGTAATGATCAATTGCAGCTGAAAGCTGAACTGTAGCATGTACCCTAAACAAAACAAACCATATCAGAAGCAGGACAGAATAGCAAGCAAAACAAATTATAATAACCTTGCAACTGAAACCCATTCTACGCATGCAGTTTAATTTGTCTGGCTTTGAATACGGTCTTGGTTGGGAAAGTATGATTATGATGATGATGATGATGATGATAATGAATTGAACATGCTAACTAAATCGTTTTGGTTTTTATAGATTATCACTGCTAAGCAGAATGGCACATATCCTTCATGGAGGGGAAGTACAGACACATATGGAAAGCAGTGTACCCATATGGATTAAGTTCTTACACAGAGCTGTGGCAGTAGTGTGTATTAGTTGGGTTCAAGTGCATCCCCGTGTAAAGCGTGGTGTAGAGGCCAGGGAATTACACTCAGGACTTAAACTGTGGGGTCTGCTGAGGACAGTATCGGGGGGGTAGGGGGGGCGGGTTTCCTGATCTCTGATATCTGTTCTACCTCTCTTTCAGGATGGGGGGTTTCCTGATCTCTGAAAGATGCTCTGCCTCTCTTTCAGGGTGGGGGGGGGGGGGGGGGGGGGGGGTGTTTCCCGATCTCTGAAATGTGCTCTGCCTCCTTTTCAGGGTGGGGGGGGTTTTCCCAATCTCTAAAATGTGCTCTGCCTCTCTTTCAGGGTGGGGGGGGGGGAGTTCCCGATCTCTGAAATGTGCTCTCCCTCTCTTTCAGGGTGGGGGGGGGGGGGTTTCCTGATCTCTAGAATGTACTCTGCCTCTCTTTCAGGGTGGGAAGGGGGGGTGTTTCCTGATCTCAAATGTACTCTGCCTCTCTTTCAGGGTGGGGGGGGGGGTGTTTCCCGATCTCTGAAATGTGCTCTGCCTCTCTTTCAGGGTGGGGGGGGGGGAGTTCCCGATCTCTGAAATGTGCTCTGCCTCTCTTTCAGGGTGGGGGGGGGGGGATTTCCCGATCTCTGAAATGTGCTCTGCCTCTCTTTCAGGGTGGGGGTGGGGCTGGGGGGGGGGAGGGGGGGGGGGGAGTTCCCGATCTCTGAAATGTGCTCTGCCTCTCTTTCAGGGTAAGCTAGTGAAGTACTTCAGCCGGCAGCTGTCCTGTAAACGCAAGGTGGCCTTACCCGAGAGAAACGCGGAGCTGGAGGAGTTCCCTCACCTGGGCCACTGGTTCCGCATCGTCAACATGAGGAAGGAGGTCACTGAGGTTCGCCCCCTCCGTCTGCTTGGTCTGAGTCTGAGTCGTCTTCTTCTTTGTCTCCTTCTTCAACTTTGTCTTCGAAGTATATGTCTAATGCTAATATTCATATGTTGCTAATGTAAAGTATTTAGAAATCTCTCTTTACAAACCTGTTTTTGGTTTCTTCTTTGTCTTTTTCTTAGTCTTCTTCGTCTTCGTCTTCTTCAACTTTGTCTTCAAAGTATTAGTCAGATGCAGATATTCATATGTTGCTAAGTAAATTCCAGCCCTGAAAGCGGTGTGCATGAAGTTAACTAAGAACAGTTACATTATTGTTCTTTCTAATGGAGCTGAAGCCGGATTTTGTCCCTAAACACGCGAGTAGTTATCCCACAGAACACGTTTGCAGTATTTGAAGGTTTGAACCTGCTGTAGAAACAGCCTCTGGTGTTCTATGGTCTATAGGAACCGGACAGCCATCTTTGTAAAAAAACGTTTTATCCTAATTCCCGGCCCCCTTGTCCCGTCCCCTCCTGTCCGATTGCAGGACATCGGCCCGGGCCAGCTGACCCTGGAGGGCCTGCTGGAGATGGACGACGAGCAGGTGTGCGAGACGGTGCAGAAGTTCGGGGCCAACGCCGAGGAGTGCGCTCGGCTCAACGCCGCCCTCTCCTGTCTGCG
The DNA here is from genome assembly GCF_013347855.1 of Anguilla anguilla. Taxonomy (NCBI): domain Eukaryota; kingdom Metazoa; phylum Chordata; class Actinopteri; order Anguilliformes; family Anguillidae; genus Anguilla; species Anguilla anguilla. The sequence continues at coordinate 5,371,362 of NC_049210.1, read as the reverse complement.
CAGCGTCCACCAATCAGGTGAGGCGCTGTCCGTCATCTCTGCAAGGCGGGGGGGGGGGGAGGGCGGGCGTCCACTTCAGGGGTGTCCAGTCCGTTGAGCATCCACTTCAGGGGTGTCCAGTCCGTTGAGCATCCACTTCAGGGGTGTCCAGTCCGTTGAGCATCCACTTCAGGGGTGTCCAGTCCGTTGAGCATCCACTTCAGGGGTGTCCAGTCCATTGAGCATCCACTTCAGGGGTGTCCAGTCCATTGAGCATCCACTTCAGGGGTGTCCAGTCCATTGAGCATCCACTTCAGGGGTGTCCAGTCTAATGACGGTATATAAATGAATGACGGGACACCGCTAATTTCAGTGGGCGAGATTACAGGCCAATCGTATCGCTTCCTGCTCGGCCTGTCGTGCGTGGACACCAGAAAGGACCGTGACCCTCCAGGGGTGGATTCAGACACTTGTGATATAGCTGTATCTATTCATGAATGTATTATGTAATAAATACAGACTAGATTTCAGCCCTAAATGCCACACCTGATTATACTAATTAGCAGCTCAGTGAGACCTCTAGCTGTTGAATGAGGTGTGCTTTGTTAGGATTGGAGTGAAGACCTACAGGATGGTAGATCTTCAGGAACAGGGATGGGCAGGCCTGTTATACGAAGTATAACAGCTACTAAATCTTCGCATAGATTTTCAAAGATAAAATATTGACCACCTTTTTAAGTATTCAGAGAATAACTTTTTTAAAGAGTTTTTCATGAATTTCATGTTCAGGTCTACATCAGTGACTGCATTTCCCGCAATGCCAAATGTGAGTGGACAGGTTTGCCGTCACAGCAGTTAAAATTTGTGTAGCATGAAGCGAAATAGAGACACATGCAAAAAGGCTCATCAGGTGCTACAGAGAGAAATGTAAATGAAAGAGTCGGAATCACACTGAAATATATTTTGTGCACATAAGTATCTCTAGTCTGAGGATGCTCTGTGCTCCAAACATCACTTACTTGCTATCAGTTTACGTATCTTAGTAACAGCCATAATTGTTCTATTAGATTTGCGTTGCTTGAGAGTGTGAGTATGAAAGTGATAAAGTCCATGTACAGACCATACTTCTGATGTGAAAGACATTTACTGATTTGATTCATCGTTTGAATAAACTGCAACTGTTCAGCAAGTTCTTTCAGAAGCTTTATTAATCTTGCAAGTCAAAACATATACCCCCCCCATATTTCACCATATGGTTTGATTAAGAAAAAGCCATAAAAGTTCAGAAAGTAAAAGGCCTCCCCAGTATTTTGTTCCAACCACCTGGGTTTGCTAATTAGCACAATTCCTCAGCCAGGAGGTATAACTAATTAGTGAAATTAGCTGGGTTCATGGGTAGAAGAAACACATGGCAGAGCCTCTACTTTCTGACCCCTGGACTTTCCACGTCTGTCTACTTATTATAAACTACAGAAGCCTATGATCTGACAGAGCAGAAATTCACTAAAACAATAACAATAAAAATTATATGTACAGATGTGGGATAAAGGTCAAGAAAAAGTTCATTTACCACCATTTGCTGCGGCAAATGCTCATAGCCAATTCCAAATACGAAAAGCAAGCCTGAAGTTATTGAAGGCCAACAGGAGATGGCGCCAAAACTTAAGGGGAAAAAAGCAATCATTGCAGCATGCGGCGTGGTTATTTTTGTTACGTGAGCATTGTAATCCCGTCAGCATTAGCTCTTCTGCGTGTACTGCTGTTTGTAACGCAACACAGAAAATTATGAAAACAATAGAGCAAGAAAACAATTGTTTGAGTCAAATGGAATTACGCATATTCACTAATGGGATTAAACAGTTTTTGTCTTCTAAATCCTTTCCCAAGCCCCATGTAGTACCAAAAAAGAACACCCAGTTGATGCTGTTTTCTGGTAAAATGCGGAATAGTTGTGCATTTTCCTAATTTGTCAGCACATGACTGAGTTTCTGTCTCCAGGAAGGTGTGCGTGAATTACTGTCCCACTAGATTCACTTTTCTTCCAACAGAGGGCAGCAAAGACACATGTATCACCATCACCTCTTAAAGACAGTCATTTAAATGCAGTACCTAAAAAGACTGACAGAGGGCAGTGCAGCCTTTCGGAAAAACTGGTCTTTGTATATCATTCTCTCTCCAAATTGTGGAGGGAGGGAGGGAAGGCGTAACTTTAAATTGATAATGGATATGAACCTCTTTTTTTGCAACTCGCGCTACTGGCTAATTTTGAAGAGGATTGTCCCTCTCCAACTGATTCCTCTTTACCTAAGTAGGTCTCCTGTGATAAAATTGGCCTCGCGCACTTAAGTCAATTTGATTATAACAAAGAGATCCACATTTTTTTCCGTTTTTATTGACATTTACCAGACACTTTTTCCCCCCAGAGTGATTTATGCTGAAAACATGGATAACTGAACTGATTTGATTGCTGAAATGATATTGCGCACGTTGGCGGAGCTGCTGCGTTAAACGCAATCAAGCAGAAATGAATCGACTCCTAATGGGTAAGCCTCATTGAAATGTGCGCGTTTGTTAATCAGTTAATCATGCAAAAATGTGAAAAACAGGTTCGGCGTGGTTATCTAATAAGTGTAAATTCTCTGCCTCCTGGTATGTAGCTAGCTCACCTGCAACCACCATTCAGAATATGTGCTAATTTAGTTTTACGGCCTGTTTAATTGAGGGATAAAGAATAAAGACAACCAAACAGGGTTTGTTAACACCTCAATTGATCTGTTTCTGGTTGCAGTGAGGCGGTCGATTTTACCAAAGAGGGTTTTTTTTTTACCGGCCCAAAATTTTAAAAAAAAATGAAGAACTGGATTTTAAACTGGTTATTTCCATGTAGTTAAGGCTGTTGCAAAACAGCCTGTCCTGTTAGGCTTGGATTCACTGTGCATCTCTGTGATTGTGAATCCTGCGGTGCGTAATGCATGGATCGCTCATCAATCGACCGTTATCTCAATCCCCCAAGTCTCCTGGTGGGTGTTGTTTGGCCAGACCCGGCGATTGAAATGGCGGTGGGCAGGATTTTATTTGTTTTAAAATCCTGCTCGGAGCCGGGGTGGCCTTCGCGGGGAGAGCAGGGGGAAGAGTGGGCTGCGACTTTAAGATCCGCGGAGCCTTGCTGGGCTGGCCGGCGGGGCTTCTGCGGGCTCCCGCTGCGGCAGAATGGGATTAAGTGCGGAGCAGGCCGTGCCCGTCACACTCCCGTCTCTCGGCAACCCGTCTCCTCCTGCCTGACACGAGCTCTGGAGGAGCTGGAGTGAGAGCGACTAATAGGCTCGTTCTGAGGGTGGAGGGAAAAAAAACGAATAACACGGAGAAGGGGGTAGTGGCGCCTCCGAAAAAAAAAAACACAGAACTGCTCCTTTTATCGGCCGAGACCAGTAGGCTCGTTTTTGAAATCCGTGGTACCAAAAAACCCCAAAGCTCACGCTTTAAATAATGAAATCTTGTCCGTGATCATTCTGAGAGGAATGTTGTCTTATGGGAAAACTCTTCCGCTCCATTCCCACTGCACCCTACTGTGTGCGAATAGGACGATTCCATTATAAAACCAGTATTAAACTGTAATTGGCTTGTAAATGCGTTTCTTCGGCTTCGACGGAGCTGTTATTTGCCTGGGCCTCCGCGTCGATCCTCTCGGAACAGAGAGTAATTAATTTTTAAGATCACAATAATTTGTGGAAGTCATTTTCTTTCATTATGCTGTGGTCCTTCCTTAATTAAGAGTCATTTGTTTTTGTTTTTGTTAATGGAAGATTAGCTTTCGATGGGGAATGTTGGTAGAGCTGAATCTAAGCGTACATCTGTGTTTGCAACTGGAAATCCACGTACCGTGGGAGATGCACTTTATTGAGTTTCTCAGACTAAATTGATTTAGTTGCAAAGATATAATAGAATTTTATATTGAAAATTTTCATCCCCAATCTAATGTTTGTGCCCTTTATTTAATATTTAAGAGGTTAACTTTTTTTTACCCATCCTTTCTATTTATCCATGAAAATGGCCTTCAAATGGATATCTATGAGGCAACGACAAAGGTAGGAACAGGTGAAAAGTGTCATTTGGTTTCAAGCGAGTTTTTTTTTTTTTTACAACTCACCTGAATTGAGACGCATTTTGACACTTTCGTTCAGTATCGGGATTTTGGCGCGCGTTCCCCACGCACAGTGGCACGTTTTCTGCGGAGCAGGGGAAGAAGAACCGCGTGTCTCTTGTGCGTACACGACGGGAGGAGAGCCAGTGAGGAGTCAGAAAAGATTCAGACGAGCGTGTTTTATTATTTATTTAAGCTCAACGCTAACGTTCCACCAGGCCTCTCTGCAGGAGACCACATTCGAGGGAGGGGAGGGGAGGGGAGGGGAGGGGAGGGGGGGGGGGGGCGAGGATGGGGGGGGTCATCTGGAGCTACCTACCTCTCAGCTGCCCCGCCCACACACGCCGCCCGGTCTCCTCCTGCTCCGGGTGCCTTTTCGCCGATGACGCAGCGGCGCGTCCCCACGCCCCCCACCCCCCTCCCCCCCCCCCACCCCCCCCCCAACTCCACGCGCCGCAGTGCTCCTGGGGCGTCTTTTAAACGCTACGCGGTTTCCTGCACGTCAGCCTGGGCCTCCCCAACCCCCACCCGCCCCCCCATCCCCACCTTGCCCGCTCCAAAAGCGCCTTCATTAACGCACCACCACCTACCTCCTGCCTCCAGAGCACATCTTCTCATTTACCGCTAATTGGCCTCAAAATACCATCTGCGGGTGATGTGGGGCTGTCGGGGGGGGGGGGGGGGGTGGAGCGGGGGCCAGAAACCCCTCACACCCCGCACGCCCCCCCCCCCCCCCCCCTCGTCTCACCTTCCCTCACCACACGCCGGGCAGACCGACCACGGGAGGGCCGTTCGAACCCGGGTTCGCCATGCCGTCCGGCGTCTCCCGACGACGCCCGGGGCCCGCTCTCCACCTCCGGCGCCGCCACTGTCGCCAGCTGGGCCGAGAAAGCGCCGACCGCCCCGCCCCCACCCCCGCCCCACGTCTGGCTGAGTCACCGCTAACTTTCTCCCGCCATTTCCGCTTTCCGAGCCCCTTCAAACGGCGCCGTCGCCGAGAGGAAATCCTGGGGAAACGGCAGGCCTGCGACTGGGGCCCGTCGAGCGGACCTGGTGGGGCGCTCGCACGGCCTGGCCGTCATCATCGCCGACTTTTCGCTAAATGACGCGTCTCCGATTACCCTCGTCTCCGTACGACCGGCCCTCTGCCGCCCCTCTTCGACGCGAGGGGCGATATCGATGTATCGACGCGGCCGCCCCCCCCTTCGCTCCCGCCGAACTCGGAGAAAGCGATTCCTGTGGGAGTAGTCCACGCTGTGCGCGCTTCGACGCGGCGGCTGCCGTTTTGCCCCCGTGATCGTTTCGCTGAAAGGCGGAGATAAAGGAGAGCTTAATAAGGGGGGGCCTGCAGAGGAGCTCTTAACCCTGATGAAACAGACTCTTAAGAGCGGGGTGGGGCGGGCGGAGGGGTGGGGGGGGGCGGTTTTGTATGGAAAGCGTTTCTCATATTCCGGCTGCCAGTCTTTGTTCAGAGAAAAACCTTGTTTTTTTTAGACCGGCCCTCAGCGACTTTGACCTCACAAATTAGGGTCAAAAGGGACTGCGAAAAAAAACGGCGCCTTCTCCGCTTCGGGCAAACATTCACAGGAAGTGCATAACGGAGACCTTTTATTAATTAATCAAAGAGAAGTGACGCACGCTGTATATATACGAACGGGCATTTCAGGGACGCCCCGTTAAAAGAAGCAGGTTTAAGAGACTTGGATGCGAGCACAATTACCCCCTGATCCTTTTTTTTGCCACGGTGCTTGGATCAGATCGGTTAACTGTCTCATGATATTTTCCCTGCCATTTTATGAACAAAAGGAACGGGCTCGACGCTAATTACCGCGATTACTCTGCTATTAAGAGCCGGCCTTTCAGGGCTTCTCTTCCACGCGGAGTCCGCTTTGGCGCTCGACAGTCGGCCCACCTGTTGACCATTAGCATAAATCACCCTGTGAATAAGTGGCCATAAATCTCTTCCTGGCTGCCGGAATGTCACTTCTGGGCAGGCGGTGGGCCTCTGTTGCTGGGAGGGTGGAGTTTTGGGGGAATAAAAAGCTATCTCCCCCCCCACCCCCCCCCCCCCCTACCCCGAGACTGCCACGGGAGGGGCGTTCGCACCTCACAAGCTCCGGTCCGTCAGGGAGCTGGGGAGTGCGGGTTCGGCACGGGGAAATTTATTTGGGGGGGGGGGGGGGGGGGAGGGGACGGAGGGGCCCCCCCGGGGGCCCGGCGGAGACGGACGGGGACGGCGGCTCGTGCGTTATCTCCGGCGTTTTTTTTACCCGTCGAGGGCGGGACGTGTTAAATGCGCCGGCGATTCGATACGTGGGCCGCAAATTGGTTTGGCGAGGAAAGAGTAGCGGAGTATCCCAGATACCCCGTTCCGCGGCTGGAGAAAAACATCACCTCCATTTTATACGCCTCCTTCATTTATTAAACTGCGCGTTACTTGTTTATGTGTGTGATATATAATGTCAGGGTTAATCCTTATCCAGATACTTTCAGGTATTTTGGAACCGTAATTGATATAGACGTATCGTCTTCGTCCAGTTATCGTAAGAAATAAAATTCAATTTTTTGTTTAAGAAAAAACAGTCCATAAATGACGACAGTCTTGTTCTACTGGAATGTATACTGTCTGCCAGTTTTCTGAGTGCAAGGCAGTTAATTGCTTTGTTGTAAGCCTGTACTGGGACAAAGGTCGTTTCACAGCTTACTGGACGAGACTGGAAAGAGCAAAGGGCATGTCACAAAAGTCAGGGCGAGAGATACAGATGATTAACAGATTAACTGCACCATGGAAGCTGAATTCAGTTGCTGAAGAGCTGTCTTTCCCAAAGACCTCGTCTTAAATATGTGCATCTTAGCATGTAAGAAGGTCCTGGGTTTGAATCCCGGCCAGGGTTTTTCTGTGTGTCGTTTGTTCTCCAGGCTGTATAATTTTGTATAATGTGTTAAGCTATTCGAAGCAAAATATTTTGCTTGAGTATACGCATTTAGAGCACCGTTCTGCGCTGCCGCACAGTGAGCGATTGTGAAAGTGTAACTGTGGGGAGGTGTAAGGCTAGAAACACACCCTGCACAAGTAAACGAACGCAAACGACAACGGCAGATCGAAGCGCTCCAAACACACGGCTCAGGCGCGCGTACTCAACGTGCCTTCCCGTGTCCACGTGGAGGTGATAAACCCGCGTCCTCTAGGGGGCGATCCAGGACAGTCGCAAAAGACTGAGGGGAAGAAAAAAAAAAAGCGCAAATGGAAGAAGACGTCTTTATGACGCTGTTACCTGCTGTAGTTGCGATGCTGGAAAGTGCAGCTCACGCTTTGCGTCGAGAATCTTAGGACGCAGCTACACGTGAAGTCGACTTTGCGTAGCTCGAAGGGCCTGCGTTCGCGTACTCGCGTAGGGTGTGTTTGCGGCCTTGTGCTTCCCCGCAGTCGTACTTCCACGATTTCTTTTTTCTTTTCGTGCAGCGGCACGGAATGGCGCTCTCAGTGTGTACACTCAAGCGAAATACTTTGCTTCAAATGGCTGATGCTTTCACGTATCCCCCCCCCCCGGCTGTGGGGGGGAAAACGTTTACCAGGAACCTGCTGTGCTCAGCTTGTCGGGGCAGAGGAACGTGGTGAGAGCGAGGCTTGTGTGTTTTTCGTGTGTTTGTCGAGTGAGGGCACATCAAGCCTGACCCCGTCCACCACCCCCGTCCACCCCCTACCCCCCTACCCCCCACCGACTTATTAGAACCCAGCTTGAGACGAGCTCAGTTTCGTCTGCTCAGAGTCGTTGATGTTTCTGGAGGGCATCGCGGGCCTCTTCGCCTGCCCCGTCGCGGTGCGGCTCACTTGAGTTTATCGACTTCCATCTGATGGGGGGTGGGGGTGGAGTGGGGGGGGGATGTATTTGTCCGTGCCCGAGTGCGGCTCCTGGGACCTTGAGCCTCTCCAGCTGGTGAGTGGGACAGATCGTTCTGGAGAGAGCTTCGCCGCCGGCCCCTAATTACGCCCCCAGAGCCCTCTCTGGGCCCCCCCACCGTCCCCCCCCCCCCCCCCACCGTCCCCTCTCCCTGCTCTGTGCTTGCGTGGGGGTGTTTAATTCCAGGGGTTCCTCACCTCGGCGGCGAGTTGGCGGAGGCGGCGGGTGGACGTGGGAGTCCAGGTGGGCCCCGGTGGCTCGCTCGCCCCCGCAGGGACGGCTTCCGGAAGGATCCGCTGCAGCGGGGACGTCATTACTCCGAGCTGCGGCGGGAAAAAAAACAACAAAAAAAACCCACCGAGCGCGGTAAAGGTGGGCGTCGCCCAGAGGCAGCGGTGGGCTCAGCCGATGAGAGAGAGAGAAAGAGAGAGAAAGAGAGGGAGAGAGAGACTGAGAGAAAGAGAGGGAGAGAGACTGAGAGAACAAGAGAGAAAGAGAGAGAAACTGAGAGAAAAAGAGACAGTGAAAGAGAGAGACTAAGAGAAAAAGAGAGAGAGAAAGAGAGGGAGAGAGAGACTGAGAGATAAAGAGACAGCGAGAGAGACTGAGAGAAAAAGAAAACAGTGCGAGAGAGATGAGTCTGGGCGGATGAGTCATCGTTGTCGCGCCGACGCCAAGGTCAGGGACCCGCCTTACAGGTACGCAGGTGCGTAGCGATGGCCTGTTTTTCCAGCAGCTGCTCGTTTGTAATGGAGAAGCTCTTCTTGGGCGACCTTTGAAGGAGCTGCTGTGCGCTGTACGAGCGTGCGATATGGAGCAGGGAGGAAGGGTAATGTAGTCCAGGCCTGAGAATAGCGTAGCACAGTTGCATTACATTACAGGCATTTTGCAGACAATCTTATCCAGAGCGACTTAGCCCAACTTTAACCATTATACAACACTGCCCTGTCCCAGCTGGCTCACATCTGTGCAGATCTCTGAGTGAAGCTCTCCTCTGTTTCTCCCACAGACCACCAAGAGAATAAATTCATTTAAAGAACGCTGCGGTCAAAAGCCTTGCTAATTTGCGAATGTGATCACCTTGGAAGACAACAACGAGCAAACAGTATAGCACACACTCTTTGTCATAATAAAGTAATGTGCTGGTCAACTTTCAATTTGATTTATTTATTTATTAATTTAATAAATTTGGCGCCCAACGTGGAAATGAGCATATCCAGTTCCCACCCCAATTTGGGATGGGCCTGTTGTCTGCAACCCCAGCTGCTTACACGGGCGAACCCCATCGCCGATTTGGGAGGATGTAGACATCCAGGGTTCTCCTCCGAAAACATGTGGCATGGTCGGCTGCTTCTCTTACGTCACAGACTACAGCTGAGCTCTCAGAGTGGAGTAGGAGGAAGACCTTTCATACGTATGTGGCTTCAGTATGTTGTCCATGGCACTTGATTGACCAGCAGGGGTCGCTAGGTAGTGATAAAATGCGGATCCCTATCCGACCCAACCCTCCCATACCCCGGGCGACACGGTCACCTTTGGTTAGATTTTTTTTTAACCCAACTTGCACAGAAAGTTATTGCACCATTTCCTTATTTTGCCATCGCCAAACTTAAGCTTTCCTGTTGTGCTGCAGATCACACTGCTTTTTTATTCTGCAGGGAAAGTGACAGAAGAAAAACCTTCCACAACCTATAAAATGTAATAAAAAGTGTACAAAGACGGCTTCGCGGGCATAGAAAAATAATTAACCACCCTGGGTGCTCTTTGAAATCAGGGGAATGTGCAAATCGAAAAAGAAATCCAGGGCACTACATGGGGTTATAGTTAAAAAAACCTTTATTCAAAGCAGAAGAAGAACATTACATTTTGATGCCTTTCGGTTCAGCTTGGTTCCTAAAGCCTTACATTTCATTTTCTAATGAAATATGAGCATAATACTTTGGATCGAGTTATTATTCATTTTAAAAATGTGGTTAAACTGTTAATTGGAGCCCATCTGCGATTCTGTCCCGCAAAATGTTTAACTGGAACTCCAAAACTTACTCCCTTTTATTTGTTCTACGAACATTAAATATTCACACTCTGTATAAAACACCAGCAAAATTTAGTCTCAACTTCACTCACCTCCAGATATGGATGAAGATACTGAAGATTACTGTATATGCAGGAACAAATATTTATGTTCCATGAACCCTATTTATCTTGCATTTTTCTGCCTTTTCTGATTGGCCATTCTGATTGATTTGGACCAATGAAACACAGGTTTGAGCGTCGTTCGGCTAACCGTGCTACGTAGAGTAACCAGTGTCCCACAGATTGGGCCTTTCACACCACTGGCAAACATGGGTTTTTACCGAGGTTGATGCTTCTGTATGAAATGGCTATTTCAATACGTCTGGCTCTGTCATACTTTTTGGAAACGTGTCAAAGCACAATCTCTGTTAAATCCTTAGAGAAGACATACATATGACATTCCCTATGGCCATCTTAAGTGGATCCCAACCTTCACTAATAAGTCCAGTAAACTTTTCAGTGTTTAATCAATATCAAGAGTACATTTTACTCTGATATAATCTGATCCCCCTTAGAGCCATGAACTCTCCTAGAGCTAAATTAACGCTGAACATTTCCCTTTAAACTGGCAAACCAAAGGGGGGAAAAAAAATCTACGAATTTACAGCTGACGGTTTTGGCAGATCATCCTTGAAAAAGCCTTAAAAAAAAAAAAACTCTGTCATACAGACGGGCAATAAAGTGTCATCACACCAGAGCCATTCATTAACTATGGTTCAGAAATGCACCCGTACCGGCAAGATCACCGAGTACAGCACGTTCCAGCGGACATTTTTCACACCTACCTGTTTGTGACGAGCGTTAAAGAGCTGCATTACTAAGTTTGTATCTCTAAATTTAATCACATATGATTCAAGGACAGAATGACACCCTTTCAGATGGTTTGCTGGTCAAAGGCAAGGATATGCTTCTGTGTGTAATTTAAGACTGTGTGCAGCTCATGCTAATGCTTGGCTTGCAGCTACGGTGTTCTTAAAGGTTTACAATAAGCCACACATCTCCCGACTTATTCCTGTGTATGTCAGTTTTGTTTGTGTAAATGGTTCTTTTCATTTACAAAAAAGAAATGTAGCCTGGATTTACTCAGCATTTGTCTCAACTTTAACGAAGCTTGGATTCGCTCAACATTTGTCTTAACTTTAATGATTAAATGCAAATACTAGTTTTTCTTCAGAGATTAATTCGACAAACTGCAAACACCTTAATTATTGAATGAAGTTACTGACAAACATTGACAATCCAGGCCTATGTTCCTCAAACATAGGCTATATAATATTCTGACAGGAATTATTGTCCAAGATTATATTGCATTTGCTGAGACAAGTTATTGATTGAAGGTCAACAGGTCAGGGAAGTTCCTGCTGCAGTAAAGTTGTTTTCTGTTTTCTGTTTTTTTTGTTTCTCAAGAACAACTTGAGGATGACAAATTGCACAATAACGGAGGTGATGTATTTGTTTTCTCGCACTCTAGCTGAAATGTTTTCTTTCTTTCTTCTTTTCGCTGTGGCCCCTCCGCAGATGCTTTTCTTTTGTCTTCAGGCAGACACGCGCATCACATGACCACCCGCCCCCTCCCCATTCTCCCACAATTCCATCTTGCTTATTTTCTCTCTCTCTCTCCGAGCGCTGGGCTGTTGTGGTGGTCGGTGGCTGTGTTGTCTGGCGTGTGGCACTTCCTGTTCTGTTCGCACTGCGGTGTCCCGCTCGCCCTGCCCCGACGGCAGATTCATTCACGCTCATGGCTCCCAGAATCCTTTGCTCCGCTTCCTTCGCATTGCGCCAGAGCTTTGCTGCTGACCCGCAGGTGCTCGTTTTTAAAACTCTCCCCACCCCCCACCCCCCTGTAGGAAGCAGCCAAGCCAAGCAGGACTGGGCGATCCAGTGGCCCAGCTCGGGGAAGGAGATCTCCCCCGTCTGCCCGCCGGAACCAGGCCACTGGATCCGGTTCCAGCTGTCCCAGAGCCCCAAGGTCCAGTCCAAGTACAACCAGCACTTCTGCAACAGCCCCCAGGCCCTGGCGCCCTCCTACTCGCACGTGGACCGGCTCACCGTGGAGGGGCACCTGGGGCTCCTGCCCCCCCTGGACGCCGGGCACCGCTCCCTGCCCCCCTCCCCTCGCCAGAGACACTTCCCCCACACCCCGCCCCGGACCCCGCTGGTGGTCAACACCATGACCCCGCCCGGGACCCCGCCCATGAGGCGGAGGAACAAGGTGAAGGCCCCCGGCACGCCCCCGCCCTCGTCCCGCAAGCTGATCCACCTGCTGCCCGGGTTCACCGCCCTGCACCGCAGCAAGTCTCACGAGTTCCAGCTGGGGAACCGAGTGGACGAGACGCAGATCCCCAAGTGAGTTGCCCCCCCCCCCACCCCCCTTTACTCCTGCCCTTACTTAGCCCCGATTATTATGTGATCTTACCTGTATTTATTGACAAGCTCATGAATGTCAGGTGAAGACTGTTCTCGTGCGTCTGTATAAAATTAGCCCAAACACTTGCCTGTTTTTTTCCTGTATTAATTGATATGCTTATGACTGACAGATGAAGACTTGAAGACTGCTCTAGTGTCTCTGTATGCAAAATGTTTTACTGTGGTCTTATCTACAAGTGACGTGGCATTGGTATGTTCTGCTAATTGAGGCAGGGTAATTAGGGTAATAAAGTAAAGGTAACTTTAGGTAACTAAAACCTGTTGTTAGCACACTGTCAGGGACAGGTCCCCCCTGAACACCCCCCCCCCCCCCCCACATATTTTAACTGATTTTAAATCAGGAAATGGCAGCACCTTCAGCTCCCAGTCTGATGTCCTTAAAGGCTTCCAACACTTCAGAACACTTTCAGGTGCAATTTTAAAATATTTTTTACTTTTGAGTTCTCTTGCATCATAATCAAGGCGGTGTCATTACAGCCTGAGGTGCAATACAGGGGGGTAGGGGTGGGGGGGGGGGGTCACACCGGCCACCTCATTCTCCTGAATGTAAAGGCTTTGATCGGCTTCTTTGATCCTCAAACCCCCCCACCACCCCGGTCGAGCTGCAATACTCAAGAACTCCAGCAGCTACAGAGAGAGAGAGAGAGAGAGAGGGAGAAGGAGAGAGAGAGAGAAAGAGAGAGAGGGAGAAGGAGAGAGAGAAAGAGAGGGAGAAAGAGAGAGAGGGAGAAGGAGAGCTAGAGAGAGAGAGAGGGAGAAGGAGAGAGAGAGAGAGAGAGGGAGAAGGAGAGAGATAGAGAGAGAGAGAGAGAAAGAGAGAGAGGGAGAAGGAGAGAGAGAGAGAGATAAGAGCACAGCGCCTGCATTCCTGACGAGCTCCTGGTCTGGCGGGGCTTTGATCCAATCGGCCCTGTCTCTGCTTACACTAACCAGAGGATGCCCACGGACCCGGGTAACGGGAAGGGGCCGCGTGGGCGGGGGGGGGGGGGGGGGGCGCGGGGGTGTGGGGAGGGGGGTGAAAGTCATCGCTCTAATGCCATTAGGGGTCCCGGCGCTGACCATGCGCGGCGGTTTAAGTGAATCCCTCGCCGTGGCCATCTGCGTTGTGTTTTTCCGCGAACCGGGCTCAGAGAGAGAGAGAGGGAGAGAGGGAGAGAGAGAGAGAGAGAGGGAGAGAGAGAGAGAGAGAGAGGGAGAGAGAGAGAGAGGGAGAGAGAGGGAGAGAGAGAGAGAGGGAGAGAGAGGGAGAGAGAGAGAGGGAGAGAGGGAGAGCCGCGCTGGGGCTGCTCAGACGCCATTAGCGCATTGATTACCGGTCCCTCAGCTCGGACCCGAGACGCAGCGCAGATGCCAGTCGGAGCTCGCTCCCTAATCGATGGCGTATTGGGAAGAGAGCCGGCAGCGTCGTGCGTTCACCTGAATTCAATCAGTCCCCCAAGAGAGCGGTTCGGGTACCCCACCCCCCCAACCCCCCCCACCACCTCCCCAGAGGGTTCTCGAAGGTCTTCCAGGGGACGCCCGTAACAGATTTGTGAGGATCTGCACGCAGACATGGGAGGCAATGCTTTGGTAGCCAGCAGTTGCTTTGCCTCTGATTTAATTGTTCTATTGTTCACGGAAACGGATGGGTGGGAGAATGTTGTTCTGTGCGCAGATATCGCCATTGCAGGGAGGTTTCGGTGTATTAGCAGAAGCATCGGACAAAGTTTTGGTGGGTTAACTGAAAGCGTTGAAAAGGATTATGTTAATCAGCGCAAATTTCACAAGCCGCTTTAGCTCAGGCCAAACAAAGAAAAGTAAAGTGGGAAAAAAAAAATAATAAGTGAAAAATAACATCTCCAGAGCTGTCTCTAAATACCTTTGGCTTGCGTAAAAGAAAGTGTTGCATGTCCACTGATTGACAGTGGATTTCATTAGCATTCGCTCACGCCGTGAATGAAATGAGGGTTCGGGGCTTGGCTTCTGTTGTCTTCCTGGAGGCATTAGCATTTTATTATAAAAGTGAGAAGAACACGCTGATTAGTCGTGTCGTTACTCTGGAGCAGAGCGTAACCGCGCCGGTTTATCGTAGCCCTGTCAGGTTCTGCGTGGTGTAATTAGCCCCTCTTCCTGGCGGCTGTTATTGTGATTTTTGGTCAGCACTCCGTTCCTTATCTCCAAAACTTTAAAACTTATCCAGCTATGGACAAAAAAAAAAAAAAACGGAATGATTGGACGCTGAAATTGCACTGTCCACGAACTTAAAAGTTTGCGTGGACAGCTGCTGTTACTGATGAAAGGAAATGAACGGGTGGAGGATTGAAAAATGTCACAGGAAATGTGATGCAAGTTACTTAGTTTTTGTAAGTTGAAAAATTTGTTGTGGATATTTGCTATTAATATGCGTTAAATACGGATACTGGTATTACGTATGGTTTTGTTTTTCAATTTTTGACTGTAAATTTCAAAGAGCTTGTGAGGTCACCTGCCCCTATCAAACATGGATTTTAACCCGTAAATGTTCCAGAACTTTTTTTCTGTATAGGAAACGGAGAGATGAACAGAATAAACGGAGGAACCACTACTGAATCTGGATAATTTTAACCTGGAAATTTTTCAGGGGTTCCACATATGATAGGGGCTACTGTCTGCTCCCTGATTTTGCGGGTGTGTGTGTACAGGTGTCCAGGTGTGACCAAAGCAGCTTCTAACGTGCCCATGTCCGTCCTTAATCACGCTGAATACACTAGTCTCGAAAAATTACCTTTGACCCACGCATTCTCTCTTAATGAGATATCTGAACTCGCACCCCCCCCCCCCCCACCCCTCATAACTTTCATTTTACTGGATGGTTTGCATTTTTGGTTCTGCCCCAGATACCGGTGTAACACATCAAAGTATCTTATAAAGAGCCTCTTGAGTAGACGCGTAGGGAACCATACGATGTCCCTCCTTTCTTCTTCTTCTTCCGCATTAGCGCCCGAAATTCTCCGGATTTTTTGGGCCGCACCGCATTCACAGACGAGGGGCGCTCAGAAATATTTCCGCCTTTCGAAATCCTCGGCTCATTTCTGACTGGCAATTTGTGCCTTGTTAAGTGCGGCGGTAGCCTTTTGTGCTGTTGAAGCCCGTTCGTTGGGTTGTATTTGAGACGAGGAGAACCTTGCGGCCGTTTCTGTGCGCGATGGATTTACGCGGAGGAACATTTGCAAATACGGATATGGAAAGCGGCGGGAACTCTCATAGCCTGTTGGCCTGTTGGCCCGGTGTACGTGTATTAGCTCAACCGTTCGGTACATTGTTAATGTTATTGTTCCATCTGGTTGGTTTTTCTGCCTCACAAACGAAACCGGACCCGATAATGAAGCGCCTGGCGTCGATAGCACACAAGGCGGGTGTTTTGTTTTTGCGAAACCCGGGTTATCGCTGCGTTTTGGCGCCGTGCGTCGCACGGAGACAGATGTTAAGAGAGAGAATCGGTCCGTTTTTTTCCTTTTTTCCCGCCGAAACAGAAGCGTTGCCCTGCCCCAAAGGCTGATTGGACGGTGGGCACCTGTGGAGTCCTTAATGAAGCCGTGTTCCGTCCCCATTATGTGCCTGAAAAATCACCTCCTCGGCACGGAGCACCGAGGGCTGATGTCAGGAGCCCTTCTTTGTCGGATGCGTACATCTCCGCCATTCTCTTTGTCATTCGCTGTGGCGTTCCGATTTGTATTCAAACGACCGGACGTGTAATTGACTTGCTTCTCGGCTCGTTTTCGACGGACAAACCCGCGTGGAGTATTAAGATGTGATACAGCCCTAACTCCACTCGCGCGGGGTGCTTACGGTAGCTTTGCGTAAATTAATTCGTTTTTTTTTTTTTTTTTTTTTTTGGATGCATCGTACGTCACGTGAAGGTAGTGAATCTTTTTTCCTCATGGCAGAACACTGTACCTCAGAGCTGACACATGAGACAAAGGGGTCGATAAGAAGCTGGTACTAACTTGCCAACCAAACACCCTCTCATGCCCTCTCCAAATGTCCCTTGGAGTCTGTCAGCATTAGCTTATTTTGCTGTCAGCATTGGCTTATTGTGCAGTCATTAGGGGAGGGGGGTGGGGGGCACATCACCAAACCAGTATCCCAGCTGGTCATAGTCTAGAGCCAGCAGTGTGTAGTGTAATGGTCTTGGAATCGGGCATGTATCTGAGAGACTGCTGGTCATATCCTCGGGCGCTACCTTTGTGCTGTTGAGTAGCCTACCCTTGGATTGTCAATAAAAGCATGTATGTATGCAGGTTGAATACATGGACCAGGGGTAGACAGCCCTGGTACTGCAGAGATGTTCCTGGTTTTTTCTCTTTCCGAGCCTGTAAGTACATATCTGGATTGATTATTGGGCGTAATGAACACAGGTCACCATGTGCTGGAGGCAGTCAGTGTTTCACCCTTGGGGCTCTGAATTTGCAGACTCTTAGTAAGCCATCAAACTCTTGTGATTCAGTTCGGCTGGAACAAAAACCGGAAACGGAATTCGCACTCTGGGGCCAGGAGGGCCCACCCCTGGCATAGATGTACTTGTAGTGCCACAAAAAGAGTTTATTCAAGCAAAAGCAGTCTTTGTTTTGTAGGTCTAGACCCAAAACACATTACTCAACAAGCTTATCTATATAAAACAAACAGAAAAAGTAACGTATTGTTTCCCCTTTGTATTATTTTTTGGTGCCGGTTGGTAAAAGTACACGTAGGTGTTAACATTTTCTTTTTCTAGGGGAAGGATGTGGGGTTTTTTCAGGTCCATAAAACAAAACTCCTTATTCTTATGTCTGGCTTGTGACCTCTCCTTATCAGAGACATCCGTTTTTTAAGCAAGCCCTGCTCGGGGCCTGCAGTTCCTGCTTGGCAGTGTGGTGGTTTCTGGTCTGCTTTTAATATACTGAGACAGGGTTCTGTGGACACATTCAATTAGCAGACCAATGTTAATCTCGGGTTCAGGCGACGAACATACCGGGTTAGAACTTTTCCAGAAGTCGAGCAGGCGCCCTCTCTCTCGCTCGGCTGCAGTACGTCAGCGCTCGCTGTCACGCCGACACGGGTCCCTTGCCTCTCCGAATAAAATAAAATAAATAAAAAATAAATAAATAAATAAAAAGCCACGCCACTTAAACTTCCGCGACGATGCGGAGTGGAGCGGCCGCTATTAATCTAACTTATTTAGCCGCGCGCGTCTCTGCCTGCCCTTTTCCAGCCGAGTGGCTCCCTCAGCTTGAGCGATAATTAATGGTGCTCATTTGGTATGCTAATGAGGATCAGCGCGTTAGCGGAGAGGCCAGGAAGTCTTTCGCGAGCTCGCTAGCCTCGCCCGGTGGGTTTTTTTTTTTTTTCCGGCACGCCGTGACAGGGGGGAGCGTTTCTGAGCGGCGCGCGGACGAACGTGTTTCTTTCACACCGCCGAGACGGAGGAGGAGGACGAGGATGAGGAGGAAGGGGGAGTGTGTGGGGGTGGGGTGGGGGAGTAGAGAAGATAGCGTTCGTCCCGACGTTACCTTTATGAAAGTTTCCCCTTTTTCGCTTTAATGACATTACGAGTCTTATTGTGAATGTTAAGTACTCCGTTATTGAGTTTTATATCTGCCGATAAATCACGCGGCTCTGCCAGGCAGACGGCTCGGAGTCCGGGGGAGGGCTGGTATGAATCACACACCTCTGCTCTCACTGAGGGTAATTCCAACCCTGCAACCACCTGAAGGGAGAAATCTTCCTCCATTCTGATGGCAGTTTGGATATCTGGTTTGATTAAAAAGTTTCCTCCCCTGCTCTCGTAGGGTTTCTTCTTCTCTTTTTTTCCCCGCCCCCCCTCTTTTTTTCTCGGAATGACGTGCTGAGATTGCGTACCGGCAGTGTTGGGGGAGTGTGTGGACATTCTCACTTGTGCTTTATATGAATAAAATGGTGGACCAGTGGCGTCTTCATTCTCCGATGGAAAATTTCCTGAATAGGCCGTCAGCTGCTGGTAGGACCTGTAGCCTAATGGGAAGATATCTAAACATCTTTCTCCTTGAGGTCTGGCATTTGAATCACCCGGAGTTAAAGTCAGTTAGCCTCTGGTGTGTTTAAACAGCCAACCCCTCATTCTGGTCCTGCAGCGATTTGGGGAAGTGGGGAAGCCGCAGTCCTCTGTAGAACATTTAGTAATGACCCATTGGCCCCCTGGAAGACCTGTGATTGAACCCCCCAGCACCCCCTCCCACATAAAAGACTGGGTTCATGGGACTGGCACAACATTTAATGGTCTTCAGGAAACACGAAAAACCTTTTTACATATTAGCAGTTGCGATTCAGTCCAGCACACAGTAGGACGATATCACAGGGGGTAAACCAACTTCCTTTCAGTTTCAGAGAAGCAGTGGGAGGTCTTCTGGTCCCCATTTGGCTTGTTTTATATGTTTATCCTCGTATAGCCAACAAGTTATGAGTCAGGAGCACACTCTGACCATTAACCTGTCAAACCCAGCAGTTGCCTCTTGGTGGACTTCAAGCGGAGGACTACAGTGCTGCACTGTATTTGAAATTGCGCTCCAGGTTTGTTCCTGTATGTACATTTCTGTACATCTTTTTTTTTGCCCCGAACAAAATTTCTTTCTGCAGAACTTAATCTCACGGGAGAATGGAGATAGTCAGGAACTGTTCGTTCTCCAGAACAGCTGCACGATGATATTGGGCTTCGGGGGAAACCCAGTGTCAGGTTGGGCATCTGTATAGTTTAAAAGAAAATAAACAAAAAAGAGACAGTTTGTTGTGCTGCAGTACTGCGCAGAACGAGGCTGGCAGTCGCAAGCACAGTCACAGTCACAGTTGCAATCCCAGTCGCAGACACAGGCACAGTCACAGGTACAGTCACAGGTACAGTCACAGACGCAGTCACAGGTACAATCACAGTTGCAGTCGCAGTCACAGGCACAGTCACGGGTACCGTCACAGGCACAGTCACATGGACAGACACAGGCACAGTCACGGGTACCGTCACAGACACAGTCACAGACACAGTCACGGGTACCGTCACAGGCACAGTCACATGGACAGACACAGGCACAGTCACGGGTACCGTCACAGACACAGTCACAGACAGGCACAGTCACAGGCATAGACGCAGTCTGCAGCCTGATGGCACTCCAGGTGGGTTGAGGCTCCTTGCCCGTGTGGCTGCTCCACTCTTGAGGAATCTTATCCCCCTGTTCATTACAAACTTTGGCGCTCCACCATTAATGACAAGTCAGGTTAAAGGGGTGTTGACACGCGCGGCTTGGAGAGCCTAATTCCTCACACAGTCTCTCCCGTCTAATGAGAACCCGCGCGCCTGCGAGGGCTGGCGAAATTGAAGGCATGATTATGAATTTATATGAGTGTTTAGGCGCGCGCGGGTTTGCTGGCGGGAATGCCATTGTCGTCTGCGCATAATTGATATATTAAGCCTCACTGCCAGCACTGGCGGAATAAAAAGGGGTGGAGAGTAACCCCCCCCCCCCCCACCTGGCCCCCGACCACCACCCCCCCCGCCCCAAGAGGACCTGGAGAGGGCGCCAGTGGGGAATTGTGGAATGGGGAAGACCTGAGAATCCAAGGAGAGAGATTTGAGGGGTCTCAGAGGGCTGGTTGTGATAGGACATTTCAGGGGTTCAGGGGCGGGTCCAGCCAATCAGGGGGTTTAGACTTTCGGCGGTGCAGTCAAGCAGGGAACATTCTGGAAGGGGCAATCCCAAAAACGAACCCCTTTTTTTCGGAGACTGCTGGGATTCCTTCCCTCCGCAGTGGTGGAGCCCGCCTCTTCTCCTTTAAAACAGTGGCCCGTAAATAAACTGTAAATGTGCTCGACGCTTATTCAGATTCCCCCATGAAACTGATTTTGGGAAAGTTACATCACAGACGGCCGCTTTCCTGGCACAGATTCTTATATTGCTCCATTTTGTGTGTGATTCGGTGGACATCACAGCCTGTCTGTGAAGCGTGAGGACGCCCCAGAGTGGTATGAAAACGAAGGCTTCAAATTCTCTCTCATTGTGCTCATTTTCTCTTCTCCTGCGCTGTCGCCCATCCCTCTGGCCTTTTTTTTTTGGGCTTTAGAGACGGGGGGGCGGGGGGGGGGGAATAACCAGCTTTGTTTAACCGCCGCTAAATCGAGCCCCTAAAAATCGCCTGCCCCCCCACCCCCGCTTTGCCGCGAGCCCCTGATCCCCAGGTTTGGAGCGAGCCGGCGTGTCGTTTGACCCCCACGCCGATGTTGCTTTTTAGCGGAAAAGGCAGCGGGCTGGGGCGCTGATATCAATAAAACCTGCCGAAAACAGCGGATGAGGCCTCGCTGCGGCGTGTCGAGGGGGGGGGGGGGGAGAGTGGGTGTGTCTTCATAGCGGGGGACGGGGAGGGGGGAGGGGGGGGGGGAGCGCGTAGGACAGACCGCGAAATCTGCTGGCGGCGCGGCGGACGGCCGTTTGATGTGCTAACGTTTCCATTCCCCCGTCACATTAATCAAAAGTTTTAGTGTCTGTAATTACTGTGGGCGAGAGAACCTGTTAGCACTTACTCCCTGATACTCAGATCTCAGCTTCCTGGTTTTTTATGTTCTGTGTGTGTATGTAGTCCTGCCATGCTCTCAGGAGCTGACATCAGAAGTGGTAATATAATAATAATAACCATAAAAATAATAATAATTTGTATAATTTACATTTATATAGTGCCTCTCATGATTTCAAATCATTTTATAGGCAAGGGGGGAAAACTCCACCGATGTCTAGCACCCATCTGGGTGATACACAGAGCACTCATTTTTGACCACATGTCTCACCACAATATTAGTTTCACTGGAGTGGGTGGGAATTATTGTGCCAATTAAAGGGGAGGTCAATTAGCAGTCAGCTTGTGCATTTTGCCTGGACGCAAGGGAACCCCGTACTCTGTGAGTTACTGTAATTGTACTGTAATTTCCATGGGATCTTTAATGACCAGGTTTTAGTTGGACGCCAGTATTTGATTCATTTTGATTTAACATTATGTACATGACCCTATTTAGCCACAGCGGATGATTGAAAATCTGTGTCTCTGTCACCAGTTTGCTGTGGAATTGCTGTGCACCCCCGCCCCCCCCCCCTCCCAAACTCCCCCCTCCCTACCTCTGGGTCGTACCTTCAGTGACTTGAGCCTGGAGGTCCCAGTGAAGCTCAGAATGAAGATGCACGAAGGCTGCATCCTTAGGATTTACGTCACCCTGCGCAGCTCCCCCCCCCACCCGACCCCCCGTTGTTTTGGGCCGCTTCCCTTCTGGGGCCTCGGAAGTCCGAGCCGCCCTGTCACCTCCCCGAGACGTTTTTCGCTTTTAAACGCGTTTCCCTGGCAACGGACGGAGCTTTGCGTGCTCCTCCCTGCCCTGACGAGGCTGACACGGAGGCATCCCCGGGGGCACGGGGGGGTTTTTAAAATTTATTTTTATTTACTTATGTACTTCTTTGCGGGGAAATGAAATCGGTGACCGTGGCTTTAGAGAAAAGATGACGGGGTTGAGGAGAAACAGATCGGTAATTTGGCATTCCCTGATGCCCTCCCGTTGTACGCCATGTTTCTCCCTGATAAAGGCTGTCTGCGGTGAAACGGAGAGGCTTCGAAGGCCTCCCGATCGCCTTGCGTCTGACAGAGGATGTTTATCGTTCGTCACGTGTGAGATGTCCGATGTAGAAAATGCCCCACCCTCCAGTGATGTATACGCAGTCAAGCATAGAATACCATCCACCCTCCAATGCTGTAAAGATATCACACGTAGGATGTCACCTGCTAGTGTTGCACTAGATAGTTATATGTTATAAGATGGTTATAAGACACCACCCTCTGATACTATGATATTGTAAAAAGGTGTAGGCTCCTGCCTTGAGTATTATAGTCAAGTGTATGAGATGCAGAACTGCTTGAATTTGGCACGCATGGCTCAAATAGATAAAGAGGTTTTAAGAAGGGTACATGGCCCGGAGAGGAAACCTTTGTTTCCAGGATGAACTTTAGAAAAGCAGTGGCTGTAAGATGTGGATGCGGGAGCGGTAGCTGTGTGTCTGACGTCCAGTTATCGTAGAAGTCATGAGACGACGAAGAGATGCGGAGGGATAAAAATAAAAAATCTACTCGATGCGAAAAACGTGACCCGTGTCCTGTCGGAGTTAGAGGGGAGGGCGAAGCCGGAGTTTCTCGGGCGATGGCTTATTTTTTAGGCGGGTCGTGCTGGTTTGACTGAAGTCTTCTTGCCTCGGAAGGCAGCGAGACAAGATGGGGGGCCATTTCGACAGGCCGTCTGTCATTTATTATGGAGTAAGAACTGAAACTCAAGCCGGAGCAGTACTGGGAATAGGGTGTTTGTGATCCGCGGGCCACAAAGGACCAGGGTGGTGGAATCATCTCTATCAATCAATCATCTGTTTAAAAAAAAAAAAAATCTCTCTAAAGCCCGATCTTGATTTTTTTTTTTCATCTTGTTCATTCCTCCTGAAGGTTTATTAGCGCCGACGTTAAGGAGCTTTTGAAGTATCGGAGCCCAACGGTAATTAGCATGAGAAATGTGACGGGAGATGTTTTGCCAGTTGGATTCAGTGGCAGAATCGGTCCTCTCAGACGTTTTTCAGTAGTAGCGCCTGCATGGCTGGAATTTCAGAATGTTGTCTTGGCGAAGGAGCCACATGCTAATTAACCGCGGGGCTTTGCGCTCGGAAAAAAATGTTCTTTGAGAACATTCCGGTGCGCCAAGGAAAGAGCAAAACGCGTCTAATATTTATGACTCATGCCTCGAGTTCTTTGCATTTCCTGTGTGTAATTTGTCCGTGGAGCCTTTTGAAGATGCCTTTTTCTCGTCTGTCTTGTCGTGATCAAATGGCCGTCTTGTTCCCCCCCGTCTTTTTTCCCGCTGGCATAATTAGGGATTCCTGCGTCGACACGTCGCGTTTGCCCGCACGACATCACGCTCAACAAGCGCGAGCAAATCCCATCGAGCGGTAATGAAAGCTCGAGTGTGCCTTGACGTGGTGTTGGGCTTGTTGCGGTGGTGTCATGTCATGCCATTTTGCCTCCCATTTGAATCTTCAGATCATACCAGTTTGGTTGGATGGGGAGAGCGTACCGTATTTTGAAAAGGCGCAGTCATTTCCCGTGGGACCTTTTAGGCCAGAATCGGGGAACCCCATTCCTAGAGGTCCAAGTCCGTATCCCTTTTGGGATTTTATGCCAAATTTTGCTCTCAACTATTTAGTTAGAGGCCTGTTCTCTAACTACTATGTTCCACTGCTGCCTTTGTCTTCTGGAAAGGTCTTCTTAATGGTATCCTACGAGCTGTCTTTTTTCCATTTCTGTATTATTTGTGTTGCACACTATTCAACAAATGATCCCCTCATCATGGAAAGAAAATGTGCAAGTATAAATGGGTTTAATTTTATCAAATTTGATTGTAGGCAAACAGTTTTAGCGGGTAAAGGATAACCGGGTGCCTAGCTTTCCTTATTACCTAAACAAATTGAAGGGTCCCTGCCGCAAAAAAAAAAGTGTAATTGTGTAACTCCGTTAAGGAGAGGTCCTGGAGGGTGTAGTACGGCAGCATCTAAATTAGCTGTCTGGCAGAATGCAGGTTTTCTCTGACTTCAGCTGGACGAGTGAGCTCATTATTAACGGTGTGAACGGGAACAGTCTGGATGGGGGGGGGTGGGGTGGTGTTTCATTTAAGGACAGTTACACAAGGCCGTCCATAGGGATGCTTGACATTTGCTTGAGGACGACCTGTCATTTTGGGAGGGTGTTGAACCCATTGTTTGCGTGGCCAAGCACAGACTACCGTAGTTAATGACTTGCCCTGGCCTGAGCCAAACAGGTTTATAGCTTTTCCTGGATGGATCCATTAATGGCAGCAGAGGAAGATGGATAAGACGCCATTTTACATGGTCCTGAGCTTTCATTACCTCCAAAGTTCATCCGCTGGTCATGAGCAACCTCAGTTAGCACGCCCTCTTGGCTTCTTTAGCCTCTTCGATGGGAAACAGATGGTTTTTTTTTTACACCTATGAAATTTTATGCTATACGCAACCCGCGTGACTTGCGTCACTCCAGGGAATGCTCCCCCTTGTACACTTGACATCTTTTACTGGGAACCTGGGCCATCGTTTTCCAGAGGACCGTAATGGCGGTTACAAACTCTGATCCTTGGCCTACGTTTGCTTTCTTCCTCCAGTTTTCACTGCTGAATCACATGCCATCCCCAGTCTAACCTTAAGGTCAATGATTTGATGTGTTCAGCGATTGCTTTGCTGCAAAGTGAACTGATCATCAGGAATCAGATAGGTTGTTGGTTGATTGATTCGCATCAATACTATGCAGGACTTTTTTTCTAAGATGTGTAGGCCTTTAATTGATTGATTTATTTACAAACTGGTTGAACGAATTATTGGTTGATTTGTTGGATGATTGATTGGTATGTTTGATTGATTGATTGATTGCTTGGTTTGTTTGTTTGTTTGTTTGTTTGTTTGTTTGTTTGATTGTTTGTTTTTTGGTTTGTTTGATTGATTGATTTAATTGCTTTGTGTTCCAGGGCGAAGAAGAGGAGCAAACCTCTGAACCTGAAGATCCACAGCAGCGTGGGCAGCTGTGAGAACCTGCCTTCCCAGCGCTCTCCTCTGCTCTGCGAGCGCTCCCTCCGTTCTTTTTTCTTCCCCACGTTCCTCCCGTCCACGCCCCCCGTCCACCCCGACGCCACCTTCTCTGCAAGTAAGTCCCCGACCCGCCACCCAAACTCACCGCACCCACTGAAAATCTGCTTTATAAAACTTGTTGGTAGTTCATAAAACTTGTTGAAGCAGTCAGCCTATTTTTATTTGGAAAATATTTCTAAATCCTTAATCCGGTGAAATGCCCTGCAGGTGGATGGATGGCAAAAGTAAACAAACAATGAATATATCGAATAATAGCGTAAATAATACATGTAGTAGTAAGCTCCAGCAGAATGAATCTCCTGTCCAATGTCACCAAATTTAATATGTCATTAAAAGCCAATGTTGTCAGCAAACAGGTTGATGAGCAAACCCAAATGAAGGCAGAATAAACTGAGCCATTGTTTTTAAAGTCGTTTAGACTGGCCTGGCCTGAGCTGGAGTATGGGACGTTATTTTTATTTTTAACTGACCAGATGTTGATGAGTTAATAATAAACGTTCCATGAGATCGGAAGACCCAAGTTACGTCAACGGAAATGACATCATCTCTTAACACGCCGCTGTCCAGACAGAAGATCCCCAGAGGATTTTGAGGTGTTTTATTGGCTGCTTTGGAATTCCAAAACAAAAACGTTTCAGCCTCAACAACGCGCGGCTGGCTCCGGGCGCATAATGTTCGCATCCATCGCCCCCCACTCCGAAATTCAGGCCACGGTCGCAGCGCGAGAGCTGTCAGGCGGAGAATGAGTAAAGCCCCCCCCCCCCAATCCCCCCCCCCCTTCGTATTTGCATCCGTGGCGTGCGGTCGCATACGGCCCTCCGGGGCCCCCCCCGGCGCTGCCGCATTACCGCGTTGCCGGCGACGATAAACGTCTCGCGCGGGGCGATATCGGCGAGGCTGTGTGAGCGGACTCGGAATGGCGGGTGACGGCGTCAGAAACGGGGGGTGGGGTGGGGGGGGGGGGGGGCGGATAAAATACGGCCGCAGATGGAAGCGGCGAATGGCTTAGGGGGGCCCTGGGTAATGGGCCCTAATTCACTCGCTGGCTCTTATCCGCCGATCTGGATTCGTGCGGCCGCGCTTGGTGTCGGGCGCGAGGCCCTCTGGTGCACGTTCGGCAGCCAGGAAGGGCCCGCTGCAATTAATCTCCTCCTGCACCGGCCATGTGTGTGAGTGTGTGTGCGTGTGTGTGTATGTGAGTGTGTGAGTGTGTGTGTGTGTGCGTGTGTGTGTGTGAGTGTGTATGTGTGAACTTGTAATACTATATTTCTGGGGACAAAATGTCCCCACAAGGATAGAAAGATAAGGAAAATTATGCTTTGTGGGGACCTTTTGCTCGTCCCCACAAGGTCAAAGGACTGTTTTAGGGTTAGGGTTAGGGTTAAGGCTAGGGTTAGGGTTAGGGTTATGGCTAGGGCTAGGGCTAGGGTTATGCCTAGGTTTAGGGTTAGGGTTAGGGTTATTGCTAGGGTTAGGGTTAGGTTTACGGCTAGGGTTACGGTTATGGCAAAGGTTAGGGTTAGGGTTATGGCTAGGGTTAGGGTTTGGGTTAGGGTCATGGCTAGGGTTAGGGTTAGGGTTACGGCTAGGGTTAGGGTTATGGCTAGGGCTAGGGTTAGGGTTATGGCTTGGGTTATGGTTAGGGTTATGGTTGTGGCTAGAGTTAGGGTTAGGGTTATGGCTAGGGCTATTGTTACATCTAGAGTTAGGATTAGGGTTAGGGTTATGGCAGGGGTTATGGCTAGGGTTAGGGTTAGAGGTTTTCGGAATGAATTTATTCAGTGGGATGTCCTCATAAGGATAGTAGTACGGGACTGTGTGTATGTGCGCATGTGTGCGTGTGTGTCTTTGTGTTTGTGTGAGTGTGTGTGTATACAGTGTGTGTGTGTTTCTATGTGTGTGTGTTTGCGTATGTGTGTGTGAGAGTGTGTATGTGTGTGTCTGTGTCTGTTTGGAGATGTATATATGTGCATGCTAGTATGTATGCTTTTGTGTGCGTGTATGTGTATGTCACCCTGTGTTTACAGTATGTGTGTGCGTGTGTCTGTGCATCTATACCATGTGTATGTGTCCGTGTGCATTTGTCTATGCATTTGTGTATGCACACACTGTATGTGTGTCTGCGTATGTTTTTGCATTATGTGTTTAGCGTGCTCCTGTGCATATGTCTGTGTATGTGTTGATAATTATACACTTCCGTGATGACACACAGAAACGTTCTGATTTGCATTGCGTTCGGTGTGAGGAGCGGTTTGGGTCGTGGGTAAAACTCCATTCGGCTCCTCGTTCTTGTGTGTGAGTTGCCTGGCGACGGCGCTCGGCAGTTGGAAGCGGCACGCGTCCTCCGCTTTGTTCCTCCTCAGACGTTTTCCTGGTTTTTTTTTTTTTGTTTTTTCTGAGGAGCGGAACGTCGCTATTGAGTTAGCGGCATCTGGGCGAGCAGAATTCCTCCAGAGCAGGCAGGCAATCTCAGATCAATAATGCGGCCAATCCGGTTTTTTCCTGGATCTGGAAAGAGGACAGTGATTAAGACGGATCCCCCTTGCAGAGGCGGGCGTCCAGATCCAGCAGAACGATTTCATTCGATTGTGGCGGAGTCGGTAATGGCATTAACCGGGGCCGCGGTGGTGCTCTCCTGGGTCAGGAGAAGAGACACGGCACCATTTACCAGCCCTGTTTGTCTCATCAGATCTGGTAATTTGTCTGCATTCTGTCCGCTCATGGAAGACATCAACACCCTTAATCCACTAAAGCCATTTGGCACAATGAACTGCCCCGTACCGTCTTCATCAAAAAGGCAGATCTCAAGCCTGTACGGGAACGGCCAGAGAGAGCAGCCTATTCGGTGTGTGTGTGTGTGTGTGTGTGCGTGTGTGAGTGTGTGTGTGTGTGTGTGTCAGTTTCACGGTGACTTCATTTTCTGAAATAAACCGGAGTTAACAGAAAGTGACTGTTTCTCTCTCTCTCTCTCTCTCTCTCTATATATATATATATATATTTCATTGTCGTAGCATATGCCCTGCGCCATGTTTTCTTGTGTGCTTTAGCCCCTGTTGTTTGTAAGCGACGTTTGCACCGAAATGAGCGAGCGCAGGGACAGAATAACTTGCAGTAATTTGTCGTAATGAGGCTGGCGGTGAGGGACGGTTGGGGTCTTGGTTTGCGTCGGCGCTCGGTTGGTGGTTGGGCCCTGGGGCGGGTTTGGCGTGACGAGGACCAGCGTCCCATCTGCGGTGACGTGGCCGATGCGCTCGGAGCCCCGTTGCCAGGTGAACGCCGCAGTCAAACTGCCAAAAAATCGCCGATTTCAAACCCCCCCCACCCACCCCCCCGCCTTCCATACACACACACACACACGCGCACACACAGCCTGTCTTTTGCTCATCGAGCTTCCAGTATACGCAGAGGAACTTGGGTCCTGTTCTCTTCCTGGATTTGGGTCTTGTGGTGGACACCGTATTTTCGGCTTCGCGATGCCGGCACGTTCCGTGGCGAGGCTTGTTCGGCGACGACCGAGCGGAATCCTCAGACTGTCGCTCGCCCAGAGAGTGACATCACCAGAGCAGCAGGTTGTGATGTCATTCATGGCTCGAACCGTGATACGGTCCAAAAAAACATGTTTCCCATACATATTCTCGCTCTGATGAATAGCAGGTTCTATAGACAAGAAGTACCGAAGCTGAAATGTCCCCTTAATTTCAGATATTCACTGAATAAGTAATTGAGAAAATTAGTATATTTGGATGATTGTTGTTTTTTTTACCAGTATATTCCATGATAAAAGTGCATTGGGCTTCTCAAAACCTCCCCATAGCTCACATATTAACACAAATCTGAGGCCTAAGGTAGTGAGAGGTGATTGGTTAAACATTATTGATTTGTACTCAACTAGAACTGCAAGTCGTTAGAGTTGAAGAAAAAATGACTGAAAGAAAACAGACTTTAGAGATTTCCTTCCCATTGTCATTGATGACTTGCATTCAAGCTCAGCTGTAATCAGGAAAAGCCTTTTCTTTATTGTGTTAATGGAAGAACAAGAGTAAACCTTTACTTCTGAAACCAGATGGCTCAGAATCTTGTGAACTCTTCAAAACATCGAGTTCAGAGAGTTGGTTATGCAAATGCCTAGCTGCGGGAGGTGTATTTAGGAATAAAATTAAGAAAAGAAAAAAACTGTTGACGGCAGGAGAAATTGTTATTAGTCGGTTGTTTAGTTGTCGTTTATGATAATTGATGACCTTTTCCACTGTTGAAATTCATCAGTCATTTGCATTAAATATATCATTGGTTGTCAGTCAAAATGCAAATGTTATTAAAGAAAATATGCCAGTATCTCTCCAGCTATATTTTATACAGTCATCATCTCTTATCTAGCACTTGTAAAATTATTTGACTATGTAATGTGTAGCATATGATCTAAAGAGAGCTTTTTTTTTTGTTCACAAAAAAGCAAGGTTAACATCAAAGTGCATCAATAAGCTAAGCGTGCTCATTTAGTCCCCTGCGATGACGTAAGAGCACACAGTAAAGTTGATTATGCTGTTTTACGAAGGTTTGACCGGTTGTCATAGAAACCGTGCGTGCGGCGGAGCTCCGTCGAAAAATCGGCGAGTTGTCTCACGATCGGCGGAGGAAAGAGGCGGAGGTTAACCCCTCAGCGGCGCTCAGCCGTCGAGCCGCTCTTTCGCCCGGGTTCCCGAAGGAGCTGACTCGCGTTTAAAAGGTCAGCGCTGGGAGCTGAACTGCACCCGCGTAGCGATCCGTGTGCCCTTTGAAATCCTTCGATGACATATCTTCGCCCCATTTCCGAACCCACCTGTAATCGTGCATTTTGCAGTTAGCCGCAGCGGCGATCTCATTTTTCTTAGAGTTCGGCGACGCGGTGTTGAGACGCTGTTCCGCGAGTGTGGTCCTGATGGGATTCGCTCTCCCCCCCCCTCCCCCCCCCCCCCCCCTCCCCCTCCCCACTCCCCCAGAGTCTAACGCAATCCTCTTCTCTGTCCCTCCACGGGACTGTGGCAAGCCAGCATCCCTGGGATGATGGAAGTCTGCAATTACGCAGGGAAGGAAGTACCGGGACTCGTTCTTAATTAAGAGGAAGTGATGCGTGCCAGAGAGAGGGCCACCAGGAAGGGCTGGCGGTGGGTTCCCGGCGCCCAGGGTTTGTCATGTCCATTTAGCTCCATTTGAGTCCGCGAGACTGCCAGACCGAAAGGTCGTCCGGTCTGCGCTAGGGATTCGTACGTTTCGCGAAAATAAAACCCTTTCTCTTTCGGGGGGAAAAGACGCGTGTTGACGTGGGTATGGGTAACTGTCACCTGTAAACACGCATTGGTCCCCCCAATAAGTGGGACTATGTGAAACAAATAGACATAAACCTATGCGTCCCCTACCTCACAGCTTTAGTGGTTTGGGTGTCATTACTAAGGCAGAAGAACTGCATTAATGTTATTAATCAGAATTAGAATGCATGTAATATGAATGTCGGATGCAGCTTGAACTTCGCTGGCTGAGGTTCATGGCCTCCGATCTGTAGGCTAGGAGCCCCAGCTGAGATGGTAGTGATGCTCTGTTAGTGTTCGCCAATGCATGGTGGTGTGAGGCTAAGCCTAACCCTACAATTTATAAAAATAGTAATAATAATAATAGTAGTAATAATAATAATAATAATAACTGTTGCCTTGCATTTAGCTGCGTACTGTGTGTGGTTTACAGCAGCTGATGGGCACTACGACTCAAATCAATTTTATTTATATGGCGCTTTTCCCAGAGAAAATCTCCACAGACCCCATGGTTACCAGGCCTGATCCTTAACCATTATGCTATTAGGGCCTGAATCTAGCACTCGAACACCCGCCGAATGTGGGTAGATTAGGGCGGTGTCGGGTGAACGGGACCAATTAACCAGACATGTTGTCGTGTAGAAATCAAGCTGCTGTAAAAATCCCCACAACATGCATGGAAGTTCATGCTTGTAAACCAATCACAAGCAAAGCTTCAGAATGCCAGACTTCCACAGATCCTCACGTTCATTAGGCTACTCGGATTTCACGTCTCCTGTCTGCTATCATCGCCAGTTGTAACCGTAGACCGTTAAATATGCATGTCTGCGCATGTCTGACTACTACTACAGAGGTTTCGACTGTTTAACGTTAGTCACCTGTCGAAAAATATGTGGCAGCACGTCACTGGGGTAAAAAAAAAAAAAACTGTCGAAAAGAGGAAGACAAATGATAATGTCAAAGGAGAAC
This sequence comes from Anguilla anguilla, assembly GCF_013347855.1. Taxonomy (NCBI): domain Eukaryota; kingdom Metazoa; phylum Chordata; class Actinopteri; order Anguilliformes; family Anguillidae; genus Anguilla; species Anguilla anguilla. Next base: position 5,339,903 of record NC_049210.1, on the reverse strand, counting down.
AAAGCGATGTAAAAAAAAAGAAGAAAGAAACAGTTTTTTAATGAGAAATGGAAGTCGTGTTCTTTTTAATGACAAGAGCAAGTCATGTTCTCTGCTGACTACCATCTGCATGGCCCTGAAAAGTCAAAACATTCCTGCGTGACACGTGCTCTCAGTTCTATTAGAGATGTTATTAAAAAAAAGAAGACAATATATTGTAATTACTATTGTTTGTTCATTTAATCGCATTGTGAGATGTATTTTGTCTTCAAAAAAAATGTTTTACGAAGCACGCTCTTGCGGTTCAGTGATTTTCATTTTCATGTTGTGCAAAGAAAATTGAGTCTGCTAAAATGTCTGAGTGAGGTTAATTTTTTCATCCACTAGACACAGTGCTAGACGGCAGAACTTCGTAAGCGATTCAAGTTTGCCTGATACAGTATTACCCCTTGTGTGCTTCTCGCTGTCTGAGTCAGCCTTGGATCCTCTTGTGATGTGATGGTTCTGTGGAATGGACACTTGGAAATGAGAGATTTGGGCTTTCTGCAAGTGATTGTCTCTTCTGAGTCGGCCATGGATCCTCTTATGGTGTGATGTTTCTGTTGAATAGACACTTGAAAATGACAGATTCCAGCTTTCTGGAAGTTAATTCTCATTGGTATAGCTGAAATAGGTTCTCCTCAAATCACACATACCTTTGGACCACAATGAGCCTCAAACCTGCCCCCCCCCCCCCCCCCCAGTCAGTAATAATGACTAAACCCCCACCCGCCCTTCCCCTGTGCAATGATAACAACTACACCCCCCAATCACCAGTGAACTACTGTCCCACACCACAATCCGTAATAAATCCAGTTGGTAACGCATCATAGAAATGTAGGCGGAGCCTTGTGTGGGGGAAAATGAATGCCCGACCCCCACTGAGTCCAGATTTGGTCCTAATTTAAAGACTTATGACTGACCGCGTCATTGATTTCCTGTGGAAACTCAAAGCCAAATTTGCCCCCTTAGGGGTTGGGCCTGGAGAGTTTACGATGTTTTTTTGTGGGCGTGCCCTCTCTTGCCATCTGGACCTATGCTAGGGCCACTGGGAAGGCAGCCACAGAAAGCAAAGGGGGAGGGGCCCAAAATCTAACTCTATATTGGGCCCCCAAATGGTTAAGGATGGCCCTGGCCCCCCAGTGCAGGAGAGGGAGAATGTAGAAACATGGACCGGACCGCTATGCTGGGCCTCCTAAATTCCTTCTCTGAACGAGGGGCTGTTGTGTGTATGTATGCATGGGCGTGTGCATATGTGTGTGTGTGTGTGTGTGTGTGTAGGCATTGCCATGGCAACCGTTTTCATACTCAGGGGAAGGTGGGCGCACTTTACCCAGCAGCTGTGGAAGTGGGCACGGAGACCACAGTGCCAGCCTTGCCCAGAGCGGCGCGAAGCCTCTCATCTCTGATCCTCTGAGGACCCCCCCTTAAAGTGGGGGGGGGGGGGGTTGGGGGGGTGGGGGGATTGATCTGTGAAGGCTGCTTCCGGTTTCATATTAGCATCTTGACATGAACAAAAACATGAAAAAATATCTCACGGATTTCCCGGGAACGTGAAGGAATTTGACGCCGCGTCACACGGTTAGGATTTTTTTTGGCGGAACAGCCGAAGAAAGAGGGAAATCGGCGTCTCCACGTGACTGTGTCTTGGGTGTAAATTGGTACCTTTTTTATGAAGGAAGGCCCCATGGATGTGTCCTGGTTCGCTCGTGTGGGTGTAAGGGATGTAGGGGGGCTGTGCGGGATGTGCAGTGCCTCTGCGCTCTCACACAAACTTGACGAGCCAGAGCCTCGGGGCTCAGCCAGGATACACACTGCAAATGAAGGTGAACGAAAAACAAAAGAGGAAAACAAAATGTCCTTGCCTTGTCTGTTTTGGTGAGTGTGTCTCCATGACTGAGAGCGGGAACAGAATGTAAATAAAGGAGCGGAGGGTTTTTTTGCCGAGCCCCTTTCTGTCCAGAGACGGTCTCGGCCCGCGTTCCGTAGACCGACGCCGCGAGCGCTCGTTGATTCCGTACCGCCGCCGGCCCTCGTTCGCGCGCGGCCGCTACCGGGAGACCCGGCCCTCCCTTCTGCCGAACCCTTCCGGCTCTTTCTGTAACGGCGGATAGAGGCTTCATTTGCTCTTCGCCTGGCTTCAGGAAACGGTAAGGGGGCCCCTGTCCGCTTTCACACAGGCTCTGTACGCAGCAACCCCCCCACCGGTGGGGGGTCTATTCTGCAACCATCCATACATTTTCAAACCCCCCCCCCCCAGCAAGGAGATATGACATGGGGATGAGTGGGAACACTGCACACCGTTGGTAATTTTTCCGCCAGTGTGTACGTTAATGGGTTCTCTGGAGGGTCTGTTGAGAGGGGGAGAGAGAGAGAGAGAAAGAGAGAGAGAGAGAGAGGAGCAGAGCCTCTATCAGGATGTGCGTTGGGCGGCATAATATCCCTACAGCTCAGCAACCGGCACGGAAGCTCTCGAGTGTTTCTGTGTCCGTGCCACCGAGGTGGGGGGTGGGGTGGGGGGTGGGGGGCATTTGGGGGGGGTCACGGAGGTCAGCGCCCCCACGTATTTCACCGCGCACGAGCAACCAAATCCTAATTAAAGTATCAAGGATGTTTTTCACGAGATGAATGCCCTTTCCAACTTAACGAGGCACCAGATCCTCGGTCTGATTACTGCCTGAAGGGCGTCCATTGGGGAGATTTTATTGGGTTACTCACAATTTGAGCAATGACTCCGGAATGACGATTGCATTAATTGCCGATAATTAGCTCATGCTAAAATAGCAGAAAAGCCCGAATCGCATTTGGAAGGGGGGGGGGGGGGGGGATTATTATTGGTCCGTGTGGATTTTTCTGTGTTTCCGCGTCTCTTTTTTTCACCGGTGTTTCCACGTGACCGAGCGTATCTGTTACTGCACCAGCTGAAGGCCCCCCAGTACCGGTAAAGAGCGCCCTGTGGTATTCTTGGATGGCAGAGCGGTGCCAGGTCAACGCACGACCGCCATCCATCCATCTCGGTGTGTGTGATTGGGCCCGGGCTATTTCGGCGCGTGTGTGAGTGGTTGCATCTGCGTACTTGCTGGAAACAAAAAACGATTTTGGAGCGCTTCTGCCAAAACGACTCGATTTGAAATTTTTTATATCTGGGGGGGGGGGGGGGGGGGGCTGCTACATTCAAGGGGCTCGGGGTTTAAAAAAAAAAAAAAATCGAATATATTTATTTTGCATTCGGCCTGGGTGAAGCTCTTATCATCGATCGGGGAAAGGCCATCCTGACGTTCGAGGTGACTTGTAGTCATTATGAAAGGTATTTACCAGCTGAAATGTCAGCCGATGCAAAAGCAGCCTTTATACTGCGGCGATCAGCGTTTGCCCGTTTGTGTGCTGCCATTTCAGCGGGGGGGGGGTTGGCACTCGATGCCTCTTCTCCCCGTTTCTTCTCATTTCATCCGCAGGATGTGGATGGGAGGGAAGGCCCACGATGGCCGATCCTTCTGGTCTGATTTGTGTTCTTCCCCCTCTCCCTCTGTCTCTCACTCTCCCTCTCTGTCTCTCTCTCTTTCTCTCTCCCCCTCTTTCTCTCTCTCTCTTTCTGTCTCCCTCTCTTTCTCGTTCCTGTCGTTCTCTGCAGACACTCTCTCAGTGCCTCGATGGTCTCCTCAGATCCCCCGTCGAGACTTGGGAAATTCTATAAAACACAGGTAACGTGCTGACTGAAAGGAGGGGGGGCGTGGGGTGGTGGGGTGCGGGGGTGGGTCACCGTCTCCTTTGACAAAATGTCAGGCCAATTAAACGGCCTGCTTGCGTAGATCATTTCCACCCTCGCCCCCCATTCTGAAACCCTCCATGGTTCTAAGTGCGTGATCTCAAAACGGTGATGACGTATTGTAACAAAAAGAAAAGTTGGGTGGGGGGTGATGAAAATCCTCGTTTAGAGGCATTGCTTGTGAGCGCCACATCAATCAACGTCACATTTACGTTTTTTTTTACGTTCCGGCCATTTAGCAAGACACTCTTATCCAGCGTGACGTACACGGAATATATTTTTACATTCGTTCCATTTATGCTGCTGAATATTTCACTCCTAGAAATTGGGGTTAAGTGCCTCGTTCAACTCTGCAGTGGCGGCGTCCCCAGCAGGAAATCGAACCCACAACCTGCAAGTTAAAAGCCCAGTTTCCTTTCCCTGAGACTGTACTGCTGCCCTACAGAAGGGGAAAGAAATACTTTGTACACATGAATTGGTACTCCACCTCAGTCTTGGCAAATACAATGGGCTGTTTTTTGAAGGATTATAAATTGCCATTTAGTGTTTTTAAACTTACAAAACATGCAACCTTTTGCCACTGAGAAAAAGTATTTCCAGAGTAGCCCCTTCAGTGTCCACCCGGCTGACATTAAATGTTCTTAAAATGTTTCTGAAATGTGTTGTTCAATATTATACATGGCAGAAACGTTGTGAGAACGTTTTGCATTCGCTGGGCATATGTAGAGACCCAACAGTTGGGGTGTATTATACTTGAATACCCTATTCAGAAAAGCACCGGTAACGTGTTGTATTCAGATATAGTGTCGTCTCTACATACGTGTAGTGGATTCTCATTCAGTTCCTCCACTTAGCATTTTGTGGACAGCGCTACGTGCTATTAGCGGTGGCTGTCCAAACGCCCAGGTTCATCGTGACCCAAGTTCGTCAAGTTTGTTTCTGGACGCGGTCGTGCTGAAAAGATACCGGCCAGCGAATGGAGAAGCGGTTACAGACGTGACCGGTTAAAGGCCCAGAGCGAACGCTCTTTTCGTTTTAGCTTCCGTTGCGCGCGCTCGCTCGCTCGCTCGCCCGCCGCTCGAACGTCACACGTCCCGCCCGTAAGTGGAGACTCGCATCAAGCCGCGATATTGCCGGAATGAGGTGAGATGGCGGGTCTAATGAAGATATTTTGATTCTGTCAGACAGCATTAGTCATATTCCATTACCTGTGGGCCCGCTAGCCGTACCTCGGCGCGGGATCACAAACAAACCTGCGTTCTTCACCGCCCGCTTTCAGCCGCGGAGTCAAGAGAGAACCGAGATGTGTTTATCGCGGTTGAAAGCGGGCGGCGTAAAATTTCGCCTTGCTGGCGACTGGCGAGCGGCGGGAGAGACTGGGGGGTCTCGCAGTCTGCGTTTCCTGGGCCCCGGCTGCCGCGATTGCAGCCTCGCCGCGCGCTGACGTGCGTCCCTGTGGCCTTTTGTCCCGCGCCGTCTTTGTTAGCGAGCCGTAGCCACGAGCTCCGCATTCAGGAAGAGCTGAAAAGCAGGAGGCTGGAAATTGAATCACTGCGTCTGTGAGATTACAGATGAAAGCTGGCTAGATGTAAGGGGGGGAGGGGGGGAGGGGGGGGGGGTAAAATGAAAAGACGCCTATCTTTTACAGAATTCAAGGTTATTTGTTGTTTGCGTGAATGTGATCCTGTCTATGACAAGCGCGCAATTTTCGTTCGCAAATGGTAATCATTGTCAAAGGTCAATTCTTCATATGATGTAGACAAGACCCGTGTCTGTGTTTTAAAACTGATGCTGTGGGTTTTTTTTATTTTTCTCAAGTGTTTCTTGTCAGTAAATGTTCCTCTCTTTGGTCTTTTTTGCAGATTTTCCACCAAGTACTGGATGTCTCAGACATGTGTAGTTTGTGGGAAAGGAATGCTGTTCGGACTGAAATGTAAAAACTGCAAGTACGTCTGCACGTATCCGACTTTTTGGAGAATAAAATGAACCAACATCTGTTATTCCCATGAGAGCCTTAAATATCTTCTTTTTTTTTGTTTATGTGCAACGAGGAGTTAGTGGGGGAGTCATCAAAGGCTCATTCACCGATTCTGATCAGAACCTTCAGCAGTTTCAACCTGCATAAAACTGCATAGGGTGTGCAAACCTGAGCCACGCGCATCTTTTTCATGAAGATCATTTACACTGATTTTAAGGGAGATGCTGAAGCCTCAGATTTTGCACTCTTCTCGCCATTATAACCTGCAGTAACACGGCAGGCGAGGGCCATGTTTCGCTAAATACGCTGCTGCTCTGCGCCAGGTCCTCTGTGCTGTAGTGTCTGCGGGTATCTGCTCCAGTCGTGCACTATGCCACCAGATTTCGCTAATTATTCGACCTTCTTCACTCAAGAAATAAGCTCTGTGGTGAAATCAGGTAGCGTAGTGCATGGTTGGAGCAAATGCTTTCAGACGCTGTGGGTCACAGGACCTGGGGTACAGTTGTGCTGCGCTCACATGTTCTTGTTGATAGCCCTTGGTTTGGTGGAAGTTTGGAAAACGGGGTTAATTGTTTTGATGCATTTCCGTATTTGCCCTCAGTTGGACCTTTTTTCATGAACATTTTCTTCCATTAATTACTGGTTTTTGGAATGTCAGAAGGGCATTTGTCATAATAAGCGGATTGGGAAGTGAGTGGTAATTATCTATATAATTTAAAACTGATAATTTGAGTAAAAAAACGTTTCTAATTACTGCCTATTAAAACCGAATACATCGTGTCATTTTGACACCAAGACAATGCATTTGATGCACACCGTGTACAAGCTGTTTAGGCACTTCACTCCACATACTTTACAGCCAGTTCAGGTCTGTTGGGTTCATTTACCCCCTTAGTAACGATGGGCGATTAGCATATTGTTATAATACAAATGAACGGCTTTGGAAGTGTATTTCCACCAAATGCTACACTAATTCTCAAAGGAAATTGCATCAGTTTTATGTGGTAAGTGTATGTTGTACGTGACTGGTAGAATTTTATAGGTTTTACTTAACAAATTCGTATTTTAAAAATTATCATTATACAACATATTATTTATAATTCATATTTTTGTTCTCTGTTCAACTAAATACATCAGCTGTGTTTATCTGACCGTTCTTTTACATACTTTTTATATTGTATATGCAATCACTTGGCCACACACCCTGTCCAAACGTGATGTAGAGTAGTACTTGATTAGAATTAATGCCGGATATATAAAATTCCCCAACTGATGTATTTTTGAAATGAATACCATTCTTTATTCAGTATAGATTATAGCAGTGACATTTATTGAAATTCTTCTTTGATTCCTTAAACAATTCAAGTGTTTTATCAGAGCGACGATTATAAAAGCTTAAATCTCTCACAAGGAAGATGCATACGTATCCTTCTAATGACCTCTTTTCAAACATTTATTTCTTTCAGGAGACACAGTTAACATAGTTTCACATCTAACTGAATGCAACGAGAGCATGTCAACAGATGTCAACAGAGAAGCGTGAAAACGGTTCCGTTCAGTTCAGCGTGTGCGTTGCTCAAAAAGAGAAACTGAGCTTAAGACTTAGGGCACCGGTTCAATGTGACCGTTTTTTCTGTGGGATGTTTGAACGACAAAGAAAGAAAGAGCGCCCACGCACCGCGCCTGCTCACAGCGCCGCGCGTATGTGCAAAACAGCGACAAACATTTTTTCGCTCCAAATTGGATCTTCCCCTCTGGAATTGGGTACCGAGTGCACTCTGTGGCATGCATTCTGAGCCTCTGGCTTGCAGGAGGGCTGTTTGGATGAGACAGAGTTCCCTGGTTAAACTAAACTTTATGCGCACACATTTGGACATATTGTAATATATTTATAATGTTGTAACGTATTCATATTGCATGTATGTATAATATCACAATATCTTATATACCTAATATAATACCTAATATAATAAATGTATTTATTTATAGAATTGTAATCAGAAATATTGCAATTACAATTTTATAATGTTACTTAATTATAACATAGCAGTTACTATGCTTACTGTGTATCTATCCCTTTATTTTCGGACCAGACTCCATTGTTGAGTCGTTGAGTTGATTCGTCGGAGTGACAGGATACTTCTCTGTCTGTCTCTGTAGGTTGAAGTGCCACAACAAATGCACCAAAGAAGCCCCGCCTTGCCACTTGCTGATCATCCATCGTGGAGGTAGGGATTCAAAAAGCAATGGCCTGTCAACAATTCAATCAACAGTCAATAAACATTAGTCCACAACTTTGATTTGCAAGCAAAAGCAAGCGTTTCGCTTTTTCTTTACAAACTCGGCTTGGCGAGTTCGTTTTGGTAATCCCTGAACTCAAACACCAAAACTGTGTTTGTGAAGAAGAGCAGACAGAACTCTTGCTTTTAGTTGTTTGGTAAAGTTAAGGATACATGTATGAATCCACACCAGTGTTCCTGTTACAGTATGTGTTCTCCTGCAGCTAACACAAAACGGCCATTTTCGTTACATTTCATTACATTTAGTCATTATTACCCAACTTACCTTCTTTACATACGACCAATTCATCCAGCTCGGTATTCGCCAGAGGAATTCAGGCTAACGGCTTTACTCACGGGCACAGGAGCTGGATCTCTCCCAGGATGCAAACCTGCAACCTCTGAGATCCTAGCCCAGGTCTCTAAAAGTTATGATACACTCAGTTTACATTGGGTTGTGTTCAATCTAAACGCAGTATGCTCCACTTTTAATTCAAGTGCACTTTGACAGCATTTCTCGCACAATGTTATGCAGTCTGTAGTTTCAACTTTTAATGATGATGGTTTGTGTAAAGTTGCAGTGCAATGATAAAGTCACAATAAAAAAAAATGGACAAACTTGGAGTTACGGACAGAATTCTGTGTGGTTAGATGCACTGGGTGAGAGAAACGATATGGCTATTTATCAAATTCAGCTGTGGCAGCACGACTGCACAAACCTGCTGCATCGCACAATGGAAACCCCCTAGCATGAGACGAGCACTGCGTTCGGGTCACAAATAATGATGTCAGTTGACCTTTACTGGTGCGGCACAGTGCAATATCAAGCAATTAAGATTTTATTTTGTTATTTTTGTCCAGAATCAAGCAGGGAAGCCATTTTGATTTCTGGCCGTAAAGCATTGCACAGATGTGTCATGTTGTGCATGTGTAAAAAAAAAAAAAAAAAAATACAAAAGAGATTCATGGCATGCATGTATTTTTAAATATTGTTGGTATTGTTGTGTCTGAACACTCAGACACAAATAGATAGATTTATTCCATATACTTTATCAAGTATATATTGATAGAAACAGGAAAACAAGTGTGTGGCAAAATTATTGTATTGCACCATTTAGTTTACACATTTTTTAATCCCATCAGATAATGTTTACTTACTTGCGAATAATTATATGCTGATTATCTTTTCTTGCAAATAGGAGTAGTGTAACTTATGGAGTTTCTGAGGTGCCCATGACCTCTCAAAATTGTTCTTCAAGAAGCACACATCAGTCAGAACAAGCGCATTTTACCGTGAAATATTTACTGGAATTCTTACTTTGTTACTCTTCCCTTATTAAAAAAGACCCTCACGGCTCCAGAGTGCGACCATTTTAGTCACACATGCGAGTAAAAATTAGCTTTTAAAGTAAAATGAAACTTTCTGGCCAAAGTAAAAAGCAGGCTACATGGTTAAGGATAGGCTTTAAGCATTTTGTTATCAACACATTTCACAATCGGTGTCCTCTGCTCCACCAAGTGTGTTAAGTAGCCTAGGTAGGTTACCTGTGAGTACCCCTAGCCTGTCTGACCAAACGTTACTGTTAACAAAAGTTACATGATCAATTTCAAACAGGCTATCAAAATTATCATTGTCCAGATGCCATCATTGTCCATTTTTGTTGATGTGTTGTATCCTGCCGGTCCCAACTTTATAATTGGGTTGGACCAACGTAAAAAAAAAAGAATAATAATAATCAAATGAGCACACGATTACCTCCTAAATTTTTCTGAATGACACCACAGCACTGAATGTAGCATTGTGTGTTCTGTGCTCTAATACAGACCTCTGCTTGAAGTGAAATTTAAAATGTTAATTAAAATTCTTCATTGCACCTTAGTCCTGCTTTAGCAGTCATTTTCCAGTGCTGTGATTGAATAGCAAATGTGATGGCGGGACAAACAGGCAGAGCTAAGCACTCTTTTGTGTGGAGCCGGGTGAAATTTTTGGGCGCAACCCAATTGGCCGCTGAAAAAAATTAGTCTGGACCCCTGGACCCTCATTTTGTGGCTATAAATCATTTTAGAAATGAATGGCCAATAATCTAAAAGGCTGTGAGCTCGGTGTCATGTTGTCAGTGTTACTGGACCGATGCGGAGCAAGATGCACCATAATAACAGCCTGTCCACGGTTGACAACTGCGAGTAGAAAGAAATACTACCTGTCTTGCATTCTCAAAAAAGGGAAGGTCTATGTGGGGCATGTGGAATTGACTTCAACCTGCCCTTTCATTTAGATTTATGCAAAGAGTCAAACAAACATCTCTTTCTGGAAGTGTAATCCATCCAGTCTGAAATGGATTTTTTTCAGATGCACTTCAGGCTGCATCGAAAAATATTCAAATGAAAAAGTTGTTTAAAAAAAGCGAAAATGCACTGACAAGCCTCTCTCACCCCACTGCTTGACATATTCAGTTATGCTTAGATAAATGTTAGGCGTAAGCTGTGATTAAAAGTTTGATTCCAGTTTGCTTTGCAGAAAAAAAAAACTGCTATCACCTTTCGTGCCATGTCTACTGAGTATTTCATCATTTCTTACATAACATGTTTCATTGTCTGTCTCTATGGCAATAGCAAGCTGTAAGCGATCATTTTATCACAGGAATAGATTGCATGAGTTTCCTGTGTTGGAGCGCTGTCCGGTCATGCTAATATGCACGTCACTCAGTGATATTTTCTTCTATTCACCCTCATTGTTGGCCAAACCCAGAGGGTCACTCTCATCTCTTGACAATGGCAACTTATTAAAGGCAGCGAGTAGCAAGATAATGTTCCGGAATTGTAGCTGTAATCAAATTTTAATTTATTTTAAGGAGTGTGACATCTATGGGATGATAAATCTATGGCAGAGTTAAAAAGACATTAAATAGACACATGTAAATCCAAACAGACAAATGAATGGCTGAATAGATAAGATTATTTGTTGATACATTACTTAGCACAACATGTACTACACATATAACTTTAAAAAAAAAAAGATTTAGGAAAAGAATTCTCAAGAGTGTTAAAAGTGTTTTGAGATGGTTCGTTTCAGATGGTGATAAGGTTTGAATCTTTGTGTCTCCAAACTGTCGTGCTCGCAGTTGTTCAGTTTGAAGGTGTTTTTGTAACAGAGATTTGCACTCTGCCACTGCTTTAGTACCAATCTTGGCTGTCAATCAAAATCCGTCTCCTTCTTTGTCAAGAATAACTTTTTAAAAAAAGATGGAAAACAAGCTGTTGAGATCGGTTTCAATCTCACGCATTTTAACATTGTAACATTTTAACAACATCCTTAAGAACCAATAAATTCTTTAGTGTGTCATAAAAAAGATTCTAAAAAATAAAAAAGAATGCCGGTGGTATGAACTGTAAAATGGCTGCCTTTCTTCTCTGACCTCATCTGGTGCCCTCAGCATATATCAGAGTTCTGCACTGAGTCAGCATGGTCGATTTAAAAAAAATAAAAAAATAAAACATGTATTTGTGTTTGAAGAGGCTGCAGAAAATGAAAATGAGTGGGCCATAGAAGAGTTTGTTCAAAGGTAGCATAAGTACAGTTCTGATTATGACACAGAGGTCTGAAATTAATACAGGCAGCAATTGGCAGTGAGTGGAGGGCTGCTTGGAGAGTGGAACTGTGGGAGCGGAGAGTGGGGTGACAGAAGATCAGAGGGAGGAAATCACAAAAAGAGCGGGAAACAGCTTCAATAGCCAACGGAACAAGAGCTCAGCATCATCTGTCAATCAGTGGGGCCGGAAGGGAATCTTTGAGATATTATTGGGCAGGATGAGTCTGTGGGCGTGGCCTTGGTATGCAGCAAAGTTTAGGAAGAAGGTGGTGGTGTTGTCAAGCTCTCCAAGGTCTTTTTTTTTCTTTCTTTTTTTTTTTTTTTGATGAAGTCTTGGCGATCTAACATCCTTGCAACTGCTTGCCTGAGGAAAGAACAGATTGAAACACATTTGCTGATTGAAAAACATTGCATGTTTTGGTCGACTAATTTGTCTGATTCATTTTTTTATGTACTCCTTAGTGGAGCATCAATATTTCTATTCAGTCTATGCCTTATCACTTCCTCACCATCATTGTCCCTAATGGACTTGTCAACATTAAGCTTTCATGGACATTTCTGTTATTGATTTTACCTACCCTGTCAACATACTTGGTTTTGATTTTCAAATAAGTGAGGTCCTTTCTCTTTACCTCATCTGAAGTGAGCTCTTTAATTCTCTCTCTCTTCGTCTGGCTCAAAAGATCACCAAGGAACAGCCCAAGGTAACACGATCGATACGTCCGAATGACTGCCTGAGCTTGCTCTAATGTTGTTTACATGCCTGTGCCATTTTAAAATCAGCATGCCTTAAAGAGAGGATGTTTTTGCCTAATAACAGTGTGCATTCAGACCTAGATGCAAGTCTACTCAGCACACAGTGTTCTCCTCTTCTTGCCCAAATTATTTTTGTTATGGCCACCCAAAAAGGAATTCCCACAGTATTTTTTTTCTTTCTCTACCTGAATGTCTTGAGGGAGCATGGTACTCATCCAGCCAAATTTTGATTCTCATATCGTTACCCAAGTGTTATAAAAGTTGGGGTAAATTGCAAGGAACATCGCAGGACTGGCTTTAGTATGTTATTCAGTTTTGTAATTCTTGTTAAAAAAATGAATTGTGAATGGTCATCCATGTTCATTTTATCAGGGATGTTAACAATGTTAAGCACTTTCCACCATTTCAATACTTCAGTTGGGCAACGTTCGCAAAATGTGTGTAACGTACTTCCATGATGTTTTTTCATGGAGAAATAACCATTATCGAATGTTGGCAGCAGAGGTGGAAAATCCAGGTTCAGAAAGTAAAAGTTCTCCACAGTATGTTGTTCCAATCACCTGGATTTGCTAATTAGCACAATTCTTTAGCCAGGAGGTAGAACTAATTAGTGAAATCAGCTGGCCGAGTACATGGGTGGAAGAAACACTTGGCAGGACTTTTACTTTCCTCCTCTGGTTGGCAGTACGTTTTTTTATTGAACACGCATGGGGATATTTGTCTGAGTTTGACAGAACCTGCCTGGAATAATATATATTTTCAGAGGCTATAGGGGAACATTCTGATCATAATGCCATCTTACAACTAAAATCTACCCCAAAACAAAGTTTTTTTGTTAGCTGGGCATTGAATCAGCTGATGCATGGGTTACATACAGTTTGTGTATGTGTGTGTGACTATGCATGACATTTCTATATACTGCATCACCATAACTCTGGAGGATTTCTCCCTCCCTCAAGTATTACTTCCTTATAACACGAGGCATTTATTTCTGGGCAATTTTGACCTCTGTTGTCATTTCATTGAATTTTAGGAGTAATTGGTCTGAAGAGAGAATGTTGTTTTTTTGTCAGTATGGCCTGTTTGGAAGGTCCAGATGGTACTCTCTCTTTGTCTGCTCCAGCTCGTCTGGTTCGGACCGAGTCGGTACCGTGTGACATCAACAACCCCCTCAGGTACACGGATTTGCACATCAGTCAAACGCTCCCCAAAACCAACAAGATCAACAAGGTAGGTCCCTCCATGTGAACCTGTCTACATTGGGTATGAAAAGTATGTGCAAAACCTACACATTGATATAAAAAAAACATACAGTGCCTTGTGAAAGTACTCATATCATATATTTTTTGCAGTTTTCACATTCTCACATTGGGAACATGGCATTTTTGAAAGAGGAATTATGGATGCTGATCTACAGAACTTATTCCACTATGTCAAAGCAAAAGAAAAAGTGGTGAATAAATAATTTATGAATGGAGACATCTTGATTGCTTAATTATTCAACCCCTTTGCCATGGCAAACCAAAATGATGTCAGGTGCAGACAATTACTGTGACAAGTCACAAAATTGGCTGAATAGCCTTTTGCTGTCTGCAGTAATAGTTTGTATGATTGCACGATAAATACACCTGCCACAGTACGATCTGTCTGCTAGGCAGTGGAATAAAGTTTTTACAAAAAAGTCAACTGTGAACTCTGAGGAGCTTTCAAGACAAATCAGGGATTAAGCTGTGGAAACTCACAGATTAGAAGAAGAAGGCCGTATGAATTTCAGAGTCAGTTAGTATCCATTTGTGCTCAGGCTGGTCAAACATTTAGAAGTAGAAGGTGTATGTTACCACCCACCTTTTACAAGGGAGACCTGGCCAAGGCAGCAGCAGCAATAAAATCTAAAGTACATCACACATAAAAACGCATGAGAACTACAATATTGTGAGAACTACAATATTCAATAGCTGAGGTGGAAGAAAATGTCAATGAGTCATCGATATCTTGGTCACCCCGCAAAGCTGGTCTCTATGGTGCTGTGGCATTTATCTTTATGTCTGTGCAACTGCTCTCAGTTGTCTGGCTAAACAGTCTAAATCAGAATTTTGGGGCTTGGGTGTGATTTTAGATTCTGACCTCAGTTTTAATTCACATTTTAATACGGGCACTAAGGCCGCCTTTTTTGTCTTAGGAACATTGTTAAAGTGAGGCCTTTTTAAAGTGATGCTGAAAAGCTGTCATTGACATGCATTTGGATTGCATCAGAGTTTAGCAATCTTAATTTTTTGGTCTTTTAAGTCTTTTTTTTGGTCACTTACACCCATTGTCCTCACCATATGATGGTAATTGTAATTTCTCTGAAAATCTTCGGAAAATATAAAATTTCTACATTTTCACACACAAAAAGAGGGATGCATTTGTACGTACGACATATTGGCGGTTCTTCAGTCTCGTAAAAGTTCGCTTTTATTTTGACAGGACCACATTTCCGTTCCCTACCAGCCGGATTCCAGCAGTAACCCCTCCTCCACGACCTCCTCAACGCCCTCGTCCCCTGCCCCTCCCCTTCCCCCCAATGCCACGCCCCCTTCTCCCCTTCACCCCTCCCCCCAGTGCACTCGACAACAGAAACAGTTCAACTTAACAGGTGTGTCATTTGTACTTAAATGTGCTCGTCCACGTTAGAGGAAACGTATAACCTTAGTAAAAGACAAAAAGTGATATTGTTTTGTATTGTATAGTTTTTCTTCCTTTTCTGTATATATATATACACAGTGTGTGTGTTTGTGTGTGGTGTGTCTTTGTCTCTGTATAGCATAGAGCATGTTCTGTATCTCTAATATATTTCTCAACTCTTCTCTACTGTGTGTAATATCTTACCTCCTTAATTGAATTGTTTTTTTTTTGCCATCTCATGAAATACTGCCTGAAGTCAAATTTAAATTGGAACTGGGGAGTCTATAATTTCTTCAGATGGTTCTACTCTTTGACCGAACAATATTGCCATCTCGTTTGCACATGAATCAATAATTTGCCCCCTCCCCCCTTGAAATGGAGAATGAGGTCCACATTAAAATATTTTCTGGTTGTTATTAGCTGTCAGGCTCGTGCCCCCGGCTTGGGCTGTGCTTCACACTGGTGTGTCTCCCCTCTTCTTTTCAGCGTCTCATTACTTCAAACACAAGCAGCAGTTCATTTTCCCAGGTATGTGCGCTGTAATTGGTCATTACGCCTTCCCATAATCCAGTGCAGCGAGCCAAGGAGGATTCTTTTGATGTTCCCCTTCCCCCCTTGAACCGCATTTAAACTCCCAGCCGTTCCTTAAGACGATGTATTTTGTTACATAGTTATGGGCATTTTGGGCTATTTTTTGTTTGTTTGCTCTCGACATAGGCGAGTTGCCGCGGAGACGCGCTTTAGTTCCACGGGAAGGCTGACAGAAATTCCTTTGGTAAAAATTTGAGGGGGTGTGTGGTGTGAGGGGTGCGACACAGGTCACCCTGGTTTGGTGTCATTGGGGGGTGGGGGGTGGGTTTCTGCGGAAGTGCCGAATTGAGCCTGGTCGCCTTGCGGTTACGATCCTTTTTGACCCCGCCCTCCCCTCTCCCCCGCTCCCCTCTCTTCCAGATGTTGCTCCAGAGGCCCCGCCCAGGGCACCCCAGGTCATCCTGCACCCTGTCCTCTCTGAGCCCGGGTGAGACCGACGTGACCTCACTGCCCCCCTTTCAAATCCGGTTCGCAGCGTGCATTAATCGCGTCGTATTTTACAGATCATGCATGCGCACACATATATCAAGCGCCTGGTAAGATGTGCCAAGTGTGCTAAGCTGAATCCTAAACACAGACGACATTCAATCAGAATTCAATATTTAAGATGCTTGAAATGATCGGATCCTGGTCGAGTGTGATACTGCATGGCATTGCCGTTCATGTATTGCTTACAGTGAAGACATAATGCAGCCCCCTACCGTGCTGTTGACTCAGTCTAACTGCAGTGTACTTTGCCGCTCTGGATGGCGTCTTACAGCGAGCTGTGCTGTTCATTTCTTACGTTAATACACTTGGATGGGGATGGACATGAAGTGGGAAAAAAAACAACACAGCACTGTATTTCAGCACTCAAATTTAAGGAGGTCAGACGGCATTTAAGTTAACGTGAGTGCTGCCCTTAATCAATAAGGGCTTTTGTTTGTCTTCCTTACGTATGAAATTTCAAGGACAGATGATCTTTTCTGCCGTCTTTCCGTCGGTGGGGTTAGGGAAGGAAGGCCTTGTTAAGGAAACAGTCGCTCGCGAATGCTCGCGGTAAAGTGGCGAGGGCAAACACTGTGGGCTAATGTCTGGATGGCCTTGCGTTCACGGTACAGTTATGATACGGGACTGAATCAGGGTTCGCAGTGGAAAATCAGGCGGAGTGGAAACTGAAGGCAAGAAAAAGACAGAATAATAGAATAAGTGCCGTTGGGAAAAATCCAGCCTTTATCAATGGCCGTATGTCATTTGTCAATCAGGAAATTTTTGATTCTTCTCTTTTTGTTTAATTCGTTTGAACTTGCCAATTCCATGCTGTCATTTTCACTTTCGGCTACCAGGAAACAGGAAGAAAAAAAAAAAACTGAATTGCATCCCTGCCGGACAGTCATGGACAACTTGGCTTTACACCGTCTGTGTTCTTATGTAAGCCTACTCTGCTTCTCAGCTCCACAGCTGGTTTCCAACTAAAGGAATTCTGGGTAAAGCGCCTCGCTGAAGAGCGTTCAGCGGCGAAACGGCCCTCTCATTGGCTGCGATCGCGGCGCGTTATCTTTGGGCTCTTGATGGTGTGCGCGATTAAGTGAGTGAGCAATGCGTAGTCCTCACGATTAGTCAAAGCTGGCCTTTCTTCGCCGTCTTCACCGTTGCAGATGTCACACCCCCCCGCGTTTTTAATGACACGGGGGTTAATATTCCTCGCTGAGTGTGGCAGCTGCAGGTCATTAAAGCGCTCTGGGGTCTGGAGTTCTGGCGGAGCGCGGCGTTATTTTAACGACGTTAACATGACACACGCGTGTCGCGTGTTAAACTGCGTGACGCACCGAAGTCTCGGGGAACCGTTAACGAACGCACAGAGGTTACACACTGTCAGCCCCGGAGCCGTTCGTTAGGTACCTGCGGTGTCGAGTCCTGCCACTAAGCATCAGCATTCGTGTGCTTTGGGAAATTAAATCTTTTTAAAGTGCTCAGTTTGAAGGCATTTTTCCCCTTGAAGGTGATCTCTGTTATTTTTTTTCAGTAATGAAGGAAACCCCCTGCTACAGATTGAGGTTGAACCAACATCAGAGGTGAGTCATCTATTTGCTCTGCCTCCTTAAACAGAAGAATTCTGCCCAGGCCTTTTTCTTTTTTTTGCCTCTTCACGTGTAAAACAATGAATTAAAATTCATAAATTCTTACGGCATGAATTCTTCCAACTCCTGTATTGCAATGATGATGATGATGACAGCAACAGTAGAAGTGCTCTATCTATGTCTTTTTTTCTGTAGTTGTATGAACTACACATAGACACAGGTATTACCATTTAGTAAAATCCATGAAACACGGCCTAATCCAGGATGTCATTATATCATCAGGGTCACGCAAAAATCTCCCATCTTCATTTTTTTTTTAAATGTAGCTTTTTGCCAACATTGAAAGTTCCCATCCGACTCGATGTAGTGCCAGTTTAGTAATAAAGTTGGTTCCAAATAGCACAACCGTGATGGTCATTGGTAAATGGGTTTTTTGATATTCCTTATACATGGTTTATGCACAAGACTGCCAATATGCTGGTATGACAAAATATATTCATTTCAATAAATTCTGAATCACAAATTGAATTGAAGGAAGGCTTGGTGTACAAAGTTCATATCAGTAAGCAAAGCAATATAAACAAACCAGGCAACTCTGAGTTGCCAATTTGAGAACTTTCTTGAATTTTCTTGGTTTTCAATTTCACACTGCGTGGTGTGCTCAAATGCTTCTTCACCGTGAAGACATTATGCTCAAACCAATACGTGCCAAAGCATAACTGTGGGTTTGCCATTTTAGAACAGGCTTATTCTTGGTCTTCTCATTCTTACTGCGTGATTTATTTTTATTGTTGTTCTGACAATACTTAATCCTAGTTACGGATGCAGAGTACGTTATGTAAACAAATAAGCTGTTTCACGTCAGTCATTGTTCATATCACAGGGACAATAATAATTTAAAAATACATTTTTTTTGTTATCTGTTTTTCTTTTGATGTGTTTTGTTTATGGCGCGGAGGTTAAATGACTGGTTCTGCCTTGACCACAGCATTCGTTTGTCGAGGCTTTCATCTTATTTGCAGTCGGTTCTCGTTTGAACTTGTGACAAGTTCATCTTCTCTTCAAGAAGTCTTCATTTCCTGGTGAAACTTTCATCTCCCAGCTTTTTGCGAGAGAGAGGATTTCAGAGATCCACATTTCCACATAAATTTCTTCTTGCCCTTCACAAGTCTATTGCTAAATCAGTCATGATCGGCTGAACACTTGGAGAATGGAGATGACATCAGGGTTAATGCATTGAGATGTTGGCCAGAAGGTCGTTCCATCACAGGGGGAGCGATTGTACAGTGGAGAAATATCAGGAGCTTAAAATGTTGACTGTTGACGGTTATAAAAGTGGACAATTTACTGAAATAGATAGAAATTTTTAAGGTTGGTCAATCAGATGTAATAAGTAGAATATGCTTTTTAGGTATAATGAGTTTTGACAGTTCTGCCTCTAGATCCGTGAACCGGTCCATTTAAATTTGCTGGTCATTTCTCAAAATTCCGAGGTAGGGCATTTCCTCTTTAACTCCATCGAAGCTAGGCCGGGTTCGAATCGGCATACTTGCCTGCTGTAGTGTGTACAACTTTTCTGCGACTTGTATACTCAATAGTAGGCAAGTGCGCTGATTCGAACATGGCCCTAGCCTGTTGAAAGAGACTTTTTTGTGTGTTAATGGAGGTGTGTGATTTGTCCCCCCCCCCCCCCCACAGACTGAGGAGGGGAACGACGAGGCCGAGGACTCGGAGGACGAGTTTGAGGAGATGAACCTGTCCCTCCTGTCGGCCCGAAACTTCCCCCGCAAGGCCAGCCAGACCAGCATCTTCCTGCAGGAGTGGGACATCCCGTTCGAGCAGCTGGAGATCGGCGAGCTGATCGGCAAGGGCCGGTTCGGCCAGGTGTTCCACGGGCGCTGGCACGGCGAGGTGGCCATCCGCCTCATCGACATCGAGCGCGACAACGAGGACCAGCTCAAGGCCTTCAAGCGCGAGGTCATGGCCTACCGGAACACGCGGCACGAGAACGTGGTGCTCTTCATGGGCGCCTGCATGAGCCCGCCGCACCTCGCCATCATCACCAGGTGAGCGCGGCGCCCCCTGCCTGCGGCCGGGGGGATTATTTTTTTAAACGTGGCGCCGTTCCTGGAGAGCCGACCCGTGTGCTGGTTTTTCGTTCCGACCGTTTATTCGCACTGTTTTCTAAAAGGCTGTATAACAGTGCTGAAGCTCGGTAAAACATCACCAGGGATACATTTTGCCCCCTGCAGCTGCCAGTGCCATTCATGACCGATGAAATATGTGATGAGTAAATAATTAGGGAGAAATCTAATCATTTAGAGCAGAATTTGCCATGAAATCTTGATGCAGATCAGCCCTGATATGCCTCAAGCTGTCCGAAGAAAGAATATTCATGATGGACTTTTACGCTCCTATTGTTATTGAACGAAATAATTGAAATTATGGACCATCTTGTGTAAAATTTAAACAGATATTGATGCTGTGTTTCTACAGTAAAGGATTGAATAGATCCAGGAAAACTGCATGCACTGAGCAGGAGCCTCACATTCGCGTTCAGAAACAGAATCCAGATGCTGCTATCCATGCCTTTTCTATGAATCGCTTTCCCAAATAACATCATTTGTGGCAAACATGTTTAATGAGACCTTGGAGAGAGCGGAGTTGTGTCTGGCTGAGCCTGCAATTGAGTATTTCTCCCTAACACTGTGGGTGAAATAAACAAAAACATAAAATTTTGATTTTTGGCTGTAGTTTGTCCAACGCACACGGTCTTTGTTGTCTTGCTTCCTACGTTATTTCTCAAATGAAACATTTTCTCTTGAAATTGGTCACAGCCATGAATTTCAATTAAAGTAATAATTTCATATTGCCTCTAAATTGCCTACTAAATTTGTCTTTTAGCATTTAGTTAAGCATGCAATTTGGGGCTTCTGCAGTCGAAATTGTTGGCTGTATGTAATTACAGCATCAATTTTTCTTGTCACGAGAGTATGTATTATTGCATAATTGATATGAGCATCCAAATGTTAATTGATGACTGTATTTGAAGGGGAGCCAATTAGTGAAGTCTTGTGGCTGATTTGTTTTTTTTAGCGATTCGGTGTCGAGATTCTGCTTTGTGACAAGCCGTGTTTCTCAGAGCTGAAGTGTTTGTGCTGTAGCCTTAAACGTGTCACACAAGACCAACCCAAAAAATTCAGAGGCCCCAGAGGGTCGTACACGAACTGTTGAGATGAAATGAGGTGACGCTGTACTGGCTCCAGGGTGAAAATGGAGACATTTCCTCGCTCAAAAAGAAACGAGATCTTCAAGTGGCCTGTAGAAAAGCCACATTTGTCCAGGTCTCACTCTCCGTAAGGAAAAGCTAGTACGTATAATCAAATATGCTCCTCACATCTTTAATAAACAAAACATTTCTGAAAATATGTCTTAGTCTTCACACAGTTTATTAGTCTTTCTATATTTCCTGTTCTGTGTTTTATCAATTTTTAAACTTCTGTTGAACAATCTACTGTACCCTTTCTGGTAATGAGTCGGTCTGGATTTTAACTTCTAGAATGCAGTGCAGACAAAATACTGTAACGTGCCATCCATGCCTGTCTAATTTCTGAACAGCGTCATGCAGAAAAATGGACCCGCCCCCTCTAAAATGTCACTGGGCCTCAGCTTATGCTTGATGCCTGGCTGTTGGGAAGTTCACGTTTGTGCATCATTAAGAGGAAGGAGTTTTGTTAAGGACGTTGTCCATTTTGTGGCAGCGGGCATGCCCAGATGCATGCCATCCCCCCCCCCCCCCCCCCCCACAACCCCCCCAACCTGCTGCTGCTCATGATTTAGAATCACCGTGGCGGCAGGCCGACTTCCGCACCCCCCCCCGCCCCCTCACCCCCTCACCCACCCGGAGACCGACGCCAGTTTATCCCAGGCCTGCTGGCAGGCCCGGTGCCAGGGGCCGTCGGAGCAGACAGATCCGCCTCGCCTTCTCTGACCTCACCACGCGGGTGGGGGAAACGCTGCCTTACCCCCCTGTGAGGTCACTCAAGTTTTCCAGCGTTTGTTTGGGGCCTGTGTGGCGGGGGAGGCAGCGTAACGAGCTGTGATTAAGGCTCTGACTCCAGCTCGTCCTCCTCAGTTGATCTGCCAGTGTGTAAGCGTCCGGCACGCCGGTTTCACAGTGTGCACAATGCACATTAGGAAAGTGTGCGTACGGCTTGTTAGTCATGGAGAGCCTAAAGAAACTGGTGCTGTAAGTCTTTAATGGATACAAAGTATAATATTTATTATTATTATTAATAATAATAATAATAATAATAATAATAATAATAGCTTCACACATTGTGAACTGTAAAGGGGTGCTAAAGAAAATGAGTTTAGAACTCATACAGCTTTAAGGCATTTAAATACAGCACATTTGTATTCAATTTACTTTGGAGCTTTTTGGAAGGAAGTCTTTCAGAAACGGCATTCATGCTAGTCCCTTAAATGAAGTGCTTGTTTTCAGTGTTGACCTGGTTTCTTCCATTTAAAATCAAAAACAAATGTAAGATGATGTTCGTGCTTCGGTGAAGTGTGAAATCCCAATATTTCAGGGAGCATGGTACATTGGCTTAACTTTCTTACTACTTAATTTACTGCTCGCATTGAATGTCTTTCTGTGCCACTCTCGGTTGCTGTTTGTTCAGAAGTAATTTGTCAGGATAACTGGCTTCTCCTTTCTAAACAGCTTCTGAAAAGACTTAATTTCAGACAGCAAGATACCACAAAGGAAGGAAAAAACCAAGTATAAAGTAAAGATGTGCAGCCATTTCATTTGAAACATGGGAAGTATTATAAACGGCTAAATAGCATATGACATTTTTAAAAATAAACGTCCACTGCACTGTAGAGCATGGCTTTGGACTGTAATCTTAACAATGCTTGACATGAGCGTTTTGTGTAAGTAAGTTTCAATGGGAAACAAAGATGGAGTAGAATTTGATAGTTGTGATGGGATAATGAGGCTTCACAACACTGAAAAGGGGTTGATTGGAGCAACAATATTCCATCTGTAACTCACTGAATTAAACCAATAATTGCATTTTGTTGTGGAAAGCAAAACTTTTTGATTGGTTCAAACAAATACATCGTGACTGACTGCCATTTTGTATAGCAGTGGCTCCCAGCCCTGTTCCTGGAGTTCTACCAAACTAGGTTTTCACGTCGGCCCGAATTTGGTGCACCTGAGTCTACTAATTAGCAGCTCAGTAAGAACTCTAATTGTTGAATGAGGTTCGGGTTGGAGTGAAAACCCACACAGTAAAATTTCTTGTCTTAATTCAACGCAACAAAGTTTATACGAGTCCAATAGGGACCACATGTACCGTGTAAGAGTTAATTTTACACTGTGTACAGAACGGTAGATCTCCAGGAACGTGGTTGAGAAACAGTGCATTATGGGGTAGATGAAGCCTCATTCCCCCCATCAGTACTTGACAGTAATGAGGGGGAAGGATACCTTTGGTGGCGTCAGAGAGCGGATCAGAGAACAGCAGGACTGCAGTTTGTCCTTCCCGTCTGTAGCCTCTGTCACAGAGGAGGGGCCACAGCTTGATAGGCGGGGCGCAGACTCCTCCAGCAGCTTCACCTGTAGCAGATGGGCCCCCATCGGTGGCCAGATTTCACACCCCCCGCCGAGGGGGAAAAAAAATCTGTGAATTGTGTCATCGCAGTTAACAAATTAACCCAGGAGGGGAAATTTTTATATTTATTTTTTTTTTTTTTACCTTTCTTTAACACCAAGCTGACACTGCTCTCAGGTTACCCTTGCATGTAACTTAACCCTTTAAATGTTAAAGATCGCAAATGCTGTATGTCATTAGAACGTTCAGTTAAGAACGTTCTAATGCTGATGTAACAGTCACAACTGGTAATTGAAAGCAATGGAGTTCTGGAGCACTGACTTAGAATTTGGAAAACACATTCAAAAAACCTATTCTTCAGTGGGGTTAACAAAAGTAGTGGTTTAAAGACAGACCATGATGTCTCGGAGTTTTTACACTCTTTGTAAAACTGTGGTTTAATGGCAGTACAGTGACCAGGTGGGAGTAATCGAAATCATGACGTAACAACTTGCCAATCAGTATTTAATCTTCATCTGTACATGCTGACGCCATTGAATCTTGCACGTCTTGGAAAAAGGTCTCCAGACCGAAACGTCTACAAATACAGATACAGATCGACTGCTTTGTAATCCTCCCATCTCTTTTCTCGTTTTGATTTTTTCTCGAGGATTTATAGTGTCTGCGAAGCGCTGTAGCTTCATGATTTTACTCCCGCGGTCTGGTATTGGCTTGGGAGCCCAGGGTTATTGTAGCACAAGTGTAGAGCGGTGGACTTATCAGGTTCACCGTGAGCGTGTACACGTTTCAGTACTTTGATTAACGCTGAACGAATGATTCGAGGACCATGACACAGAAGCGCTAGGAAAAGCCGATGCCCCTGAGGCTTCTGGGAAGCACAGAAGCGGGGTAAGTGCAGGTTAGTTAAATTGATAAATGTATCGACATCGGTTGCCTTTAGTCTATATTTAGACGCGACCCTTGTTATTCCTCTAAAGGACAAAACTCTTAATCATTCGTTTCGGGTAATTTTCCCCGAACGGTAACAGCACAAACATGCAGAATTAAATTCAGATGCAGACCAATCGACGTGTGAGAGTTATGGAAATGTAAATATTTATTTGCTGCATTCGGTTTTTCTTTGAGTGGGCGTATATTGAGTGTTGTGCTTGCGCTTCCTCGTTGCCAATATTTATTCGCTTTTATATCAGTAGAGAGTTTTTTTTTATTTTTTATTATTATAAATAGAGAAAATTCTGGGCTTTTAGAAATGTAATTTGGTGAGTCTAACTGCAGTGATCAAAGTGTAATGTGAGCAAATATCTAGTCCGTGTGAACGTTCGGGGTGAATCTTCTCTTTGGCAAAAAGGTGCCTCCACAGTTGATGTCAACAGCCAGATGTTGACCAGGAATAATTCCAGAATTATGCTGAAAATGGCTTCTGTCAGTGTGCCACTCTGTCCATCTGTGGACCCAATGGGCCAGTGCTGCTATAAAACTGCTTTTGAATCCCATTCTGGGGACCGGGACTTGTCACCGCATAGTTCCAGTCGAAAATAGGTTTAATCGAAAAGGTTGTACCTACAGTATATGCGGGGTACCTTCATACGGGTTCTACATTGATTAAGTAAAAAATGATCGGTGGGTTAGACTGTGAGCTGCGTTTGGGTGCCACTAAAGCACAGGATGATCGAGTCTAATTTTATCCCGACCGCCGATGAATATTCAGCGTGTCAGCGTCACTCGTCGCGCCCCCAGGCCCAACCGCCTGTCCGCTACGTCAGGGATCCTCACCTGGAATGGTGCTGGCGCTGGTGCTGTCTGCACCTCATCCAGCTGGGCAGGGACATCCCGCACGGCTCACCCCCCCCACCTCACCCCACCCCACCCCACCCCCCAAAGGGGTAAAGGGAGGGAACGGCGTCACAAACCCTCGACTGGCGGTCATGTGTGCCGAAACCAAAAACAGGATGTTGATTGAGCTGCTTTGTAACCACGTTGGAAGCAGTTAAGGATATAAAAACAGCTCGCTCTTGTTTTGACCCTGTTTCTCACATACAGCGTTAGGGGCATTAAATCTCACGGGTATATCTAAGATGTACGTTAGATATACAGCTGGCAGCTTTTTTGCCAAGTAACACATTGAAAGCTTAGAATGGCAGGATCCCTTGCTCTACAGGTAGTATAGGTTTGAGCGATCAAGCTTTACAATGATTTTCATATAAAATAATTGTTTCATATTGGGTATGTGCAAGTATCGCCATATTGTTTTCTAAAGAAGGTGTTCAATCTGTGGCTTCACAAAATGTCACAGCAAAGAGCATTCCTATATTGAAAACATTTTTTTTGGGGGCGGGGGGGAGACGAAAACAAATAAGCTCTATAAATTGTGTGTGGATGGAGATTGCCCATTGATTTAGCCAAGGTTACGTTTGCCAACTGATCATTTTTCTCACTTCCAGCTTGTGCAAAGGGAGGACCCTTTTCGCAGTAGTGAGGGATGCCAAAGTTGTCCTCGATGTCAACAAAACCAGACACATTGCACAGGAGATGGTCAAGGTAAGAGGGCGGTGACCCTTTTTTTCCCCAGCATGCACCGGGGCACTGGTGGAACAGGACGGGATCTGACTGGAGTTTCCTATTGGTCCTTTCAGGGGATGGGATACCTGCACGCGAAGGGGATCCTCCACAAGGACATGAAGTCGAAGAACGTGTTTTACGACAACGGCAAAGTTGTCATAACCGATTTTGGCCTCTTCACCATATCGGGAGTTCTGCAGGCTGGCAGGTAGGTGTTATGTAAAGAGTCCCATAATGCGTGTACACATACAAAAGGCATAGATTACAGGCAACTAAGAACAAGCATGCAATGTGTTGCCTCTTTGGTACACCAATTTTTTGTGGTGGAAGTGCATTCAATGGGTATAAAAGCATACTACCCGAATGTAGCCTTGTGGCAGCAAAATATTTTAATATGCATTGGATGATCATTTGAACTGCGCCATGTCTTCAGGTTAATTGAATTGACAGTGACATCAAATATTTAGAATAGCCGTATTTCTGGGTGTTGTGCATTAATTATTCATTTATCTCATTTCGGTGCAAAGCCTAACATCACATACTTGTACTTCGAGTGAAAGTTACAATGCCTGTAGCTTTCGGGGTAGCATCCCGGTTGTAATCTTTGTCCCCCATTTGAACAGGTACTGGGTGAATCTGAATACGTGTTCATGTGGCTAAAGGCCCAAGGGTCATTGAACTCGCTGACCAGTAGGTTTGGCTGTAGCCCTTGTATCATGGGGAGGTGGGGGGGGGGCGTAGCAATTGATAAAAGGAAAGAGTGTGGTAAGGTAGGGATCGTTGAACAAGGGGGGAGGGTTGTTGGGGCTGTGCTTGGGGTGTGATGGGGGTGGTGGGGGGGGGGGGGGGTGTGGGGGTTCGCTGACTATTGTTAATGCAATGCATTCCGTTTTCCCTTTTTTCTCCCTTTTATTTGGCACACCTCTCATGCAGATTACATTACATTACATTACAGGCATTTAGCAGACACTCTTATCCAGAGCGACGTACAACAAGTGCATCAGTTCAAAGTGCAGAAGTGCAGAAAAGCACACTAGAGTGAAGTAAAGCGAAGTAAAGATTCCGCCCTAGGCGATTGCCAGTATAGCGTCCGTGTGGATCGTAGCATTGAAGGTGCTGTAACAGACTAGTCAGGAACAGAAGTGCCACAGGCTGCTTCAGAATCTCGTGCTTGACTTTTATTAGTTTAATCAAAAGTCCTTTACTGCTTCTAACAGCTGTTTTGAATACTCTTCCACGTAGATTTAAGAAATAAAAATTACATTAAATCTGTTTGGGCAGCATATGCAGTCTTAGCCTCAGATAAGACTCTTCTGTATTCAGAGCGATGTAGTGGTGAGATAGTGGGAGTAAATGTTATTTGAAATTTTCCCATTCACTAGCGTTAAGCTTCTCAGTCAATTGCCTGCATTATATTCACTTCCGTCAGTTTTTCGAATTCGATCAACCTTGCTGCCTCATAATTAGATTGATTGTTTTGATTTTTGCATACTGCTCCGTCACGATTGGATCTCCTTGTTTGAATGACGCTTACTCATCAGAGGAAATCCTTTAATCTCAGAAATTAAATATATTTCCTCTGCCTCTGACTGAAATATGCCTGTGGCATTGGCGACTGCATTCAGAATTTCACGTTTCAATGCCAGTTCGCCAATATAATTCACCTGCCGAGCCAAAAGCCGTCAGCCCACTGCAAAATGCTGAAAATAACAGAGTTTCAGGCTACTTAATTACATTACATTGACTAGATCTATAATGATTTCACAGCAACGAGTTTTAAATGGGTATCGGTAGTTGTTTAATGCTCGTTCAGAGCAATGGATGATTCTTCTCCTGGGAGGCCACAAGCCAACCAGGACGTGGTTGGCACACTCTGACCATTTACCTCTTAATACCTTTTAATCGGCGAAAGATTTTAACTGGTAAACACTGAAGATACCCGTCCTTTGTGTGTATTGTGCCTGTTGATTCCATCTCCGGCTTGAATCAGATATGCAGCAATATGCCGTGCTTTGAACGTCTGTTAAACGAACTGCAGTGCTCTAAGAGCAGGCTACCGCACGTTAGCAGGGAATGCGTGTCTCTCACGCAATGGATTGCTGTACTTTTGGACAGAATGTTTTGAATTTTGAGCACCTAGCTAATCAGTTTCCATTGTTCAAACGCTGCCGTGGTTATGGCACTGCGGTGACAGCCCAGAGGGTTCTGGGTCGAGGACTCGAGTGGACTTAGTAGCTGTTGATAAATGGTCCCGGATCACAGGACTGCCTGTAAAATATGATTTCAATTTCCTGAACTGGAGTAAAAAAATTTTAAAAAATGCCACCGTAATTTGAAGCTTACATAAGAGAAACATAATTATTATTTTAAGCACCCTACGCCGTCATTGTCATGGTATGGGGTTGGAGATCATTCAGTTTTAGCTGAATGTATAAAATGTGAATTTTATTATTTAATTGTGGAGCGATTGTAATATGGTAAGGAATGCACTAACATTATAAAGGTCTTCTCTGTTCATTATGCACTTAGCAAAAAGCTGTGAGCTCCAGCTGTCTTTATTTTCCAGGTTAGTAATTATTGAAGTATCCTGGGTAAAAATCCCTTTTGTGTCCACGTCGGGTTGTTCTGTCTGTCGAGCACTAATCTATTCCTTTTAACAATAGCTAGGTGAAAAGCATCAGACGTCGGTCTATTAGGCAGTTCGCTTTATTCCAAAAAAAAAAAGCAGTGATAGAACATGCTCTTTGGGGCGGAGTGAAATCTTCTGTGTTAGTCGTACTGTAATAGAATATGTCTGTCTACAAATGTACTCTGTCAGTGTAAAATGTGATCTTTTTTTTCAGATCTCAGCATTTTTTTGTGTGTAGAGGTCTTGGTGAGTGAATATAATACAATATTTTTCCTTTATTACCTCGATAGAGGAAAAACCAAGGCACGTCTTTGATGAAGAAAAAAAAAATCCTTGTTACATGACTAATTTCTAAAGAAAAAAAATCTCTCCATCTGAACGATATTATTACTCATTATTAGTAGATTTATATTGTTCATAACTCATGCACAAGTAATTGCTTTTTAGAAGTTAAATCATTTAAAAAGTGCGGTCATTTGAACGATATGAAAAAAACCAATATGCAGCTACTGAGTTTCGAAACAAACGGGAAAAAAAACGAAAAAAAAGCAACGCTGTGTGAAAGTTGAGTGGGAGTGTGGATTTAAGAGATCCTGTGCTATGCTTCGCTCTTTAAGATATTCGCTGCCTGCCTCAACGCAGTGGCTTCGAGGGATAGTAGTGGCTTTCCGGCACTTTCCGTGGGAACACCGCGGAGCTGGATTTTAGCCACGCTTCCCATCGCGGAGAAAAACCGTTTGATGTGCTCTAATCTGTGCAGCAGAATGAGAAACAGTGCCGCCGTAGGAATTGTTCACATCATTATTATTATTATTATTATTATTATTATTATTATTATTATTAGGTCAAGAGATGTTTTTATTTGAGAGGAAGTGCGATTTTCCAGTCTTGTGGTTCTTCTGTAGGCCAGTGTTCTGTAGCTGTTTAACCCGTGTCGGTTTCTTAATGAATGCTATAAAAAGACTCAATTGTGCTTGAACTGAAATGCACTGCGCCAATCTATCTTGCATCCGAAACAAATTACAAATGCTTGTGTGCACGTAAGGAAACAGTGACAGTACAGCATCATATTGCCTGCCTCACTAGTAGCTCCTGATCATGCATCCTCTGGTCCTGTCTGTTAAACTGCAGGGTATTGGGGGAGGGGGGGTGGTTTTAAAAGAACAAGACTAGTTAGACATGCACCCAACTTGTAGATGCTTGGGTATCTCCCCTCAGGTTAACTCTGTGAAAATGGATGTGTTGTGTAAATTGCTTATATAAGTATGTGAAAGGGTTCTACGTGTATTAAAAATATACCTAAAGGTAAGGTTCACTGTAAACGTGTTTGGGAGTCAATGGCAGCATTAGGTTTTAGCTTGAAAATTTGTACTTTGAGAGTTTTGAAGAGGGGAGGTCTTGATAAATATTTTGGTTAGAATTTCGAAGCATTTGCCAGCACCACCTTTGTTCACGGTTCATTTTCTCAAAATTACTTTTCATATATAAATTACTTATTCATTCATTCATTCATTCTGAAGTCATTCAGCATTATTTCAGCTGTATGGCGTTCACCTCAAGTAAATTTTTTCAGCAGGCAGGTCTTTTTTGAACTTTATTTATTTGACTGGCCACTCCTGCAACGCTGTAAATTTGTCCCAAGCCACAAGTAACAGGGATCCCTTACAGAATACTTGCGGGCGTCCTCAGGGTCACTGTTGTACGTCGGTGCGAAAGCTTATCGCATAAACCAAAGCTACGTTTAAACCAAGTGAATCGATAAAAATCAGCTTTGTGAATATGCACATTTCAGTCACTGCAGCTAGCGTCTGCTCATTTGCAGTAAAACGTTCACCGCATCATAATAAACAACCGAGAATTACTGCGCATCTACAGCACATTCTTTTTGGGGGGGGGGGGGGGGGGGCAGCAGGGGGGTGGTCTTTTGAAAATTACTCCCCAATGTCATTCATTCTAGCGAACCACAATGCGTTGAACGAAGGGGCTAATTAGCATCCATTTCACCTCCGGAGAGGTTTGATTGCGCCGGTTGTCAGCGCACAGTCGGCGAGGTAAAAGCAGGCCCGTTGTCCGTGGAAACAGACCGTGGGGCTGTATTCCCTCAATCAGCGTTCGCTCGGCTCTTGGGGGCGTGATTGGTTAAGAAAACCGACTTATAGCCGCAGTGTTTTGCGGTGCAGCTTCATCAGGGACATCGACCTGCAGTCATGCACTTGAGTGCGGCACTTCACCAGAATTGCTTCGGTAAACAGCCAGCACTGGAAGGTGCCTGAGAAGCAAACTTTTGTTCATCTGAATTGCACTGGATTAGGGCCTCTTCCATGGAGGTGATTGGCTATGATGAGGAGACTGCAATCAGGGGTTGCTGTTTGGTGTTTTTCTCTTCCTGTCAGCTCTTCATTCCATAACAGAACTTGTGTTTGCTGAATTATTTGACTGTAACAGAGTACAGTGTGTGGTAGAGGTCTGTAGTCCCCCAACCTCTATGCCACTTGCTTTTCTTGCAGTATAGCTAGAGAGCTAATCATTTTGAGGAAGCCAAAAGCTAACCTAGCTTTATTGACAGAGCTCCTTTTCTTTGTCTGACACTCAAAGTAGGATTGGATGAACCCTTGGCAATTGCATGCTGGGGAATACTCTGACTCACCGCAATTTGGAGGATCATCTAAAAAATCAGAAGAGAATTTTCAGTCGTCTAGTTGATGGCTATTCAGGTTCGTGAAAAAAGGTGATTGAGTTAATGCTCTGCTCACAGAATGAATCAGAACGTGTAAAAAAAAAAGAAAAACACACACAGCACCAAGGAATGCACACAGTGATTCTCAAGTCTTAGAAATGGACGGAAATGTACTGTAGCAGCTGTTATTGCAGCTGTCAAAAGGTACGGCGTGTGGCTTTATTCTTCAAAACGTCTCTAGTTCACGATTTTTTCCTCCGCAAGTCGCACATGTACAGTTGAGTGGGCTTGGAATTATGGACAGGCATCTGGTGTGTTATAAAAGTGGCCTTGTGTGCTGTGAACCTGCACTGTAAATGCATTGTGTTTTGTTAAAAGACCATGTGCAGTCAATTCTTTTGTGTATTTGACCACACAATACAGATTACATTTTTAAGAAAATGGCTGCACAGGTGAACCCAGCAGGAGAATGGATAATAGTGGTATTTAGAGTCACATGACATAACGCTCTGTGACATAAAAATAATAGCAGTGGATTTCCGACAGCTTATTGCTCTTTGATATTTCAGACCTGATTTCCCATATTATGACTGGCTCAATAACTTTCTCCCTTTACATATAGCAACTTGCACAAGTTCCATTCTTTTTTTTTTTAAACCATTTATACAACTGGATGTTTACTGAAGTATTTCAGGTTGTGTCTTTCTCGAGGGTAAACGACAGCGGTGCCCCCCAGCTGGGATTCAAACCCGCAGCCGCGTAGTTGCAAATCGTTCCCCTCGTCGTCATCATCATGCCACACTCTCGCCCCTTTCCGGCCGACTCCGTTTTAACCGCGGCGTAAAAAAGATGGCCAGCGCGCATCTCCAAAAGCGCGTGCAAAAAAAACGCTCTTTTTGGTTTCGGCTTTTCTGTGAAGCGCATTGAAATGAGATGAAAGGGGCCACGGTGAGCGCTATCCCCTTAAGTGCGGGCCCTGTGTGTTCGAATGCCTTTTCTTGGTTTTTTCGAGGCGACGTATAAAGAAGTGATTATGAAAGTTTCGAGCCAGGGGCTCCTCTTGATCACGCTGGCACTTCTGGGTGTGAATGCCTTGCGAGGGAAACTTGCTCAACTCCAGGGGCGCTTTTTCAAACCTGAATCGCAGCCAGAAAAGCGGAATGGGTGCCAGAGATGCCCCCCATTTGCCGCTCTTGTTCTCGAGTGTAGGCTTTCGCGGGGAAACTGTCTCCGAGGGCATCTTGGCACTTTTGTCCCAAGCAAACGCGAGAGAGTTTCCCCCCTCCCCCCCTTCCCCACCCCCCCTCCCCCGTGGGGGGAAAAGGATACTGCTGGCCTCTCGTATGCTATAAGATTTGAATAATTCCACCCACTCCCATCCCTGAACCATATCCTCCCATCCAATGAGATTTCTGCAGGAATATCCCCCCATTCTTCATTCTCTATATCAGCCAGTTAAGGGATAAAAGTGCACTTGTTGCACTGTATGAATATGCAACTAAAATGGAAAAACTGCTGAGAGGAATTACTGTTTTTGGAAACCGGGCCAGATTTATATAATGCTTCTGACAGCTTTTTATTTTGTGCAAAACGGTCCCTTAGTGATGTCATATATATTTTTAAATATATATTTGATATTAGTGTACACTGTAGGGCAATGTAAACAGGCTTTATTTTGTTCGTCTGATGTGTGCAAGTCAGCTCATGTTGTACACGGAAAACCTGATACGTGGACATTATGTACATGTTGGCTAAAAACCTGCGAGCTATTAGTGCAAGTAGTTGCTTGGCTCAGTACATTTGCCTCACACTTTCTAGTTGTTTGACCTTTTTAGATCCTTGCTTTTAAGAGCACGAATGTTTTGTAATGAGTGGAATTGCAATAAATTAAGTGCAAAGGAATATTTAAATTGCTTGTATTTCATCGATGTTTTGAAGTCAGGGTTTTATTTTATCTACCTTTTTATTGGTTCTTGTTTTCGTTTAGAGCACATCCATTCTTATTAATGTCAAGAACAGCAACCATTTAAAGTTGATCAGCCAAATTGATTTCTTTGAAATCTGGATATCTGGACCGCAGATAACACACTAGCGATGCCAGCACCGTTGCCTGGTCAGTAATATGCTTGTTTGTATCATTTATTATGGCAGAAATGTTTTTGCTCTTCCCCCGGGGGCATTGCATTATGAAACATGAAAATGAAAGGCAACTGTAAATGGTTTGCTTTGGACAGGAGCTGTGCACGCTAGCCTAATGTTTCCTGTGCGGTAGATCTTTTCCCTACCAATTTGTTATTCTTATTTAAAGCTACATGTTATTAATAATAATAATAATAATCATCATCATCATCATCATAATAATAATAGTAATAATAATAATAATAATAATTATTATTATTATTATCATCATTATCATTATTGTTGTTGTTGTTGTTGTTGTTGTAACAATGTGTGGGGATCAGGCAGCCCAATGATTTGGTGCACTGGGAGTGCAATCATGGACTCATAATGGATGGTGATTTTAGAGCACTTTTGACCTCATGATCTCACGGGACTTGTGAGGTCATGGTTGCTGTTCACAGAGCACTGTTCATGATCTTCACCAGTAACTCAACCCCTGGGATGATGTACTCATCACACATCAGCCGGGGTTGGAGAGGGACATTGTGAACCTAATTTAAACCAGGACATGCTCAGGTGGCCAGGTAGTCAGTCAGGTTGGGGGGGTTTTTTTTTCCCCAGGGAATTTCGTGCTGTTTTGCAATAAGGCTCCTTACTAACAGCCGTGTGTCAGGAACACTGCCCTCTACTGGCCCACAAACACCACCTCAAGCAGCCACTTGCTTTTCGCCCGATCTTTCAAGTGCAGCCAAACCAGTTGTGCTCGCTTCGCTGCTACCATTCAGACCATTCAGAAAGGTCTGGTCCCAGATTTCATGCGATTCCCAGTGCAAATGCAGGGACTCAATATCCCAAAGTTCTGGAGAGGTTTATGAACATACGGAGATGGAATGAATACATTACAGTACATAATTTATTAATTAAATTATTTTTTTTAGCAGATTGGGAGTTATGTCCATATAACTTAATATTAAGTCATTTTAATGGCCCTGGCACAGGTAAGTGACGAGGTGCCTGGTGACCGATCTGTAACAGGTTAAAGGGGTGACCGCGCACTGGCCAATCAGCTACGCCGATCACAGTCCCTTTCAATGAGCACTTATAACCCTGCCATGACACTTCAGTATTTACCTTCACTGTTGGGCTCGGGGTCTGCTATCTGTGGGAGGTGCAGTTTGTTCCTGTATTCACTCTGTCAATGTTTAATATTAATTCATCTATATATTTATACATCTGTGTCTTGTCAGCCGGTTGCATATTGTGTGGAGCCAGTAAACCGTGAAGGATTTGTAAAGGTGCAAAACTGCGCTCGCTGGCTTTTATGATGTTTTGCACTCAAAAGCCGGTCGTGTGTGCTGTTGTGGGAGGATTTGGCTCATTGCTTTTAGTTTATTTGAAATGCTTGACTTGATTTTATTGAATTGAACTCATTGTCATTTAATTTGCATCTTCTTCCTTGACAATGCAATCAGAGAAAAGCAAAGAGGAAGATGAAAACCATAGAACAACTGGTCTAATTTAACATTGTTAGATTAATCATTATTATACCATACCATCTTTTACGGACATCAGAAATATATTAAAGGTGGTACTGTCAAACCAATAATGAAATACAATAAATACATTAAAGAGACAATAATAAATGGAAATATTCTTGCTTGAAATTTCCCTTAAAAATTCTGCCACGAGTTTATTCGGATATTCCAAAAAGGAAAACATATCAACACACCGAGCTCCCAAGAATTTATCCCAAGAAACATTGCATTTATTCAATAAATTCTTGGGAGCTTTTCATTTTGGTATGCGGATATATTTTTTTCCTTTTTATTTGGGATGGATGTGCACGCTGACATTTTTCCTTTGTGTATTTATTTGAATATTACCATGGCTAATTAATCAATGATTCATAAAGAAGCGGTGGGCTGTCAGGAATATTGCCTATTTTTTAAAAATGTGAGCACTTTTGAAACAAACTGAAAAATTATTATGTTATTCATGCTGTTGTGCCTGTGCAAGCCCTTTGATTGGTCCAGAAAACACAGAGGAAAAAACTTCACAGAATTATAAGAATATGGGGAGGATTAATCATTTCTTGCTTGGTGGCAATTTATTTGTTATTTCAAAATGAGTTTGCCGCAAGCTATGGTCCGTGAGTATATTGGCAATGTGCCAGTTCATTGCATTTATTTGGAAAAGTCAATGAAATTTGGAAAGGGAAATTTAGAAATTCTTGGACTGGAAATAAATAATTAATTCTGCAATATGCCTGAGTTGCTGAAGTGGATAAGTTTTGCTCTTAGAAAAAAAAACACATTTATTCGAAAGCAGCCAACAGTATTGACTGCACTGCAAAGTTGGTTGTAGGCCATGGATAGAATTGTAAGGGTAAAATTTACTCTCTCAGAATTGATCTAGCGCTGAACATTATTCTGCGCATCTACTCACAGTTGTAATACCAGCCTGCCCACAAATGTAATTGCCGTGAGTCACCCTATATCTAATACCTACCCACAGCTGTAATAATCATCGGACCAAGAACATAACTCTCCTCTGCCCACAGATGCTGTACATCTCCAGACCTAGATGTAATTTTTTGATGTAAATGCTGACAAATAATGCATTACAAAGCAACTTCTTTATTGAATGCCATTTGCTTCACGCAGGCAGAGCGCTCTGATTTAGACGGGGGAACGTCATTGACTGTACTCTCTGGATAGAATGTGTGGAGCTTGCATGGTCCTGAATTGCTGTGAATATTAATCAGTTGGAGGTTGGAAAAAAAAAATATGAACAGAGCTGTTTGTATCGGTGTTGATGCATGACTCTCTCCAGTTGGGTTAACATTACAGGTATTTAGCAGACACTTATCCAGAGCATTTTTACATGTGCATTGCATCCATTTATACAGCTGGATATATAACGAAGCAATGCAGGTTCAGTACCTTTCTCAAGGATACAACGGGAGTGTCCTACCTGGGAATCGAACCCATGACCTTTAGGTTATAAGACCAGCTCCTTACCCATTACACTACACTGCCGCCCCATGATCGCAGTGCCACGGCACGTGTACCGAACCTAGACCGGACTCGTGTTTTGCTAGCCTGGACTGCAGTCAGGATGTCGACCCTGGTGTGCAGATGTAAAAGCTCTTGGGTGGTAAAAAAAACAAAACAAAATGTCAGTGCGGCAGTAGGTTTTGGGAGACCAGCTTCTGATCAGTATGAATAGCTGCGTGTCATCCGGAATCTGAATTTCTGACGGGACGATTCCCTTCGGAGGGCTGCGGTCCCTTGTGGCCGAAAAAAAAAAACGGCAAAACCGGTATAAACACAAAAGCACAGTTCAGTGGTAAAGGCAGAGATGCAGACCTGTTCCTGGACTCGGGAGAAAAAATCTCAGCTGGTGTGCAGCCCTTGTACTTGAATGACTGATGTGAAGTTTTTGAAGTGGTATCAAAGGGAAATTATTGTATTTTATTGATCCCTCCAACTGGAAGTTTAGAAAACGAATCTTGCAAGAAATTAAGATGTTTACCCTGGATGTCTTATTTGCTGCATCCAGAGCAGTTCTTTCATCCTTTAACCCCTGGATTTTATTGGACAGGGTCATTTTCTTTGATTGCCTTTTTTTTTTTGTTCTTCGTGGTCATAGTTTGGTGCAACAAGTTGAACAATAACCAAAGTGAGCTGAGAAAATGAATTGTGTTTGCACTGAAAAGCACAAGAGAAGGAAATGCTGAAGGAGTTTGGGACAGACTGAATCCATCCTGGAGTGAATCCAGCCGACGGTTGGTGTAGTTGAGGGGAACTCTCTTTCTGTCAGAGTTTGGGACAGACTGAATCCATCCTGGAGTGAGTCCAGCCGACGGTTGGTGTAGTTGAGGGGAACTCTCTTTCTGTCAGAGTTTGAGCAGCGTGTCGCTCTTCCCCAATTCAGCAGGAGGGAGGACAAGCTGCGGATCCCCAGCGGCTGGCTGTGCCACCTGGCCCCCGAGATCATCCGTCAGCTCTCCCCCGAGACTGAGGAGGACAAGCTCCCCTTCTCCAAGCAGTCCGACGTCTTCGCTTTCGGGTGGGTGTCTGGCTTTTTTAAAAATCCCTCTCTAACTCTCTCCATCCTTCCCTCCCTGTCCCCCTCTCTATCTCTCCCTCCCTCTCCCCCTCCCTTCTTCCATCTCTCTGCCCCTCTCTCCATCTTTCCCTCCCCGTCTCCCTCTTTATCTATATCTCCCTCTCTCCATCCTTCCCTCCCTGTCCCCCGCTCTCTCTCCTTCCTTCTCTCCCTCTTTTCCTCTTGCTCTCCCTCCTCCCCTCCCTCTGTTCCTCTCTCTCCCCCCATTCTCTTTCTCTCCCTCTCTCTCTTCCTCTCTTTCCTTCCATCCCTCCCACTCTCTTCCTCTCATTCCTTTCCTCCCTCCCACTCTCTCCCTTCCTCCCTCTCCCTTTCTCTCTCTCTCTCCTCCTTCCCTCCCTCCCTCCCTCTCTCCCTTTCTCTGCCCTTCTCTCTCTCTCCTCACCCCCTTCTCTCCCCCTCGCTCTCCCTCCCTCCCTCCCTCCCTCCCTCCCTCCCTCCCTGACCCTTCACAGATCAGTGCTAGCCTAGCGGACGGTTCCCCCCGTCCCAGGCTCACGTCAGCGTATCTGTGCGCCATTGTCCGCTAGCCTCCTGACAGGAAGCGCTGACAGCGAGTGGGCGGCCGCTGGTCTGTTGACTCCTAACACAACTGCATCCTCAGATGTCCCTGCATATGGAGGGTCTCTGAGGAGTCACAGTGTCAGTTTGAGCGGCTGAAGTTTGGAGCACGTACGCAGCTCAGCTGGTCTGCTAGCCGCTGTGCTATGTCCACAACATTCGCTTCGCCCACACTCTTGTCTTTACCCCAGAAATGGGTACATGCAGGGGAATTATTTTTAAAAAACGTGACTGGAAATATTTTTATATATTAACCCTTCAAGGTGTAAGATCACAAATTAGTGTGTGATTTGTGTGTGTGTGTGTGATTAGAGTGTGTGTGTGTGTGATTAGAATGCTCTTAACTGAGCATTCTAATGCTGATGTAACGACCACGGTAATTGACAGAAGTGGGGTTCTAGAACTCTGGCTTAAAATTCTGAAGAAAAAAAAACGTTCCAAAAAACTTACTCTTCAAGGAGTTAAAAACCACACGACAGCTGGTTTGTTATGCTGTCATGTTTTGTCATTTGTAACATGATTGAAAGAGTAATAACATTTTTTTAAACCCCTTTTAATTTTTGCAGCACTATATGGTATGAGTTGCATGCACGCGAGTGGCCTTTCAAGAACCAACCAGCAGAGGCAATTATATGGCAAGTTGGTAGTGGGATGAAGCCAAATCTGACCCAGATCGGCATGGGGAAGGAGATATCAGTGAGTAGCTCTACAATGATCACGCTTTGGTCATTATGCTTCCAGTGTTCAGCGGTGTTAAAGGATAAGGTCGGCAACATTTGTTATTTTTCTTATGATCAACGCATCCTATGAAATGTACAATCTGCTCCGTTTTGAAGTAAACGTGGTGAAAACTACACTGGCCCTGTTTTTCGAGATAATAGGTTGCATTTTCTGAATGTGAAAACGTGTCTTCCTGAGCTGTATTTAATTATTGTAGCACACAATTTCAATGAATAGCTTCCTGTTTGAGCGCTACTAAATGGGGTAGGACAATGTCAGACAATGTGAGGAGAGTCAGGCAGATGCATTGTAAGGTTCTGGTCTTTTCACAGGATGTAAAATTACTCTGGGCTTATGCTTTAAACACAGGTAATGGGCAGCACGCTCAGGACCTTTGTGCGATAGGATAACAATGATACAGTTTTACAGTTTGTTTCTAGACCTGGATCCAGTGTGCATTTGCAGGGTTCTCAAACCCTGCGGTGTCTCTAGGTTTCCTTTCGATCAGCGGCCTGTGTAATCCTCGGAAAGAAGGCGTGTGTGTGGTCCCTTTGGCCAATACGGTGTTTTAAGCTCAGCAAAGAAGTGCTTAAACACGTCAAAAACCACCAAGACACAGAATTTCTCCAGAATTTGAGTTTGAGAGCCCTACATTAGCCCGTTTGGGTGGTGGAAAGATGTTTAAATAATTTTTTAAAACGGCCTGTGTCACTAGCTGAAATGTGCAACTGGTGGTAAAGAAATTCAGTTTGAATACTGGAGAAAATGTTTGAAGAAAAAAAAAAAAAAAAAAAAAAGATTTTACAGGAACATTGCTTTGTGCGCTGTTGCTGCTGCCTGTGTTGCCCACGCTGGCTGTCTCATGCAGTGTTCTCCTGCGGTCCTTTTCTCCAGGACATCTTGCTTTTCTGCTGGGCCTTCGAGCAGGAGGAGAGGCCCAGCTTCTCCAAGCTGGTGGAGCTGCTGGAAAAATTGCCAAAACGGAACCGCCGCCTCTCCCACCCAGGGCATTTCTGGAAGTCAGCTGAGTATGTCAAATAAATTAGGAACAAAAAAAAAAATATCCCCGCCCCTTTGAGTGCACTGAATTTAAAAAAAAAAAAGAAAAAAAAACAACCGCAAAAAAAAAATATATAATTCCAGCCGATAAGTACAACTGCCTAGACTGTGTTCCCCTATGGATTGTGTATGCACACGTGAGTAAAAAAACATGTTTAGATAATCAGTGATATCAGTTAACTAGACTACTCAGCAGCCTTTGAGCTCATGTTTTTTGTTACATGTTGAACATGGATTTTATTTAAATATTTAATTACAGTATTTTTTGTTTTCTTTTTTTGTTTTTGTTGACTTTTCGGTTATC
Organism: Anguilla anguilla; assembly: GCF_013347855.1. NCBI lineage: Eukaryota > Metazoa > Chordata > Actinopteri > Anguilliformes > Anguillidae > Anguilla > Anguilla anguilla. Next base: position 5,299,819 of record NC_049210.1, on the reverse strand, counting down.
AGTTTATTTATTAATGTTATTTATTTTAAGAATGACTTTTTATTTTGTGTCATGAATCACTTCAAACTGAACTGCATTTTTATGAACGAAATGCAAATCCAAGTGTGTGTTTTTTTTTTCTTTTTGTAAGAAAATGTGGTTTTAGATTGAGTGTAATTATTTTTACGAGGTGTGAAATGTATTTTTTGCTTTCGTATTATTTTTTTTTCCATTTCTTCTGTCCTTGTCATCCGTCTCCTTCACTGTTTGATTCATGCACTGTCACGTGTGGTTGTCTGTGTGTGTGGTACGCTCAGTCACAAAGCTTTAATTCCTGGGGACTCTCACAGTGTCTGTCTCACTGCTGAATGTGACGAGGGGCATCTCCCTGCCTGTGAGTGGTGATGTCAGCAGGCGCTTCTGACTTCCTCCTATCTACAAAAGCGAATGTTTTCCGTTCGGGGCGAAATTGGAACAAAAGACGATAGCGTACTGACCACTGTGCCAATCGCAGTCCGTTGCCAGAGGTCACTTGTGATGTGAATTTGACACTTGAAATGTAAACAACGTGCTAACTGTGACAAACTCATGGATCCCTTCGATGAGTAGCTGATATTGAGCCTGTGGGGGGAAAAAATAGCATGCCTGTAAAGGCGCCTTGTTTTATTAGGATTTTTTCATCGACGGGTTCGAGGTTCACTTTTTTTAAACAACGCAGTGTTACGTTCGTGTGCGTAAATGTGAGAGATGATATTTACAGTCGCGTTTCAAGAGAGAGACACGACTACGACGGTGACAAAAAAAACAATCGTGCCAATTGCGAGCCTTGCACTTAATCTGGTGTTAATATATATCCCTGATTCTGAAACGGTAAAGTCTCTGTGACTGTCGCATGCTTGAACCGTGAAGTTAAAAGATGCGTATGTACAGTAAATACTTAGGCTACTGCATCTGGTCATTTTTAAGTTAAGGAGGACTCTATGAGCACACACATTACCCGATTATTTGAACCTCTGACTTGGTTCATAAAATGGTTTCATAAGTCGTCTCAGCCAACTGTAAAATAAATCCTATGGTAGGTCGTAAATCCAGTGCCACGCCTAATCAAGATAGACAATCCATTGATGTACAGCACAAAGTCATTTACCCTGTATATTTATCATATATATTTATCATATATGCCAGTATCATTACCGCATTCAGTACAAATATTTTGCTGCTGTTTTGAAGAACATCTATCTATTTTGGAATCAATCTATTACTGGAATTCAGATTTGTACGAATTGAATGTGGACCATCTATATTTGTAAGTGTACTCCACTGTTTACAACTTCAAGTGCATGAAATGCTTTAGGAAGGTACAGGTCAGCGTTGTTTTTCCAAAAGAGGGAAGTTCTTTATTTAGTTTGTGATTTTTAAAACACACAAGTTTCTTGTAAGTGCACTGGAGTATTTTCTGGAAAAAAAAAACAAAAACAAACCTAATACATGTTCTTGCTGTAGCACCGTCAAAAAATTTGGTTGCCGTGCTACCGCGAGCTTTGTAAAAAATCATAGTTGTGTTAAGAGAATGATTGTAATGTTATATTTGTACAGTATCATACTATGAAGCAACATGTATTGTTTTGAATCTGGAGCTGGAAGGATATTTATTTAACAAAAGCCGGGTCAGCTTTTAGCCTGCACCGTTTTTAGTGCCAAGTGTATTTAACAGATAGCGGACTTTATTAAATATTTAGTAGACTTTGTTCTGTATTCCATATTCTGTGTGAACTCATATCAGTTTTTGGTGTGCAGCACTCTTTCTTCATTTTTTGGATGTTTCAACTGTGTTGTGGTTTTTTGTCGTACTTTTGTCCACACATAATTTTTTCCTTTTCGTTTTCCTTTTCCAAAAAAATTGCCAGTTTCCCTATATTTCATCTGCATTGTTGTTGTTTATTTATTTATCTATTTATTTATTTGTATTCTGGGTCTTGTATTGTAGAGTGTAGTTGAAAAAGCTTGTATTTTTGCTGCCTTATGGTTCATGGCTAAGTGACTTAATGAATTTATCACAAAGTTTTGATTTGCACTCATCATTAATGACAATAAAAATGGGTTCATTTTGGACTTTTTTGTTTATTTTTTCAGTTGTTCAGTATCCTCCCCTTCTCCTTTCCATGTTTTATATTTTCAGTTTTGAGAGTTAAATTACAAATATCCTTTAGCAACCTACTTAAACCATGTACTATAAATTTTATAAAATTTTATAAAGTCTGGGCCAATTCAGTTGTCGCCAGGATAACATGAAAAGTATATATCTACCTCTGTCATTCAGCTGGAGTTGCACACACAAGACAATTTATCTATCAACTGAAATTCCAATACAAAACTTGAGTATGGATGCTCTGTATGCTATTGCTATGCTATGTAAGCCCAAGCTTGATCACATTAGCTCAAAGCTAAAGGCAAAGCCTGTTGCACTTAGATGCAGTCTTGAAATATCCCTAAATATGTTTTGTATGCCGAACACTTCGTAGCTCAGTTAAAAATTAAAAAGCTTGCTCTGTGATAAATAAGAGTTGAAGAGATTGATGCAGCAATTCAAGAAATTATTCAGGGGGGCTTACATTAACTCCATTCACACTCTGTCTGTTAGAACACCACCTTGCATTATAATGTTCTAGGTATCAGATAAAAACGAGAGGTAAGTGTATGACACTGATCATTATTTATACCACCAAAATGTATTTATTTATTATTAAACGGTTACTATATAATGGTTAAATAAAATGTTAGTCTTGCTCCTTTAAAATTTTAATTTTTTTAATTTTTATTTTTAGAATTGACGCTTTTTATATTCGTGAATATTTCTGGTGGAAGTATAGGGGGGCGTAACCATGGTGTTATGATGCAATTGTCAGTGATGGAGAGGACAGTGACCATAACCAATGACTCACTCCCAGACTGTTGACCGTTGCTGTCAATGTGTGGATTCTGAAAGGTCGGTTATTTATACTCCAGGGCTGACACCCTCTCATTGCCTGTCATTCAGAGTCATGCTAGCGACAAGTTCGGTTGAGCGTTTCTGGTCCTCTGCAGAAACTCATAACTTAGGTGTGCCAAAATCCGTTGTCAAGTATACGGAGCGAAATGATGTAAGAGGTTTATTTAAGCCTGGGGTTTCTCCAGTATACAGAAACCCTGAAAGAGCAGTTGTGTCGGAGGTCTGGGCTTATCTCAGTGCAGGGCTGATTTTACTAATTGGTGCCGTCTTATGCGTTGCGTTTCCCGGATTCCCACGAGGGGATAATTGGCCACAATCCGCTACAAAAGAAGTCGAGAAGAAAGCTCTGATGCCGCATAATTGTTCGAAAAAGCAAAGACACGAGAGGCTCTTGTTTCCTTTTTTATATAGCTTCTTTTTCGGTATTTATTTATTTATTTATTTATTTATTTGCGAAGCCTTTGAAACAGAGGGGAGACTCGGTGCGGAGGGACATTTCGCCCTTGCGTTGGAAAGAGAGGGGCTCAAACACTCCCCCGCCTTTGGCCCCAGAGAATTAAAAATTATAATAAATGAAAAAAAAAAAAAGACAAGGGAGCCGCGTATCCGGAATCTCTAATTAGTTTTTGCAAAAGTGAGGCACATGTTACCTGGACAAAGCGGCGCTTTATTTGCGGTCAGGAGGTCACGCATTTCAAAACCCGGAATTTGCGGTGTAATGGTCGCCTCAGGCGCTGCGTCTGAAATTACGGCGTTATGACTTGCGGAAAATTAAACCGCTGTTTCGCGGAATCTCAAGTGTGGCCTCACTTAGAGAGAGGTCTCGGTACTTAATGGACTCTCGGCGTCATAATAATGCTCTGACCAAGAGACAAAATCAGAGATAATGTAACTGTGTAGGCGATGGAAGATAAACACGAATGCTGACACTTGTAGGATACGCATGCTCGCGATAAAGAGAATGGCAGCATACCTGATCTGTGTTATCGATAAAACTGAGTCTCATTGTTTTTTCCAGATTGAATTCCAGTTAACAGTTGACATTTCTTTTGTTGGCAGAACAGAGGCAAATTATTTCCTAGTATATCTCCGCAATTTTAAAGATGCCCGCGGACACGAAGTAAGTTGATCATCGTTCGGCATACCGCAACAGATCAGTTTGACCAATTCTGCAAAAACATTCGGCTTTTCAATTAATGACGCTGGGCCGGGGGTGTTTTATTTGTGAATTTCTTTACCATTTGTGGTTTGCTGAATTTATGCAAGCATTGGTGTCAAGACATAACAGCTTAGCTTGAGAAAATAACAAAAGGAAAAATGCTAGACTTCCTATTGTGACAACTAATATGGCAACTGACAAAAAGATAACAGTAAGAACTACAATTCCCAAGATACATAAAGTGACACGAGATTAACCTTCATTGCAATTAATACCCCTTACACCTGTGTGATTGCACTGTAATTGAAACTTGAAAGGACTTAATTACACAGTAGGCCACGTGAGCTGTGTGCTTGATATGAATAACATTAAAAAAAAAAAAAAACGTCTTAATGACCCCAAAACCCAACTGTAATCCTTGTAACTCCACACAACATAATTTGCTTGTGTAATGAAGATTTAGTCGGTAATAACTCGGGAATAATTGATAGGCATGGGGCAGTAATGTTCCAACAGCGTCTAAAATGGTGGCACGGATCTTATTGGTTTTGTTCTGTTTTTCTGCCTGATGTTTCACTGATTTTTTTCTGATTATCTTTTGTTGAAACCTTTTGATCCTTCCATGAATCTTCCACCCCCCCCCCCCCCCCCCCACCCCCCCTTCCCATTTTCATTTACTTCATTCCGAAATTCTCATACTGATTGAGCTGTGCTGAGAGAAACAAAATCTCCAGGTAAACAGAACCTAATTTCTCCTCTCCTTGTCGTTCAGTCACATCATTATAATGTCAGTCTGAAATGGAGGTATGTAAACACCAGCAACAAAAAAACACAGTGTCTCTCCGTCCAATCAAATGAGCATGTGCTATCCGTTATTCTCGGGCAGCATTATGTCTTTTCTAAGGAAATAAAAAGCCTTGTCGTGGGAGGATTTTGGATAATTTAACGGCACATATAATTGGCCTGAAAAGTCAGCTTAGAATTTACAAAACTGTGTGGGTTTCTCCCCATTCAACCACAGACACCCACATTTTTCATAGGAGATGGGACTCATTATCCAAGAAATATTAAATTATCCGAGAGAGGGAGAGCGAGAGAGAAAGAAAGAGAGAGAGAAAGAGAGAGAGACATAGAGAAAACAAATCAGCAGTTCCTTTAAATTACACCAAACCCTAGAGGTTCAGAGCGTAGCGCTGGTATGGACTGTGCGTGGAATTCTCTATTACACCCTTCTGGCTAGCTAAGGTCCAGGTCATATTAAAGAAAGAGACATTCATTATTCACAATAACCAGCTGGCTTCTCCCAGTGGTGCAAACCAGGGATTTTGAAGTGTTCATGTCACGATTGCAAAACTTCCTTGTAATTTTCCTCATAGTTTCCATCTTTCAACTATATTTTTTTCAGTTGTATGGAAACAGGTGTTTCAATTTGAATGGCATCTAGTCCCAATGCTGTTGTACTACTGGGTTTAGATTCCCAGAGTGTCCTCCAGCCTTAATGAGCAAAAAATAAAATAAAAAATCCTGGCTAGATACATTTTAATATCCTCGAAAAACTAAACTTGCCCCACAGAATAAATCTGACCCTGACAACCCTGACCCGCTGCTCCACGGAGTCCTACCAGCCAATCAGAGGAGTGTATGAGATGCACCACAGTCCCTCTAGATTCGCTGCTCACCCACACGTCGAGCTCAGAGCTCAGTAGTCGGGATTTAGGCAGCAAGTGGAGCTCGGGTAGGCGGGCGTTCTGCACACGCACTTTAAGTGGTAAATAATTTATTAAACTTGTCTTCTTTAATTAATGTTTCGCTCCGGTCAGGCTTTGCGACTGGGAATGACTTTGTTCTGTGCGTCTGATGTGATGTGATCTTCCTCGTGTCTCCACCCCGGGCGGTCCCTGGGCTGAAGGGGCCCGGTAAAGCGGGGACGGCTGGGGGGGGGAGGGAGAGAGGGGCCCGTTTGCTGACGAATTCTCTGTTTTTGTTTCCCTCCTCTTTGCAGGCTGTAACAGAAGCCGCGATGGGATTGTGCCTTTTTTGATTTTTTTTTTTGTTTCTTTTTGCGTGAAACCCACTGACCCCCCCACCGAACGCCCCCCAATCCCCCGCCCTCTCTGCCCCGCTCACTGACTCCTCCCCTTCCCTCCCACACAGTAAAATGTTCAGTGTTGAATCAACTCTTACAGGGTGCACATGGTTCCTGTATGACTCACATGTACTTGACTAGAGTTGAACTAACGCTGGACATTTTACTGCCTCCCCCCCCAGCACTTCTCTGTCGTAAGCCCCACCCTCAAACAACCACCGATTCTGCCCCCTTGCCCCCCTCCCGCCCACCCCTTCCCAACCCCTCCATACTTGTATCAGGAGACACCCTGAGCGAAGCCCATTCGCTGCCCAGCACGGTGGCTCGCCAGCGGGGGGGCCTCGGACCAGAATCCCTTGCAGCCGACCCCGTTCTCGCCCTCGATGCCTCAAAGCGTTCCGCACGGCGCCTGCTCTCTCCTGACAGCTCGGCTCCGCCTCTCATCCGCCGGCCGAACAGACGACGAGTTCGCCATCGATATTCGATAGCGCCGGTTTCTTCCCCGCCCCCTCCCTGGTTTCCCCCGCATGCCCATCGCCCCCCACCCTGACCCCCACCTCCACCCCCGCCCTCCGCGTGTCTGCGAGGAAGTGGTCATTAGCGCTGTTCTTCACCGATCTGTCCACGTCATCCACGCCCTCACTGTGAACTCCGATAGGCGTTGCGGTTGTGCAGCCATTTTGTGAAGCTCGAAAACGTGAAGCATTTTCTCCTCTTTCACCCGCCTTTGTTTTTCCCAGTACGTTCGCTCATTCACCGCCCAATCACAAACGCCACTTGTCATTGCCATGCTCGAATCAGAGCCCGACCGTTTGTCCTCTGTACTGTCCATGCTAGCATCCATACCGTGTGTCATCTGTCTCTGACATTTTGTCATCCACGGTTTCATTTGTGAACAGGCTCGACCTGGTCATTTAAATTCATGTGAGTACCAAACATGAAAAGGGTTTTGCAAAATAAATGCAAAGTACATACGGTATGACACTGAGGGTATGGAAGCAACAATGCAAGGAGCCAATCATCGATTTTTATTTGCATTTATTATTATTATTATTATTATTATTATTATTATTATTATTATTATTAGCTGAGAAAAATAGTTCCCAAAACTTTACAAATTTTTAAGTGCTACCCTGCAGTCTTTTACCGATTGAACATGGTTTTCACGTCTCCTTAACTTTTAACAGTCACGAATGCAAACTGACAAACTAAGTATTACCCGATGACAGGACTGCAAATGTGGATGGATCATGCAGGTGTAAACTGGGCAGCTCCTTTGACAGGATTTGAGTATTGAAGTGTTAACTACATTACGGAGGGAAGGAAGTGTTCTCATTGATATTCAATGGCTTATGGCTGATTTGTACAGAGGTATTTTGTGTTTAGGACATAATTTTAGTGAGTGGCTTTTTATTTATTTTTATTATTATTTTTTGGATTTGTCAGACATGTTTGTAGGGAGAACATTATTATTATTATTTTTTAAGTGCTTTGGTTGAGAGACAGTAAATTGCAAAGGGGTGTATGTCCGCCATTTCGGCTCAACCCCGTGCATGCAGAGTGCCTGATTAAATGCCCATAACGCAGAATGCGAACGCGCCACAACAGCAGACCAAATGCCAAACACGCAGTTACCTTGTCCAACACCAGTCGCAGGGAAATCGAAACGCAAAGCTACCCACTGGCACATTGCCTTTCACCCATGTTGTCCAGAAACTTTTATGTATAATACAACTGTACTTTTAGGCATTTAGACGTGCTGCGCAACTGAGTTCGTAACTGTTAAATATTCCGTTGAAGCCCCTCCTGTTGCATTCCTGATGCAAACAGGATTTTGTATGCAGTTCGATGAGTGGTGGGATGAATCACCCCTCTTGTGTTTAACTATTAATTCACATCAGTCCAGAAAGCTTTGCATAAAACAAAACCGTGCAAGCAATAGAGAAATCAGACCTGTCTATGTGGTGCATTTCAAACACACTAATTGAATGCTGTTTCAGAAATGTGCCCATACTCAGGGTCTTAGTGAGTACAAGGCATACAAATAAATTATTAACAATTAATTATTTGCATGTTATACATTTTTTGGAATTTAATACATATTTTATCTTTTAGTAACTGAGTTATTATTGATTGACATGTGTTTCTCCCAAAATGACTGATTCCCATGCAAAATAGTGTCATGTGGGCCAGCTGCTGACCTGAAATACAGCTTTAAAGTCTTTTTGACAAGTAATTTGAATGTACACACTTCAAATTACATTTTATAGCATATCTAACAAAAGCATCATATTTTAAATGAACTTGCTTAACGGGATATAGACAGTCTCCCATCAGAGCTTTGGATTCCTGGTATCATTTTAAAACACTCCAGTAACTCCCTGAGAATGTTCAACAAAATGTCCACTGTTACTAATCAGCACACGCGATTATATTAAACGTTCTGAATGTTTCTTTCGGAATAGTCAGGAACCTGCAGGAATGAGGCTGTGAGGTGTTTGACACAGTTCTGTTCCCTGCAGCTCTGCCATCACTGCGGTCCGTATCACGCGTGTATTGACTCTTTTCATCAGCTCTTCGGTGCGCCGAGCCATCACGGCTGCTAGCGATGCCCATGTTTCTGCGTTCGCTTTTCACAATGCATGAAGGGTACTCAAACCGCCACCCTTGCTGCCGTCAGATGCACAGGGCACGGATTGTAGCCAGAGTGAGTGTGGGCTGCTTAGCTGTGCTTTTTCAAAACTTGGGCCATCAAACCGTATCTAAAATTGTGGCTTATGCAGAAATCCATGACTAAGAAATAATTTATTAAATCCCACTTTGATGCGGATGTTATCATATCTCTATGTAACGTTTACTCTAGTTAATTATCTGACGGTTATGTGGAGGTACTGAGCATCTGAGGACTGCATGTCAATCTTTTGGATTCAGGCTGTGCTTCAGAATAACATTTAATTGATAATTAACATTTTCAGCTTCAGAATAACATTTGATTGATAATGATCAACATTTTCAGCTTCAGAACATTCAATTGATAATGATTAACATTTTCAGCTTCAGAATAACATTCAATTGATAATGAATGACATTTTCACTTTCAGGATAACATTTAATTGATAATAATTAACATTTTAAGCTTCATAATAACATTTAATTGATAATGAATGACATTTTCACTTATATGATAACATTTAATTGATAATGAATCTTAGCCATGAGGACTATAAGAAATGCTCAAATGCAACCGTATTTAGAGGTATTATGCCTGTTATTGGCTGAACCAACGTAAGTCTCAGTTATTTTATAAATCAAACCTAAGCACAACTTAGGACATGTTTACATTTAAATCCAGGAACATAACAGGCCCCTGTTGTTTGCATATTTTGTCCTGGAACCTGTCACATGTGCCATGGTATTGCAAGTGCTGTCAGTGTAGAGAAGCCTCTTGGAAGTGGCACATGCTAAGAGATTAGCCACTTGCGCTGTCGTTCTCTTGAACTACGCAGTGATGTCACAAGTGACAGCACTCACAGCAGATGTCTTCCGCACGGTGAACTGGCAAAGCTGTTTTCATGGAAACCAGGAATAGGATCCTGAGAATCCATACATGACAGAGAGCTACTTGTCATGTATGGTTTTTTTTTTTCTTGTCTTGTGTTCATGTTGAATTATCTGAGTGATGAAACAGGCTCATATTCCACGTGTTAAGGTGATCCTATTGCCTTGGTTTTGATGGATGCAAAAATATTTTAAAAAAACGCTCTTTGCTAATGCATTATCCCATTTAGATAACCTTTAAAATGCAGAAAAAGCTTTAAGATTTCCATTTCATTCATTACCCACACTCACACACACTCAGACAAACTGGATTAAAGGCTTGGTTGTCTAAGTTTAACAGCATGATGAAACTTTTGTTTTTGAAGTTTTATTATGTTGGTTTTAAGTGAAGCAGGTTCAGCTATGATGCTATGTGGCTACTGTCACTCTCTGTCTAATGATGGATAAAAATGTCAGAGCTTCCCTGGGGCTATGTCACAGTGTCTGCCTTTTTTTTTGTGTACGTATATATTTTTTTGTGAATTTTGTGAACATATTTGCTTTCATTGTTTCATGGGGCGGGGGGGGGGGGGGGGGGGGGGGGCGGGGGGCGGAGAGGTGCCCAGAAGAGCTGAGTTAGTAAGACTTGCTGAACCTGGAACTTCATTCACCCTATATATATATTTTTTTTTTTTAAAAGAACCTGATTCAGCCGTGTTTCTTATTGCTAAAATTTCAGGTTGTTTCTACCAGACAGCCTTCAGTCACATGAAAGAGAATTCGACCATAAGCCAACTGGCCTTCTTGGGAGCAGCTACTCTGCTGAATCAGCCATATCATTGGGCTGATTGTCTTCCCTTGCCAGTTCAGCGTGAAATTGACCACAGTTTCGAAAACCAACCGGTCAATCTGTAGGACTGGCTTTGCTATAGTTCATTTTTACTGCTGCCGTTCCTTTTGGGTAACAGATGGCCATGTAATGTGTGGGTGAGGCAGTGAAACTGGAGATACATGATAGCAAAAGTATCAGTGCTCATTATAAACATTCAGAATTAATCAATCAAGAGCATGACATCGGAAGGTCTTTGTGAAGCATTTGTAACACCTTCATAGAAATGGAGTTACAACTTTGTAATACAGTTATAAGCACACCCTTTTCGATGATTTAGAGCTGTGCACGGTTTTATTTATTCATTTATTTATTTTTCACAAATGTATTGTGTTGCTCTATCTTCCATCATAAAGCAATGCAGATGTTTACATGACAAAGACAAAGGTGTTGCAATGTGCAACTGTATCGTATACCAATGAAGGACTAGTCCACGCTTCCTGGAGTGTGCTTAGAGTCAGTGCATATCCGTGCCTGAAATGGCCCTGATTGGTGGTTGCAAACGGCTTCTTCTTCTTCTTTTTTAATTTTCCATTGTTTACACTCCACGTCATTTAGAATAAATCATTACTATCAGATCTGCTTTTAAAGGATGAGTTGGGTCTTTATACTGTAATGAAAGTAGGCCTCGATGAGAAATTAAACCTGTCAGGGCACGTCAGTTGGTTATTCTCCCTCACCCAACCTGCTTCCTGTGCAGTATATTCGTTGTTAGATGCCCCTTCAGTAGGCAGTCAATGGGCAGGGAGACAACAGGGATAGTCAGTTCAATTCAAACGCGGGACGGGGAAGAACTCAGCGTTTGCTTTGAATTGACGAGTCGCTTGCAGGAGAACCAATCGGGGTGAAGGCTGAATGTATGTACTCTTCCTACACCAAACCTCCAGTCCTCAGGGCGGTAAGGCAGTATTCACACAAGCAGTGCTGCACAACTACACGTGTTTACATGAGTAATGCATTTAAGAAACGTTTCTTCCTCGGTGTAACACATCATCTATTGTTCTCATCTATCATCGCGGCGTTTCCAAAAAAAAAAAAAAAAAAAAAAATCACAAAAATATCTCCCTGGATATAAAGTTTCAAAATCGAGTCATCTAAAATGCAAAAGATGTGTGAAATGTAAAAAAAAAAAAGAAAAAAAAACTAAAATCCTAACAGAAAATAAACCTTCATTTTCTTTTTTTCAAGAATTAACACTGTGGATAGAAAGCATCACTCTGTGTGTGCTCCATCTTGGCTCCAATACTGTGGCTTATTCAATTTCTTGTCACTTGATTCATGTTAATTTTTATGTGTCAGTATGCTTTAAAAAAAAAAAGAAAAAAGAATTATTCTTACATGAATATTTTCCTTGAAAGCTTTGTCAAAGGCAAAATCAACATCTGTAAATGACTATTTTACTTTTTTCTACTCTTTGCTTGTATTACATGAAGAGCTTGATGGATATTTTTTATATTGTTCGTGTAACTTTTCATGACTGTTGCAGAACGAGCGGGGAATGATATCGCCACGGTCATCTTCATCACCAGCGTCTGGATCATCATTTCATCGCCCTTGCCACCATTTCCCGTCATCATCATCATCATCATCATTGTCACTGTCACTGTCATTATTATTACTGTGATAAGATTTTTTTTTTTGTAATTTCATTTCAAGCAAAAATCATTTCTTGTGCAAACAGATGATGGATCTACTCTTGTACATTTGTACAGTGACATTTATAAAAAAAAAGTTTTTCTACTCTTGCAGAAAGTTTATAATTTCAGCTGTTCTACTGAATGTCAGCTCTTGAAAAAACTGCAGGCCTTGTTTCATTCTGTGTTTTATTTATTTATTTTATTTAATTTTTTTTGTGCAGCCCTTGTTGGGGTACAGATGTCCGGAGAAAAAATAATAAAAGTCAATAAATAATTTGAGAACTGTTGCATTAAAATGCTTCTTGTGCATTTATGTGAGTGATTCTGGGAGCGTGAGAGAGCATTTCACATGTGCATGTTTCGGAGAGAGCATATATGTGTGTGTGCATGTGTGTGTGTGGGTGCGGGTATGCGTGTGTGTATGTGTGTGTGTGTGTGTGGATGCGAGTAAATGAATATGTGATCGAAGGCCAGGTTAGGTTTTACCATTAGAGGATCTGGTGGCTGTTCCTGATTGGCATGGCGGGGTTCAAAATAAAACACTGAATCAATGGTGTGATTCAGCCTATAGTCATTAACACATGCTGACAGCATTGCCCATTGTAACCAATACTGCAGATGCAGGAGGAAATCATATTCCACAGCTAGCCCATTGTTTATTTATTACTGTCGCTATTTTTATGCACATATTTCCCTCTGAGACGACTCTTACTTTGTGCTAGATTTATTTTTTTTAAATGACTCCTTTGGGTTCGCCATTCTCTACATATAAAAAATGACGAAAAGAAAAATCTAACAATCAAAGATAATGAGAGAGAGATTCAGCTGCGACATTATCGACTTTGGGTGAATCATCCGAGCCATAAGATATGTCATGAAAATAATGAAAACCAATAAATATATCTAGGTAAATGGAATTCTGTAGTTGTGAATCATATATATGTATATATACACACACACACACGCACACACACACACGCACACACATAGATATCGACATATTTAAAAATCAGAGTGCGCGGCTTCAGACGGTAATCCCGTTAACCTAATGTTATTCTTTTGCTTAGGTTTGTGCTGAAGGTTTGTAAGAAAGGAACACTGTTGGCATGTAAGCTTGCTTTTCATGCAAAAAAAGAAAACAGGAAACTCAAAGATAGAAAAAAAATCAATGAAACCCATTTAATGACATAAGCATTACTCACTCGGTTAATTAACAGTTAACAGTTAACAGTTTCTCAGGTAATCCCTTTAGCAAATAATGCCATGTAACTAGATTTGCTGTTCTGCGTTCAGTAACCTTTGGGATATTAAGACATTTTGAAATATATACTGCTTATGTTGACAGTCTTTCCAGAATATTGTATCCACTGCGTGGTCCACAGTACAAACAGATATGCCAAAAACAATTATTTCGGTCTTATGAAAGCTGAAAAAGAAATATGAGCCGTAATGAGCCATAGGATATAGTTACTACATTTCTTGGGTCAAAAATAAGTGCTCAGAAGTAATCAGTGCAAATTGTTTTCCTTTGAACCTGATTGAAACTTCACTTGACACGGTAGTTCCATCTGCAGTCTTTGTTTTAATTTTAATTGTATTAACTGTGGTAGAAGTGAAAATTAGTCGTTATGTAATGTCTGAACAGTGATAAGTTTACTTTCCAGTCTTGCAAGGGGAACAGGAACTTGTTCTTTCTGAAATGGAGCACAGTCAGATTTGCCATTCATGAATCATCACATTTTGTGACTTTCTACGGGAATTCAGAACAATAGTGTATCAGTGAGCCAATATCTAACTGAGTCTTGGAGCAGTTTTTGACCTTCTGAGGTGCAGGAATATTGGGAGGGGTGTGGGTGCAATCAGCTGAATTACATACCTCCTGTGGTTTAGGAAATTTGCAACAAAAGTTCTAATTATTCTAAGGCTAAAAGAGCAAACAAAAATTTTTAAAAACATTTTTATTACAAGTACTGCTTCGTTCTTTAATTCCAGCACCCCTACCCATTCACGCAGATGTGTCTTAATGTTGCATCAACATAAACTGCAATGTTCCAATAAATGAATAAACAAATAAATAAATGCGAATAAAGCATTCTGTGTAAGTAATTTTGTCAGTTAAGACGGTCTGAATTCTATCTATTTAAAAACTGAACGCCAATGACTTCCAATGGCCGGCTGTATCTGTCATCTTGCCTCCCGCCTTCCAAATAAACCAGTGTCTCCTAAGATGAAATAGTCGCGCAAAAGTCCCAGGTATTTTATCAGGACTCTTCTGATTGCCATACAAACTGGACCTCGATAGTACCTGTGCACATTCCTTCATTTTAACTTACTGATGGTGGGCCAACTGGACAGGTTTACCAGCAGGTGTTGTTCAGTGGGCTACATGGCCTGTTGGATGTTTGGGACTTTATTTCATCTATTGCCATTCTGCACGACAGAAAATAAATATCTGAATTGTAATTTTCTATCTGTAAGCACCACAGGTACTTCAGAATGAGCCAGAGGCAATGTCAGTAGCTACTATGTCGAATGATGCGAATGCTTTGAATTCTGAAACATATACATTTGAGCAAGTTCAACTTGAGTTATACTCCAACTTGAGTCACACAAATGAATAAGACAACAACAGGATTATGAATTCATGCATTAATGGTACAATTGGTACAATTTTTTTTTAATTTCATTCACCAAATACATTTTCTAATGGCTTATATGCCGGTATGTTGCATGTAAATATTAATGTGCAGCTGCGCAGATTTGTTAAATCCTATTAACTCCGCATGTATGCGCACGTCTGTTTAAAACCCTTTTATTGATGGAAGCATTCGGGCAGGAAGCACATTGTGAGTAGATAACTGCAGTAATAAAAAAGCTTGTCTTCTTTCCTGTCACTGCCAACTGACCAATTAGATTCAAGATTAATGTCTGCAGTGACATCACTGGACAGAGCAAACTACCGGAGGGGAAATGAATAATAGATGGAAGAGCCTTATCATAGAAGAGGGGTAATATTCAAAGATTTAACATTAAGTTAAGCTCCCGCGATGATTTGGCCGGAGCCGACTGCTCGATGTACGATGCATTTTAAAAACTGTTGGAGCCACTGGTGAGCATATAACAGGCAACAAGAGTGACACAGCATATCACCCGAGTAATTTATGTTTACTTTTTTATTCAATAACAGCCAGTTTCATATGAAAGAACACTGATTTTTCCATTGGAAACTGTGATTACAGATAAATATTGCTTGCTGACTGAGTGGTTCAATTAATGTTTTAGGATATTTGGATACATACATGCCTAATGTGTAATAATATGTTAAATATAAGGCACCTGAGGCATGAACAGTTAAGTCATTTCCATTATATATTATAAGGTATGTATGGTGTATTATTAATATTTTATAATATATAAATACATATATACATACATGCATAATGCAATGCATGCCAGCTCCTTTTAGGAAGTGTTATACCAGTTTCCTTTGCAATGCGAGAAAGAGTCCAAATAAACCACTCCAGGACATAATGGGATAATATAATTATGACAACAGTGAGAAAGGAAGATGGATGCATTGAGCGTCTTTACAACACGTTTAATAGCCTTCCAAACACATTATGTGACAGCTCTGGTTCTTGGTGTGCATCTTTGGCTCCTCAGCTGTATCGAACCTGACGACTATCTGGACAAGAGCACCGTGCTCGCGGCGCATAAAGTCCGGGGTGCTGGAGCCGATCACGAAGCCTGCGCCAAACGCCGCACCTGCTACAG
This sequence comes from Anguilla anguilla, assembly GCF_013347855.1. Taxonomy (NCBI): domain Eukaryota; kingdom Metazoa; phylum Chordata; class Actinopteri; order Anguilliformes; family Anguillidae; genus Anguilla; species Anguilla anguilla. The sequence continues at coordinate 5,283,769 of NC_049210.1, read as the reverse complement.
CCGTGCCGTGACTCCGATCACCCCCGGGTCGAAAAGACATCCGTCTGCTGGCCCTTCCAGCAGCCCCGGCCCGATGACCAGAAACGGTAGGCTACATGCGCCGATATCAACACGGCAACACAAATCGGACCGGGGAAAACTTGTGTAATTTCGTTGCAGATGGCTAAACCTCGCTGTCTCCGTGCATTACGCCCGGCCTCAATCATTGCCTCCGCACGCAAGCTGTGTTTAATTCGCAGTGAAAGGGCTCTGGCGTTCCCCTCTGCTTCTCATCCAGCTCTTCGGTGACACGCGCTCGCTTTATTTGCAGAAGCGTTCAGGTGGGGATTTGAAAAACAGCACCTGTTTTTTTTTTTTTGAGAGCGAGAGAGAGCGAGAGAGAGAGAGAGAGAGAGAGACCGTGTGTGTATGAATCATACAAGGTAATTAAATTGATATTTTCTTAGCCTCGCTCCGATCCTCGTCCCCAGTCTTCACACACAACGACTTCCTTGTTCCAGACCGAAATAATAGGTTAGAAAACCCGCATTTAATGCAATTATCTTAAAACAAACACGCAAATACGTGCTTTGTTTCCCCATTTCCTAAACAAGGCCTTTCGCAATTAGAAAAATTAGGTGTCTGCGGCACTGAGCAGATTCAATAAAAACTTGATGTCGACTACACAATTGTACACTGTTGCTTTCAAAAGGACTCTACCGAACAACCGGGCGCTTTCTTTCTTTTTCTGACTGCTATTACATAGGAGGGAATTAAGGCTCGGAAGTATGCATTTAGCACTTTGGCATTGAATTAATAACTTTTGCCGAAATGTTAACCGCCGGATATATTGGAAGAATATGGGCACGCGGTAAAGGCCAGAAGGAATTTTACATTCGCGCTCCGCGCATTCATCATCGTTATTGTGACAGAACATGCGCGGCAAATGCCAAGAGGACAGGACATTCTGAACAGGAAAACATTTCACATCAAGAACCTGTTTCTTTGCAGTAACATCTCTTAACTCGCACGCATGTGGTTGCAAACATTATGCCCCATTACGCTTATGTTGATCTGCGATAATTCAGACTCTGATATAGAACGCAGAGTAGGCCTACGTCTGAGCCTGTTGGACTCAAGCACAATCTCCTAATGTTGAATTAATGCTGGACATTTTGCCAAATAGGCTTCGCCAAACATGTGATGGTCTGTTTTAGATGACCGTGTGATATCTTGTTTTTTTAAATTCCGGAGACAGATTCAAGTTTAAAAAAAAAAAGTTTTCTGGCAGAGACATCAGGAAGAACACAAATGTGGTTAGCCAGCATAGTCAAAAGTCATTTTCATCACTACCATATTAAACCTAGCATTTGAAAAAAAGAAAAAAAGAAAGTGGCATTCTTTCATTATCATTTCATATGAATACCATCAGTAAAATTAAGATTTTTGCACGCCAGCGGAAGATTCATAGCCTTAATATAAGGGCCCCTGGAGAGCTTTTCACGTTATTGAAGTCTCTTTAATGCCCTTGTGTCTATATTTCATTCTCTGTACAGGAACTGTGCATGCATTGGGATTCTGACAGCCCTTCTGAATCCCCATCCTGTAAGGAAGAGATTTATTTTCACTGAGTTCTTAGCGTGCAAGTAATTTCCCTAAAATTGACTATAATAACGCTTTTCATTATGAACCTCAGTAATTCTGACACCGAGGCCTGGCCCATACAGAACACGCTTCGCAACAGAATGCAAGAATATTGGGATTTAAACAATGGCTAGGGTAAATGTTTGCTTTTTCTTTTACCTCCACGGAAGAAATGATCCAATCTTTCCCCCTAAAACAGCAAACTCCCGCAGATTGTTTTTTTTTTTGGGCCTTTCTGAAAACTTCAGACTTTTCCCAGAAGATGACACGCCTGACCTTTGTAAACACGGAATATCAAACTCCAGCGGCCTCCTGTCATCCTGCACAGAGCTATAGCAAAGACCTCACATGCCCCAGAAACCTGTACGCAATGTAACGCTGCATTCTTCTCGAATGAGGATAAATTATTTTAAGCATATGCCACCTACCCCCTTTTTTTCCCTCCAAATTTGAAATGCAAAATCATACACAGTAGAAATTTTCGCTGTTAATTCAATTCTCACTGAGTGCATGCGAGGTGATCATTGACTGGGAAACTGATGCTAGAACAATACAGTCAAAAAGGTTATTTGCGCCCTCTGAATACTGCACAAAATATCGAAATATCTTTCCAAAAAATCATCTCTTTTAAAAAACTTGGAACCTGAATTGTGTCGCCGACAGATGATTGTGGCCCTAAATGACCACATAGACGGTTTATGCCCACAGCAAGCTCTGACTCATAGTTCATCCTAGCTGTTAGAAGCTAATTTAAGCTAATTTAGCAAGCAAAGTTCCTTGATCATTTTTCTTGCAAACTACAAATTACAAAGGACATCTGGGTGTTTCTGTGTCAACTGCCAGTACACACATGACTGTTTTCTACACTGTATACGCATAATAGACTTTGTATTCACAATAAAATTTTTAAATAAAAGTAAAGAAAATAGAAAAAAACAAACATATTATGAAATTGACACACTTTTGGACCAAACAAGCCAATGTCACACCAAGGTATAAAACTTGCTTGGATTACAAAAGGTTGTGGCTATCAAATCTCAAATGGTTGATAGTTTAACATGTACATTAAATATTCCTTGCCTTCACTTCAATTTGGAAAAAAAACTGGCATAAATTAATAGCATACAAACTAGGATTATAAACAAATAGCCAAATAGTCAGTGTAGCTATAAGCCATATGGCAATTTTGGAATGGAACACCAGGTCTTGGAGGCTCAGGTCTTATGACGTGTGGAAGGCAAACTTCCCGGACTATATTAAAAAATATGATACCAAGTCTGCCAAATATGTCCGACAGAGGTGGATGCTCAGTTATAACACAAACCCCAAAACAGTGATTTCCAAATGGAATCTATGGAAACAGTTTTTTGTAAAAAAAAACAAAAACGAATGTGCTAAAAAATTCACAACTAAATTAAATCATGCAATGGGCCTTGTGCCAATTTGACCACTGAAACCACCTGTTTTTTAAAAATATGCCCAGAAGCTCTTACATTTAAGATAGCCGTCCTTTTCCTTATCCTCTCCTCTTCCAGAAGTATACGGCTGCTTTGATTTTCATCCCCCCCGTTCTCAGTCTCGCAAAATGTAAGCAAGAGAGCGACATGCAAATAATTTCTGTCAGCGTAGCGGGATTAATGAGTGGAAAGCAGGGCTCGCCACTTCACCGTGTTTTGTTGCGATCGCCAGCGTGCTTGAAAGGCCTTGCAGGCTTAACGTTGACCAGGCAGAGCCTGCGTTTGTTACGGGATGCAAATGAAGGCAATTGAACCCACACGATATCCCCTCCGGGTCCTGTGCATCATCTCTGGCCTTTACCGCGATGCCGCCGCGATCGAGAGCAAGGGGGGTGGGGGTGGGGGCGGGGTGGAGGGGTGGGGGGGTGTGGGGGTGTGGGGGGGGGAGTGGTGCTTGCTGCCTACAGAGAACATGCTGATCACAAGACAGACCACGCTGCACACGGAATATGTGGTTAAAAGAGCTGCGGGGAGAAGCGACGTGGATACAGGGGATGTGGCGCGGCCACCGACGAACCAAAATTACTTGTTTAATCCGGTGAGACGCGCAGACGGGTTAAAATTCCTGGGAGACTCTCGGATTTGAGAAGCCTCAGCTCCCAAAAGCCATGTAAAATGTTAGATTGCAGAATATGCAATCTATTTTGTTTTTGGATCCCATAAAAGATTGCATGGATTGCACAGTTTTCTGTTGATGGAAAAGATCTTTCTGAATTCTGATGGAATTCAGCAAGATCTTGCACTGCAGGGAGCTGGAGAACTGTTGACGCTCTGGTTGTCTCTAAATTGGCCACACGCAGGAAGCAAAGTAACTACTACAGGCTATGTTTTTTTTCCTTTTTTTTTGAGTTGTGAGCCATTGTGGAGTTCTTATAATCTTTCAGCTTTCAGTCACCCAGGTCCGTGTGGGCTCCCGTAAATGCACTGAATCGGTTGGTTCAAGGGATTAAGAGGCAGAAAAAAACTCGATAAGGGGTTTCTTTTTGAAGCTGGGCCGCGCGAGAAAAAAAAAGACTGGCATCCCGTTGCCCGCGGTAACTTTCCACCGAGTCTCCTCTCTCTCGGTGACGGCGAGGGTATCGCTCACGGACCGACGGCGGGGGGTGGCTGACGCCGCCTGTGATTGACGGGTCAGAGCCTGTCGAATTGAACTCATTTTCGGAAAGAAGAAGAACAAAAAAATAGAAACCTTTGGGGGCCCGAGGGCAGCGGAAGCGCAAAGCGGGAAGGACATGACTCAGCCGGTGCAGCCGAGGCCGCCTGGGGTTGCCTATACCTGGGAAGCCGCGATGCTCGCCGTTTGTGAGAGAGAAGTCAGGCTCCTCCGTCCTGGGCGAGCTCCTTTTAGACTGGTGGGAAACCAGACCTGGGTGGGTCAAATACGGGTTTGTTTTGGGTTCAAATACTTATCTGTGCTCTGTTGATCTTGCCTGGTGTAACTGGGCCTGCCAATACGACCAGAAGGGGCGGGGTTTGCACTTTTTTTGAGAGTATTTCATTGGTTCCGACACACCAGACGAGATCAGTAAAGTGTGGGAAAGTATTTGAATCCAAAACAAATACGCATTTGACCCAGGCCTGTGGGGAGCCGCTGGGTAGAGAAGCCCAACGAAGATGCCGTTTCCAGAAAATACGTCAGAAGCTACACCGCCGCTGTCGGGACGAACGTCAGAGCATTACTTGGTGGCTTGTGCACTATGGGAAGCGCTAATGGAAACGCTCGTGTTGTACTCGTGCCGTGGAACATGGAGAAGAGTGTGAGCATTGTTCATGAGCCTCTGGCGGGAAACAGTTCCTCAAGTACACTTTAGGGCCGGATATGCTAAGATCTTTAGCGCATACAAAACCTTTTAGCGCATGCAGACCTTTGCACGAGGGACAGACGCACTGTCCACACTCCCTAAAAATGTTGAAAAGAACTCAAGTATTCAAAATCCATATTCCCATGCTAATGTTGATGCAACGGTGTTTGTACACATATAGCACAGAAAGCTGTCAACATAAGACAGCAGTGATAGATGAAAAATACCACTACTTCTTTCCCACAGTTTATTTCCTAAACTTTCTCTTGGTACATTGTTGTACAAAAATCTTGTCTCCATGGCAACCAAAGACAATGACAAACCACACGTAGTCTGAGAAATTGTACTAATACCAGGATTTCTGTGTTTACTCAGTTGGTTTGAAAATTACTTTAATTCCAGTCATTCATGTTAAAATTCAGACGACTAATATTTGGCGACAAAATCCGCAAATTTAATTAAATTTGGGAAATGGTATAATGACTAATGTACACTTTGATCTACATATCGGTTACTTTTTATTTGCCAGAGTTTTCTTCAAATGAACCGCAACTGAGCTAAATTAGGAGCTGAGATGATGTGTATTTTAATTATGCGGCTCCTGGTCTGCAAGTGAAACATTCTTGTCAGCTCCTGAGTCTGTTCTCAGTTGGACCTTGTTTCCCTTTTTGTCACCTCGCAAGGTTTTCCAAGGGTGTTGAAAAAGTAAAAAAAAAAAAAAACAGTGCACATGCAAAAAATCTCAGCTGTTGCCTGACAGAAAACTAATCATGACAGATAAAGTACAGTGTGCACACAGCACACTTCTCCCAAGATGAAATTGTTTTCTAATACCACGAACGTGACCAGCGTAATGTCACATCTGTGGTGTTAATAAATCATTTAATCTTGGGGGCATTGTACTATTCTTCGTCAGAGTGCTGATCATGATAATTCTGAATATGCGATGAATTAAGCCAAGAGAAAACTTGGAAGAAAACCCTGGTTTTATGGCGAATCGTGGACCATTGTTACAGTCAACCTCAATAATCACCAGGTCTGATGTGTGTGTATATATATTTACATGTATGTTTCACTTCTGAATGTATTGCACCGTTATGCATAGTATATTTCTGGGAATATTTAAATGTAAACATTTACTGAGAAGTGTGGCCGGTAAATGCAAAAGCTATTTTTTTTTCGTACCTTTCTGTTGACCCTGCCAGATGTGGTTCTGACAGCAAAGTTTAAAAAAAAACACACAAAGCAGGGAATTCTTCAAACTTACTGTCGCTACCGTTCACATGTCATGGACAGTGAGTAAGCTGGGGAACCGCGGAAGGCCTTGAAGTTTTCAGAACAACTACAGAAGACATACGTTTCACCCGTTTAAACAGGAGAGACAGCAGGCAGAAAGGTCACGAGCAAGGAGTTCTGTATCTTGCGTTTAAAATGCAAATTACTCTGCTTGGCATCCTGTGTCAACAGCATCCAGGCTACATTTGAAATTCCATCTGTATAATAAGGATATATCATTTCCATATTATATGTCCATGATGTTTGTATAATTAACAAAGCAATTCAGTGAATAGCAATGACTTAAGAGTACAAGAACAGTGTGATATCAGACTGGCAACATTTCGGTTACAAATTTAGCTCCATACCTACATACCATTCCATGCACTGCCCTAGTGTAAATATTAAGTGCACTTGTGAAACTGAAATTTAAACATTTTGAGCATTAGGCCAAAGTAAAATAAATTAATTAATTACATTAAATTTAAAAACACACGTTTTTTAAAAGGTTAAGTAAACACAATTCCAGTAATACAGTTCATTGGTCTGCAATGAGTGGCAAAAAATTGTTTTCCGCAGATGTAATAAGTCAGCATCGTATGAAGAGACCAGCAGGAAGACTCGCCACTAAACGCGCATAATTAAGTGTTACCATAGAAACCTGAAGTAAACGCAAATGTGAATGAGAACTCATAAGTTGCCCCTCACCAATTAAGAGAGATATATATAGTCTTGTGTTGAGCCGAGCAGCATGAAGAAGGAAATGACAAAGAACAAGCGGCATGAAAATCGTCAGACCGTAGTGCTGCAAACTCAAACAATTGTGTCAAACGCAGGACGACTGCTCGACAGTCATGTGACAAACAGTCATGTGATAAACGTACCCCGGCCCTGCCACTCTAATGAAATCAGAGGTTTATTTTTTTTTTTCGTTTATTTTCTTGGTCATGTCACATTGACGTAGCAATCACTACTGCTAAATGACATTTATGGAGATCTAGAACACCGGCTTTCCCAAAAAAAAAAAAACCCACTCTTGAAAAGGTTTTTCAAATTTATATATGTATTTTTATTTTTTAGGAAATACATGAAATGGGAACACACACACATACACACAGACACACACAGGCCCCACACACACGCACACACACGCACACAAAATCTGTTTCGCCCACCCTTTCATTACTCAAAAAAGAAAGTATAAAAAGTAACAGATGTAATTTTAGCGCTGAACAGTAGACAGTGCGCTACGGAGCAGAGCCAAGAGGGAGCTTTACAAAGCGATCTGCGGCGTGTGGCTTTATCAGGGGGCAGATGGTCCCACTCAGGCAGGAAATGATTGACATAATGACACGGTCCTGGCAGCAGGCAGCATGCGATGTGACTTCACGTCACAGACATAGCCTTTCTGAAAAAAAAGGGTATTCGCTAACCCCCCTCCCCTCCTGGACCTTTAAAAAAAGAAAGGTCAACACCCATTACAAATTGTATAAACTCAACCCAGTCTTTAGCCTTTTTAAATGCAGGGGTGAAATAATGTCGAGTCAAGTGTCATGTCGAAATAATTTGCTACCTGTTGGTTGCGACACTGACAAGGCAGTCAGCACTCGCAGTGAAGCAGCTCGGTGTTAAATCAACTCTTACAGTGTACACACGTTCCCTACTGGACTCGTAGAATCTCTCGTGGAGCTGAATTAACGCTGGACCTTTTACCGTGCGCCCCCTTTCGAAGTCCTGAACCTTTCACTCGCGGCCCGCTGGACTGAGTGGGTCCCGTCAGACCCGTGGGTTGCCAGATCTGCCCGGGGTTCGTCAGTTTGCTAATTATGGGGCGGCCGCTGCTCCTTTGACATGATTCAGCGTTAGTCACCCCCCCCCCCCCCACACACACGTCTTCTCCAGACACGCGTTCCCTCCCTCCTCTCTCTGCAAACAGCATCGAGCCCTGAAACAGCATCGAGCCCTGAAACAGCATCGAGCCCTGAAACAGCATCGAGCCCTGAAACAGCATCGAGCGCTGAAACAGCATCGAGCCCTGAAACAGCATTGAGCCCTGAAACAGCATCGAGCGCTGAAACATCATTGAGCGCTGAAACAGCATCGAGCTCTGAAACAGCATCGAGCTCTGAAACAGCATCGAGCGCTGAAACAGCATCGAGCTCTGAAACAGCATCGAGCGCTGAAACAGCATCGAGCGCTGAAACATCATTGAGCGCTGAAACAGCATCGAGCGCTGAAACAGCATCGAGCTCTGAAACAGCATCGAGCGCTGAAACAGCATCGAGCGCTGAAACAGCATCGAGCGCTGAAACCGCAAAGCGCACAGGCCGGGGCGGCATAGCTCAGGAGGTAAGAGCGGTTGTCTGGCAGTCGGAGGGTTGCCAGTTCAATCCCCCGCCCTGGGCGTGTCGAAGTGTCCCTGAGCAAGACACCTAACCCCTAATTGCTCCCAACGAGCTGATTGGTACCTTGGATGGCAGCCTTTCACCATTGGTGTGTGAGTGCGTGTGTGATTGGGTGAAGGAGAGGCATCAATTGTAAAGCGCTTTGGATAAACAGCGCTATATAAATGCAGTTCCATTTAGCATTTACAGAACGGGATCGAACTGCGTACGGCGGTCCACCGCGAAAAGGAGCACGCCCCGGGCCCTTCCCAGGCTGCTGTACTGGCGGCCCTTTCGCTCTGTCGAGTGCATCCTCGCGATCGTGGGGGGGGGGGGGGCAGCGGTGGATTAGACAGGTGGTGCGATGACATGCCTCCGTGCCACCGGGAGAGGGGCCGGAGAGATCCTGGCGCACCGTCCGCCGAGGATGCTAACCAGCGCCGCGGTCAGCCATCAGCCGCAGATAACGCCAGGCCGCCGCGGCGCGTCTGATGGGGTCCGCGCTTCTCTCCGAGGTAACCATGGAGGCCGAGGAATTATCTGCAGCCACGAAATGAATCTCCTGCCCTCCCCTTCCCCCCTCCCTCCCTCCCTCCTCATCCCATCCAGATCCACTTCTTGTCATCCAGGTTTGACAGTGATCATGCATCCGGAAATTGATTCTATTAAAAAAAAAACAACTGGCTCCGTCCCCCGTCTCATTATTGCAATTAAGTCTGGTATCATCATTCATGATGTTTATGTTCTTGGCAGATGCCTCTCTTACGAAAGGAATCAAAAATGTCTTCCTTGTATTTGACACAAGATGGATGGTCCCACAGCTGCACAAGGGGCCGCAATAATGCTTAAAACTCTTGTTACGCACGCACCCATACACGTGCGTGCATGCACACACACTCACACACGCGCGCATGCACATGCACGTATACACACACACACACACACACACACACAAAAGCACACACACACGTACGCACATATGCACACACACACGCATGCATTCATGTACGTGCACACACACACACACACACACACACACATGCATGCACGTACGCACACACACACACACATGCATACATGTATGCAAACACACACACACACACACACACACTCAAATAGAGAGTTTAAAGAATGGGTCCAATCTTACCTGAAAAGGGCTGGTGTGGAAGCAGAGATTTTTTCCCATGACACCAAATGAACTAACCAGGGTCTTCAGTCAAGACCTTGATAGGCACAAAATGCTACCGTACTTTCAAGCAGACTGTGTAATTATTTGAAATGCCTGCTTTACTTCTGAAAATATTGATGTACATCCATTTCCAAAGATAACGATGACACAAGCTGGCGTGATAAGCATCCACACAAACGTCCCTGTGCTATAAATTATAGTTATTAAAAGCGTGGTGCTTAGTATGCCTTTGTGGAGTACTCAGAAAAAGTATTACTGCATAATGTGTTCTCAAGATTACAGTTGGATGGCAACCAGTAAAAAAAAAAAAGTAGAAAACCAAACACAAACAATAAAATAACTTAATTTTGTTTATTTATTGCTTCCCTTGGAAGAGTGATGTTTAAGAAGAAAAAGGTGCATTTGCCCTTTGGAGAGGCACTACATTTCACATCAGAACAATTGCCATTTAAGGAAGTCAGACACTAATTGTAGAAAACATTACATAATCCAAAATGTCTTTAAGATGAGCCTCTCTTTTTTCCATGCAATGTAAGTTGATTTCACAAAATAAGCGTGTAAAAGATGATTAGATACAGTGAGTGCATTTTTTCAGCCCATTCCTTGTATGTACATTTTAAGAGGTACCAATCAGAAAGTGGAGGTTCTATTGCAGAGTCTATTGATTATTGATAGGGCGGGCAATGATCAATGATGTGTGAAGCACTCTGAGTGAAGTCTTGATGATCTTTAAAGTGAAATATAAGTCCATCGGTTAGTTATTAGTACAGGGTCCCCAATGGAGCTATAGAATCACATCGACGACCTCACAGGATCGAGCAGAGGCACTTCCTTCCTTCCCAGTACTGCGTGGGTATTTTCAAGGCTGTCTATACAGTGGGGGCTACTCCTTCTCCCCAATGACACTTTTGTTGTATTGGCTAAAAGCTATCCTGACTCTTTTTTATATACTCCTGTGCCCTCAGGTTTTCCTGACCTCTGAGCTTAAACTGAGAGGTAAGACTTCCCTGTCCAAACACAGTTCACTCCACGGCTAAAAGAACAAGCTCGACACAAGTTAGAATGAATAACAGGATATAAAGGCCCAGATAACTGCCAGGGGCGGGAATCAGAGCCAACTGCTTTTTGGGGGGTGGGGGGTGGGGGGTGGGGGGTGGGGAGGGGGGCCTGGGCCATTTGGCCCTGGGCGCCCAACTGTATTGTGAATGCCTAGAACCGCAACATTACTAGGTACACCTGCTCATTAATGCAAATAACCTGCTCCTCCAAACAGTGAATCATGTGGCAGCGTCTCAGATTGATAATGCATACAGGCATGACGAGGAGGTTTATTTTTTGTTCGACCAAACATTTAGAATTGGCAAGACGTGTGACCTATATAACTTTGACAATGGTATGATTGTCAGCGACAGATTTTGGTATGCATACCAAAGTCTTTGAAAAAATTATAAAAATCCAGCGAGAAGCAGTTCTGTTGATGAAAACATATTGTTAATGAGAGAGGGTAGGTCAAAATGGGCAGACTCGTTCACAGAAAGGCCACAAGTGCTCAAAAGACAGCTATTTGCAACAGCGGTGTGCGGAAGGACATCTCTGAATGCAGAAAGCATCAAACCTTGAAGGGGATGGGCTACAGCAGCAGAAGACCATGCCGGGTCTTGTTTATTTATTGCTTCCCTTGGAAGAGTGATGTTTAAGAAGAAAAAGGTGCATTTGCCCTTTGGAGAGGCACTACATTTCACATCAGAACAATTGCCATTTAAGGAAGTCAGACACTAATTGTAGAAAACATAATCCAAAATGTCTTTAAGATGAGCCTCTCTTTTTTCCATGCAATGTAAGTTGATTTCACAAAACAAGCGTGTAAAAGATGATTAGATACAGTGAGTGCATTTTTTCAGTCCATTCCTTGTATGTACATTTTAGGGTACCAATCAGAAAGTGGAGGTTCTATTGCAGAGTCTATTGATTATTGATAGGGCGGGCAATGATCAATGATGTGTGAAGCTCTGAGTGAAGTCTTGATGATGTTTAAAGTGAAATATAAGTCCATCGGTTAGTTATTAGTACAGGGTCCCCAATGGAGCTATAGAATCACATCGACGACCTCACAGGATCGAGCAGAGGCACTTCCTTCCTTCCCAGTACTGCGTGGGTATTTTCAAGGCTGTCTATACAGTGGGGGCTACTACTTCTCCCTAATGACACTTTTGTTGTATTGGCTAAAAGCTATCCTGACTCTTTTTTATATACTCCTGTGCCCTCAGGTTTTCCTGACCTCTGAGCTTAAACTGAGAGGTAAGACTTCCCTGTCCAAACACAGTTCACGCCAGGGCTAAAAGAACAAGATCGACACAAGTTAGAATGAATAACAGGATATACAGGCCCAGATAACTGCCAGGGACGGGAATCAGAGCCAACTGCTTTTTGGGGGGTGGGGGGTGGGGAGGGGGGCCTGGGCAATTTGGCCCTGGGCGCCCAACTGTATTGTGAATGCCTAGAACCGCAACATTACTAGGTACACCTGCTCATTAATGCAAATAACCTGCTCCTCCAAACAGTGAATCATGTGGCAGCGTCTCAGATTGATAATGCATACAGACATGATGAAGAGGTTTGTTTTTTGTTCGACCAAACATTTAGAATTGGCAAGACGTGTGACCTATATAACTTTGACAATGGTATGATTGTCAGCGACAGATTTTGGTATGCATACCAAAGTCTTTAAAAAAATTATAAAAATCCAGTGAGAAGCAGTTCTGTTGATGAAAACATATTGTTAATGAGAGAGGGTAGGTCAAAATGGGCAGACTCGTTCACAGAAAGGCCACAAGTGCTCAAAAGACAGCTATTTGCAACAGCGGTGTGCGGAAGGACATCTCTGAATGCAGAAAGCATCAAACCTTGAAGGGGATGGGCTACAGCAGCAGAAGACCATGCCGGGTTCCACTCCTGTCAGCTAACAACAGGAAGATGAGGCTGCAGTTGGCACCTGGTCGCCTAAATTGAAGAGCTAGATGGAAAAAAACAAAAAAAACATTGCCTGGTCTGAAGAATCACAATTTCTGTTGAGAGATATAGATGGTAGGATCAGAGATGGGTATTGTGTCAGTGATTCAGGCTGCTGATGGTGTTGCAATGGTGTGGCAACGTGAATGTTTTCTTGACACACACAGACCCCTTAATACCAACTGAGCATCATTTCAATGCCGCAGCTTACCAAAGCATTGTTTGCTGACTATGTGCATCCACTTATGGCCACAGTCTACTCTTTTTCAAATGGATCCTGTGCTATGTTAGGATAATGTGCTATGTCGCAAAGCTCGCATCAAATAGCAGCTGCTTCCATAAACCAGACAGTGACTTTGCTTTACTGCAGTGGCCCACACAGTCCCCAGATCTCAGTCCAATAGATGAGATAGAACGGGAGGTTTGCTGCATGAATGCGTCGTTGAAAATTGCATGATGCTATCGAGTCAGCACGGACCAGAATCTCCAAGGAATGTTTTCAGCACCTTCCTTGAATCCATGCTGCAAAGAATTCAATCTGTAAAAAGGGGCAAAAAGGGGTCCCATCCGGTGCTAGATAGGTGGCCACCCGATAAAGTGACTAATGAGTGCAACATGCATCTAGTTATTATACTCATGATTCAAAATAAAAGACAATTCCTTATATCATCTTCTAGTCTATCAGAAGGAACATTTATATTATAAAAGTAACATTTCAAGTCAGTATAATCAAACAATAGCTATGATACACATTGCATATTTACATTTTTAGCGGTGCCTTCTGTGCAAGCCAGTCAGGCAATCTAGCTATTTTGTTTTTATTTTTTGTTCTTTGTAAAAAAATGTGTATGTAAACAGACTGAAACAAGTTTCAGCAGACGATCAAACTTATAAAACACAGGACGCGGAAAATACTCAAAACAGCCGGGCGTTATTTCTCTAACTGAATTAATCAGGACGACCACACAAACCGGAATGAACGTCAACAATCGCTCGTCTCCGTGATGACAGAACTGAAGGCAGTACACAACGAAATAAATGCCCGCGCACGAACCAAGCTGAGCTCATCGGAGACTCTCCCATGTTCTATATTTATACAGCACCCAGCGCTTCTGAGTCGCACAGACCCATCGCTTCACTAATGTGACAGTCAAGGGGAAGCGGGACTCTGACATACCTCGGGCAGACAAACCGAACACGTTCCGAAGAGGAAACTATTGGAGGGAGATAAATTGAACTTTTCCGTTTATTTTGTGAGTTGTCACTGGTGACGGTAAGGATTTTTAAATCCTCATCTTCTAGGGAAACAAACGGATTCTACAAATAAAACCAAGTGGTTTGAAATATAGTTACTGTTCTGTTAATATAGCTACAGAAGAGGGGTTTACTGCGTGCTTTTGATTTCGCATTATTTGTGCAGCGACTACCGGCCAGGTGAAGTCCTTCGATGCTGTAGGTCAGTAGCTCACCGTTGTGTAAACGCATTCCTTCTGTTCGTTTAAAATTCGAATTGAATTCGTTGAAATTTGAATTCGTTTAAAAGTTAACGTATTGATTAGAATTCGTTAAACCAAAATCTGCAGGGAAATACAATGGACTACGAAGTACGGGTATGATAAACTTAAATATTTTACAATTTTCTCTCAATATTTCTCCCACAGGAAACCGCTTTGCATAGCATATTAATACGCATTTTCTTTTTTTAAAGTGGCGATTGGGCTGTCTCACAAAGTATTAGAGCATGCACTTGTTGCCTCGATATAAAATATGGAGTTGCATGATGTATTTTTACAAAACAGGTATAATCTACTGGACAAAGGGACCTCGACATTCTCAATGGCAGTTCATATACTTTATCACCGGAGTATTATCAAATCAAAATGTATTTATATAGCGCATTTCACAAACAACTATCACAATACGCTTCACGGACAACCCTGGCCTATTATTATATGAAGGAGTAGGTGATGTTCTTTACATCCCGTAGGAACACTCCAGGTCTCGCATATCGACTTCAGGTAAACAACTTGATATAACAGTAACAATTCAAATGCCATTTTCGTTACGATCTGCGTTGATAGGCTAAATACATTACGTCCAAATTATTGAATGATTAACATAGAGTCGATACGTTGTCGTGCCTATTTTCTTTCTTTAGCAAACCGTCGCTGTAGCCTGTATGTGCAAGAGGACTCTGATATACTTCAAGACATCAGCTTCACAGAAAAATAAGGGAGATCAGATCATTTGAATCTTTTTATTTGTTCATTCCTTTGGATGCTTTCGCTAAATGTAAACATTTCATATTCATATTTGCGCTGACAAGATTTTCAGGTGAAGAGCGCAACTGGAAATAGCTACTTGAGTACACAGAGTGATGCACAGGTGTTCGTTAAACTTGGAGCCTTCGCGGTGGAGAGTTCCAGTGTTCCTATGGTAATATATCATGACCTATGTTTCGGAGCATACGGAGATAGACGTTAACGATTCATTTAATTACAAAGAGCAAAGCTCTACCCTTATGACAGATTGCACGTATTTACATTGTTGTTATATTTATTTGATAGACTCTCTTGTCGAGTGCGACACAATGTTATAAAATCACAATAATAAAGTAGGGGGGCATCGTAATTAAAACTCAAACAGCCATGTGCGGAACACTTCTCTAGGGCACACTGATTACCTAAAATACATTATTTTTCATATATAGAGGGGGAGACCGTTGCAGATTGCATTCGATTTACAATGCATTTATTGATTATTGCGTTGTCATGGTTCTGGCTGAATAAAAGAAATTAAATGCCATTGAAAAAGGAAATTCAAATGAATTACTGACTAATGCTGAATTACTGACTGACGCTCAGACGTGGGCGCTGGATAAATAGTCTTAATATCAAACGATTTCGCTCGTTTTTCATTTCGAATTAGTTTTATCCTACTGTTGAAATAGGGCTATTTGTTTTAATGTTCCCTCATGAGTGGTGATATTGATGAGGATGATTATGGCATATCGTCTCTGTAAAGATTGCAAATGACTAGGATGATAATTGTAGAATCACTATAATTAATTCAAGTGTAGAACGTTTTGCAGTAGCACTGAGATTAACTATATTTACGGATGTGCTTAGTTATGTTCCAATGCGGGTAATGATTACCACTGTGGGGACCTAGCCAAATAGGGTCATAACAGGGCAGCGGGGCAGAGGCGGAAGCCTGTATTAGGAACGAGACCATAGCAATGACGCAAAATTGTATGTTTCCAAAGTGTAAACTGTAGATGTTTGCCCAGCATTGCACGCGTCTTCTGAGCACGTTAAATTCCGAATGGCGAGCTGCGCGCACCGTTGTAGGCTATGTTGCACTCTTTCCCTTTTTAACTTCGATTTCGTCAGGATTATGCAAGCCCTGTCAAACGCACCCATATGCGCCTGGCAAGAACACCGCGAGCCACAAACCGACGAGAAGCCTCGTGTTAATGTGTAAATCATAATTTTCTCTGTTACAGTGCTTATCTTTCAGTTTAACTGTGATTAAATGCATATATTAAGAATAGCCTACAGCAAGCGAGTCACATCAAATTTACAAACTTGAAAATCATTACCACAGAAACTCAGGTGTGTACGTGAATAATAAAAGCACAACAAGGCAAAAAGCACACTTCTGCCTGAGAGCATAAACAAACTTAGTTGCGAGTAGGCTTCGATGTGGAAGCTACTATACACAACGTAGCCAGGAAAAAAAACATTATCATGAGTAATGTAAATGAAAAAGTTCTCTTGGTGTACATTTAACTTTAATCCAACACAATGTGCAACATAAAATAAGGGATAAATAAAAAATGACAACCCCATCAGAGATATATAGTGTAGTCTGCAAGTATTTTGCTGGTGACACAATTGTTGTTGTATTGTACTCCAGAAAATTAAACAATGAATATGAGAGTAAGTGCCAACTGCCATCTTTAATTTAAGAGTATTTACATACGTATCCAGGCAGTGATCCATGTAGGAATTGCAGCTCATTTTATACATACCACCCCCCCCCCACCTCCAATTGGTCAATTGGCTGGTCAGCTGTTTCTTGACCAGCTGTGTGTGGTTACATCATTAATGCATGCGCAAGAAGGATAACAAAGGGTCTACTTAAAATCATATTCATCACCCTGGGAATGCATATACAACTTCCCACAGCAGGTTATTCTACAGTGAAGGAAAAATATATCAACCCCCCTTCGAGACATGTGTTTTAGGAGATCTGGTAAAGTGGCTATTCTTCATTTTCCAGTTTTGTTGGGTTGGAGACATCTGTGGTGACAAAAGTTAGTTTTCGTAGGCCAGATACCCAGTTCCATTCAAAACCAAACTATTACTAGGAGCACATCAAGTTCTCATTGTTCTTAGATAATCCAGCAGTAGCGTATTTTGAAAAAAGACTGCTACCTAGAGACAACTGACAATGTCCTCTGATACGGTAATATTGGACAACATATCACACCTAATTTTAAAGACGCTTTTTGGATTTTTGCCACTTGCTTTTTCGTATTCCAAATTTAAGTTCCTGTGAATGCATCATTGCCTTGGCCGGAATATTTCACCCTACACCACCCGTAGAAAACAGTACTGTAAATACAGAAGCAATTAATGAACATAAAACACAGTGAATCGATATTGCTGCAAAAATGCCATCGTGAGAAGTTATCAAATATGTAATGTTTTTTTTATATGAAAAAAATTACGGATTGACTCACTGAACGCAACGTTATGTATTATGTATAGTTCACTGTTGTGCATTTGTACGTTGCGGTAAAGAATCAGATTTATGTGCACAAAGAAAAGCGTGCTCACTGTACCTACTGCGAATTGTCTTTCTTTCTGATTACAGGGTATGCCAATCTGAACAGAGCTGAAAAAAAGATAAACATGTGGCAAAGGAAGCCTCTCATCTAATCACATACTAAGCTGACAACTCTCGATCACGCTCCTGAATTGCCCAGACTCCCCCCTCCCCCAGCGACTGCCCCCCCCCCCCCCCCCTCGCCATGCAGGAATCCGAGCCCAGCGTCTACCAGCTGCAGCCCAACATCATCTCGGTGCGGCTGTTCAAGCGGAAGGTCGGGGGGCTGGGCTTCCTGGTGAAGCAGAGGGTGAGCAAGCCGCCCGTCATCGTGTCCGACCTGATCCGGGGCGGGGCCGCCGAGGAGTGCGGCCTGGTGCAGGTGGGCGACATCGTCCTGGCCGTCAACAGCAAGCCCCTGGTGGACCTGAGCTACGAGCGGGCGCTGGAGACGCTGAAGAACGTCTCGCCCGAGAGCCACGCCGTGCTCATCCTCCGCGGGCCCGAGGGCTTCACCACCCACCTGGAGACCACCTTCACCGGGGACGGCAGGCAGAAGACGGTGAGGGTGACCCGGCCCCTCTACCCCCTCTCGGTCTCCAAGTCCTTCGACTGCTCGCCCTCCGGCCTGCCGGCGACGGGCAAGGAGCAGCTGAGGGCCATCGAGAACCTCTCGCCGGCCCTGGAGCAGCAGAGGCCGCTCATCCAGATCAACAGCGTGGTGTCGTCGCTCATCGCCCAGGAGCCGCTCGACGCCGACTGCCACGCCCTGCTCAACGGCGTGGAGGAGAACAACGACCTGCTGCGCGAGATCGAGCCCGTGCTCAAGCTCCTGAAGACCGGCAAGCGGGACATCAACGGCGAGAACCAGAAGGCGGTGGAGAGGAGGGATGCTGAGGTCCAGGTTGAATGGTAAGGTAGTTTTCTTCCTTTCCGCAAACAAACGTGTCTTGGTGTGCAGCAGGTCTTTTTAACTGGTAGCCCATAGATATACTCTTGGCCCGTTGATCATTAAGAAGAGAAGAAACACATTAATGAGATGCAACAAAAATGACCCATGCTTGCACTCTGTCAGCATACTGTATGTATATTTTAAGAAGGCACCTACTTTGATTGTGCACATGTACATCTTATTCGTACATTGATTCGTAAAGTTATACATAGTCTGTGCAAAACATTTGTCCCACATTACACCATATTTTAAAACGAATCCAGCCCCAGGAAGAAGTAGTTGAAGAACAGTGGTGTCCAGGCTGTCCCTTCTGAAATATTTCACAAGGCCTGATTAGTAGTTGTCTATGTCTTATACATTTTGAGTGGGAAAAGTTGGCACGGTGACAGTAATGTCGGCCAACGCTGGAGACAACTCTTAATTTTTGCCGTCAAATATGTTTAAAATATCTCAAAAACAGAACATTTCTTGTTCGGTGTCAACGAGGAATTAGCATTTAAGAAGTGCTCTGACAAGCAAATGAGCACCTATCCAACGATCCTGAGGCTTGTCATGGATCATTCAAAAGCTGGGGAGTTCATCTCCCTTGAGCTTGAAAACACTTTTTCCCAAGTCCTGGTCTCGTACACGTTTTGTTACACGTGCCAAAAGTTTTTTTACAAAGGTCAAATGTCCCATTTTGACAGGGCTGTCACACACTGGTTTTGAGAATGGCAACTGATGAACTTGACCACAAACGCTGCCGTGCTCAGTCTTGCAGCATTTCAGGGAAGCCGGTTCAGTTCTCAGATGAATCACACCACATGAACTCGAGCAGCAGAGGGCTGTTTTTAAACTTTGGTCAAAACATTTATTTAATCTTTTTCTGCCGGTCGCCCAATAGCCGCTTCGCAGCATTTGATTACCCGATAACTCGAGCGGAGGGAGGAAATCAGTTTTTTTTTTTTTGCGCGTATTAGCTACGAGATCGGCGAAGCCTACCGACGTCGCTGTGCCATTAGAGGATTCCGAGCGGTGACTCATTACTTCCCGTGAAAGGATACGTCCCATCCGCTTTATGGATTGCCCCACTCAGAACATTGCAGAGATAAAGCAATCTTTTGATAAATGTGGTTCATGTAATATGTAATAAATGGGCTTTAAAAAAAAAAAAAAAAAAAAGGCAGCATCAATTTATCCAACTGGTGGAAAAATACGCTCTGACATTTGAGAAGCAGGAGCCAGTTAGGTAACTTAATTTACCTGTTCGGCTCTGCCATGTATTTATGACGAAAGGGTTTTTAAAAAATATTTTTATTTAATGTCCAGAACTAACGGATGATTAAAACGGATCTGGGAAATAAATTGGAAGTATGTCTGGGGTTGAGTGCAATCTGCACTTTCTCTTTAATTCCCTCCTCCGCTGATCTCTTGAGTTTGCCGGAATGTTCCGGGTGGTAAAGTGGAAGAATAGGAGACCATTTATGACCCATCGGAGCCAATTTTTTTTTTCTAGGGAGAGAAACACGGCAGAACATCGCACTTCATCTGCGATGCAGACATTTATTAATACGGTGGCGGAAAATTTGATTTTATTCATAACGCCAAGATACGCAATGCTAGGCTCCGCGAACACGGCGAATGCATTTACCGAGGCTCTGCAGCTGCTGAAGAGGGGCCATACGCGCGCGCGCGCTGTGCATTGTTTAAGATTTGGGTGACTGCCTGCAGTGCTTCACAGTCGGCACGGATGCACTCATGAGAAAAAGAGAGAGAGAGAGAGAGAGAGAGAAACCGCGCGTGTGTGTGTGGGAGTCGCAAGTGCAAAATAACAAACATCATATCGTTCAGTGATGAGTTTGTTGTATTTATTCACAGTTCATGATGTGTGGTTTCGGAGAATGGCGTGACAAATCCCAGTCTCTCTCTCTCTGTGTGCTTTTCCTTCCGAATGCCATCAGTGAATGAACATTTGGTTAATTGGTTTCAAGCAGCATTATACTCAATTTGCCTGACAAAATTTGTGTCCATCCCTTTGACAGAAAAAGCTTAGATTTTTGTTACTTTACATATTACCTATTTATACTGTAAATCGTTCCAGTGCTCAAGGTGACAGCAGGATCCAAGATTTGAACATGCAAATTCCTGGTCCTCAAACTGGTTTTCGGTGCACTACTCCGTGTGCTGCTGTTTTTACTGTTGTGTAGATAGTTACTTATTTTGCAGTTGCTATTTTTCCCCCCCACTATCACATACATAGTAAATGAGTCACAATCTATCCCATGGTGCATTGCTGCTCCACATGGCCTGTTTAATCCTCGAGTGATTGGGGCATAGCCACATCATACAAAACAACTCACTTTGTTCCGAAACAGGAGGGAGTAATATACTTTCTTGCCGGAACAGCTTGCCCTTGGGGCTAAAAAATAAAAGAATGGCCATCAGAGCAGAATTGTGGGGTTTCTGTGCTGTTCTGCTCATCGGCGCTTTGTTTGACTTTCAGCGACCTGGGCGTGGGAAGCAGCAAGTCCCCGCAGCTGGTCTCCGATAACGACAGAGTGTTCGACGACCTCTGGAGGAGGGACAACATGCCGACCGTGCTCAACAACCCGTACTCCGAGGCCGAGAAGGTAGCGTAGTGTCCGTGTCCGTGTCCCCCCCCCCCCCCGCATGAGCGTGCCAGCGGCGTACGATTGGCATGCGATCGGCGCACGTTTGCCATGCGCTTCTTAACACGAATGTTACGGCTGCTTTTTTTGCGCACGCCCTGCCCCCTTTGCACGAGCGCGCTGCTATGTTCATCGGGCCTAGGGGGCGGGGGCGGGGGCGTGGGGGCAGAGGTTGGGGGTGCGGGGGAGCGGGGGCGGAGGTGGGGGGTTGCACGAGAGCGCGATGGCTTCGGGGCGGGAGCGGCGCGTTGGAGAACTCTTTTCGCGGTTTCGACGCGGCACGACGCACCGCCGCCTGCCAGGCGCTGGCACGCTGGTTTGGGTGCCTGAAAGGAGCCGGATGGGGCGGATGGGGGGGGGTGTGGGGGGGGGGGGGGGGGGGGGGGGAGAGGACCCAGGAAGGGGGTGGGGGGGGGGGGGGGGGGCGCTGGATGAATGGGACGCGCAGCTGTGGCCGCGGGGTTCGTCGTCTCGTTGCCACGCCTCTTCGGATTACTTCCCGCTGAACACCTGGGGAGATGAGCGGATCGCTTCGGCGTAGCCGGGGGTGGTCAGAGGCCTCTGCTAGGTGAAGGGCTGCTTTTGTTTCAGGCTCGGCGAAGATGGATCTCTGCTCGTCGGCGTTATGTCTTCGACTGAAAGCCGTCCATGAGTGGGGAACATTGGCTTCGGATGCTGACCGTTTAACGCGAACGCGATGGCGACCTTTCAAAGATCGTCCTTTAAACCCGCCGCTATATATCTAACCATAAAAGTGAAGGATGAACTAGATGTGGTTATCTCAGGATGAATTTCACACTTTGAGCTGTCCATGCCCTCCAGGGATGTTACCGGTGGCACTCTATGCGCTGGTGGCCAGTGGTACTGCTGCTTTTTTAGTCTTCCCCTCTAATCAGAGATTGCCCAGTGAGTGGAATATCTGGCCAATTAGTAACATTAACCAACCAATTAACTATCAGGTAGAAGAGAAAGCCAGCAGTACTGATTTTAGAATCCTTGGTATATGGTGTAACTACATTGCAACACATGGTTGAATGAGTGCCTGCAGTACAGGATTGTGGGAGTTGTAGTATTGACACAGTCGTTATCGCTTGGCCATTTTGAAATCCCACCTACAATCCTGAATTTGTGCAGCTGTGTATGAGCACAGCTCATACTGCGCAGCTCTCTAGTCATCGTTTCAGTGCTATGTCACGCTTTTCCATATTGTGATCTAAAAAATGGCTCCAAGGATTTTAAAAAGGCTAAATGATAAGCATTATGACACTACATGTGTTATGTCATTGGCAGTACGTTTGGTATAAGCTGAGTATATTCATATATGCTCATGACGGTGTTTATGATGTATTATATAGCGCTTATGTAAGTGCTATGCTACATTAGACGCACCTCAGATAATGTACGATGTCTCTTTTATTCTTTCAGCAGGAGAGCTATTTTACACGACTCTCAGGCAAACTTCAGAATCAGAATCCCTGTGGAGAAGATCGTTAGTTTCCCTTTTCCTCCCATGAAGACAATTTTCTGCACTCTGTGCTCCAGTATGTTGTTTTTTTTGTTGTTTTTTTTTTTTGAAAGGAAAGGAAATAATGGGGAGCAGGAGTTTTTCAGGAGCTGATTATAGATTATGATTTCAAGTCAACAGAAGAGAAAATAAAATGCCCGCGTAAAACAAGCCGAAGGCAGATTTCGACTTTGAGAGCGTTTATGTAACTGCGTTTGTCTGCAGTGGAGTACCAGAACATGCCCTTAGTCTTTCCCATTTAATGATTAAATTGAAGTTGTATTTTTTTATTTATTTCACAACACTTTTCTTCCTCATTTCCACAGACAACCTTGTGGTTTTTTTTTGTTTACTGTAAAAGCATTGACAAACTCACATTTAAAATTCAGTTGTTATAAACCTGGGGACCTTAAAGCTGGAGGTTAATGTGGCTCGTTGTTCCAGTAAACTGGGACGTATTGACGAGAATCTTCTCAGTGAAATCGTTTTTAACTATCTGTGCAGAAGATGCCCCTTGTCTGCCTATAGCTTAGGCCTGCGTTAGTGGTGCAGAGAAGAGGTGACAGAAATGTCCTGCCTGTTAATGCAGTGCAGGCTCTTTCTTCATCTCCGAAAATCCCATCAGCTCCTCTCCGACGGGACACTCCATGCGGACGAGTCGCTGTCAGCTCAAATTTCTGCATCATCACGTAGAATAAATCACCAAATTAGAGCATGTTCGCCATCACACCTCCTTTGTCTCCCATCATCTCTCTCACTCTCTCTTTCTCTCTCTCTCTCTGTCTCTCTCTCTCTTTCTCTCTCCTTCCTCTCAACCTGCTGCATGTTAATTCCCCACATCTGGTTTCTTGCAGTCATCTCCGCTTCGATAATCAGTCATTGTTCTTACCGAGAAACCTCTCTCTTTTTTTTTTTTTTTTTTTTTTGCAGCTCCGCCACCTGCTGCTTTTGAAACGGTGCAAACTTGTGCGCCAACGTGGGTAAATCTGCGTGTGGGTGGGGGAGGGGGGGGGGGGGGGGGCGGGGGGCAGTGTGACGCTAAATCAATCAGTGGGAAGCCTGCTTTTCTCTTCTGAGGCGAGGGTCGTCGATGAAGCCAGCGTTCTTTGTCCTCGCGTTCATTTCTCCCGTGTTTAGAGCAGCCATTAGGGTTCTCTCTGGCCATTGCGTGCTTTCCATGGAGGTCAGGATAGGGGTTGGGGGGGGGGGGGGGGGGGGTTATTGATTTCCTTTTGATGTGTGGATCATGGTAGTCCAGGTTTCTCAGGAGTAGCTTCAGCACAACCCCCCCCCCGTGAAGATAATGAACTGTAGGGATAAATGACTGATGTTCATCAGCCAATGGAAGCATGTGCCCAAACCATGCCGGGCCAAAACTGTTTATGGAAGTTGAACATTAGGGGTTGCGCTCTCCCCATTGTGCTCCTCGTTTTGGATGCAGGTGCTTTGGGTGAGGAAATGACCTCCCCTCTGGTCAACGCTGGCCTGCTCCAATGTGCGAGCCTGTTTTTCGCGGCTTCAACGGAGCATGTCATTTCTTTGCGAACGCTGGCGAGGGCTAATTCGATGACGCGGTCACGCCGTCGTTGTTGTTATTTTTCACCGCGTTCCACCTTTAGCCGCAGCCCCAAGAGAGGACGTCCCCCACGAAGGACGCGCAGAGCGGCAGCCCGTCCAAGTGCCCGCGCTTCATGAAGGTGAAGAACTGGGAGACGAACACCACCCACAGCGACACGCTGCATCACAGCTCCAGCAAGGTGCGTCCCGCCCTTCTGTCTGCTACTGCAATGGTTCCCAAACTGGGGTTGGGTGGGGTTGGGTGGGGTGCGGAGAGACAACGGGGAGGAGTGCTGAAGGGTTGAAGAAAAAAGGCACAGCGCATGGTGTGTGTGTGTGTGTGTGTGTGTGTGTGTAGGGGGGTCTTATTTAATGTCCAATTACCACAGAGGGGCCACAACAAAAATAGTTTGGGAAGCACTGAGCTTGCGGCTTCCTTTCTCCTTCGTCCAGTGCCAAACACGAACAAATTGGGATTAAAGTTTGAAGGCTGGTACCTTTGCGAGTTACGGCCTGGTGATGCTTTTTTGTATCTGCGTAATTAAGAAAGCTGTGATGTGTTATACATCACAGGTTAAGCCAGAGCACGATATCCTGGCGAAAAACAGATGCTTGGCACAAATACCCGGGGCCTGATGGGAAGGCTCATCAGACGAAGCGGAAAACGATTCTTTTTGTTTTATTTTTAACTCTGTTTAACACCATTTCTCCTCTGAATCCATGTGGAAGATGGAGTCTGCGCACGTAATTTACTTTGAGACAAAAACATGACTCTCAGTTGAGGCGTGGGATGGGGGGGTTGGGGGTGGGCAGCATGGGGTGGGGGGGGGGGCAATGGGGTGGGTTGTGAACAGTTCATTAATTTGAGTGGGTGGTGTCATATGACGAGGTGCCCCACTTTGTCGAGCATTGTCGAGTTACCGATGAATCTCCACTTTTGGCTCCATTTGTTTCTAAACTAGTTAGCGCATTAATGGCTACCCAAAGTGACAGTGCACTTCGAATCTAATTGCATTACACCGACCATATGAAGTCGCTTTAGGCTACGACTGCAAATTTCCTCTCCGCTCTTCTGAACTCGGTCCAAGGCGGCCACTTTCTGACTCAACAGGAAGGACAACTTATTCATCACCCCATACACCACCGCGACATCGTTTTAATGTTAACGCAAGGGGAATGATAAATGGCTGGGTGTGTTAGCGCATTTGGGTCAGGCGCTCTTGCGCGCGAGTGATTGCCAATTTTCACCAAAAGATGCTGAGACGCTTAATGATGTGTCCCCCTGGCTCCGGAAGCGGGACGCAATTCGAGGTTTTCCTTTTGCGCCAACCGAGTGGAAATGTGTTTGTGGCTGATTGATGATTGGTGATCGGACGGCCGTCGCTCGCGACGAACCCTCGTGTCTCTGTCCTCCCATCCCCCCCCCCCCCATTCCCCCCCCCCCCCCCCCCGCCCCCTGACTCCGTAGGTTCCGATCTGCGCGGAGCGCGTCTGCATCGGGTCCATAATGATACCAAACAGCAACAGCCGCAAACCGGACGAGGTCCGGACCAAAGAGGAGCTCCTTCCCCTGGCGACCGATTTCTTCGACCAGTACTACACCTCCATCAAAAGGCAAGTGGGGCTCCCTGACTTGGACGGCTGACTGAGTGTCTTACGTCAGTGGCCCTACTGTACGTCGCATTCCAGTACTGCCATTTCTCTCTGCGTGTGCACTCACGACACGGAAAAAAAACCAAATGCATGTGTTTGTGGTTCAAGGACAGCCGTGTGCCTGCAGAGGGAGGTAGTACCCGGAACACAGGACGTGCAAGAGTGAGCCGACACCCTGAAAAGCATAAAGTTACAGCCGATAAAGTTATACATACAAAAACCAAATACAGCAGGTTAAGCTAGAAACAGCTAGAAAGTTTGCTGGAACCGACCAAAAAGACTTATGAACTCGTATTTGAGAATCAGAGGGAGGGAGGGAGGGATTCGTTGAGGGATTGGGTGGGAGCTGATCCGGAATGCCTCGTTCCCCTCTCTCCCGCCGTCTGGCCTCCTCCCCCGCGGGGCTAGGTTCGGCTCCAAGGCCCACACCGACAGGCTGGAGGAGGTCACCAAGGAGATCGAGGCCACCGGGAGCTACCAGCTGAAGGACACCGAGCTGATTTACGGCGCCAAGCACGCGTGGAGGAACGCCGCCCGCTGCGTCGGCAGGATTCAGTGGTCCAAGCTCCAGGTCCGGACCCTTTACATGACATTACATCACATTACATGACATTACATTACAGGGGCTTAGCAGACACTCTTATCCAGGGCGACTTCCAGAGCTTTTTACACAGCATTCACATTGCATCCGTTCATACAGCCGGATATATACTGAAGCAATGCTGGTTAAGTACCTCGCTCAAGGGTACAACGGCAGTGCCCTACCTGGGAATTGAACCTTTAGTTTAGCTCTTTACCAAAAATATATACTGCCAATATCTGAAAGTGAAATATTATAAATTTATATATTTCCTCTGTAGTGTCACAATATATTTTCTCATCCTAATAGTATGTTTTATTTCAATATTTCGGCAGTATTTTCCATTTTGGTGAAAGATGCTATCACTCTAATGTATTTCCCTGTTTCGTGCTGTGGTTTTTATACCCTCTAAACATTTGTGTCATACGGTCCAGTATTAAGCTGGTATATTCTAACGGCAAAATTATTCCTGTATATGTCGAGGAGATGAATCTCTGCCATGACAGTTTTCACGGTTCTGTATCGTGTGCAGGTGTTTGACGCCAGAGACTGCACCACAGCTCACGGGATGTTTAATTACATCTGCAATCACATCAAGTACGCCACCAACAAAGGCAACCTAAGGTCAGCCCCCCCGGCGCCCTTCCCCTTCGGAAGGTCCGCACGTTCACCTGCCAATAAGACTCTTTTTTGTTCGTTTCAATTAGCAGACTGTTGCCATTGCACCAGGAAGGCCTAATTATACTTGACAGCTATCCTGTTGTGCTGTATAATTAATGACACTGCAGTCTGTTCCTCCTGTCTGTCGTAAGACATTGTTAAGACGGAGGATGCTAGTTGTCTCAGGAGCTAGGTGACGCTTTACCTCAAAGTGGCAAAAATAAAAGGATTTTGTAGATGCTGATAATGGAGTGTGTTACTGTTGTGCTTTCATCTCTTGGTCTCCGTGTGCTTTACATTGAAGCGGGGAAACTCTCTTGCCACCAAAGTGGAGCACACAGTTGGGTGATTAATGGCGGCCATTTTGTGTCAGAACACTCACCATACATCAGCTGAGGTGGAGCGGGAGAGAGTTATTGAGACAGTATAAAATGGGGGCATGATTAGGTGGCTGAAGCTGAGAGAATCAGGTTGGGAATTTTGCCAGGACCCAAGTGACAGCCACAACTCCAGGCAATAAGTGACACTAGAATTTTAAACACCAACCTGAGCCAGGACCTCAGTTTAACATCTCATCCAGAAGGCATCTCCTAGAGCACAGTATCCTGCTGCACTGGGGTACTGAGGTTTATTTGGTCCAGTGGAAAGACTGCCACCTACTGGCCCGAAGGGACGTTGAGCTCCTTTTGTGTGCCGTCTGTCTCACAAAGCTCTGAGCTCTCTGAAGCTCTGATTGGCTCTCAGCCGTTGGGCGGCGAGACGACAGTTCGACGTGATCCTCTTGTCCAAACGTGCCTTTTGTCTAGTGTATAGGGAAATCTGAAAATATATTATAACACCCATGACACACTGGGTGCATCTTTCACTTGTAAGTCCTCACCTCCTTTCCTCCATTCCCCCACTACCATTCGTCTCCTACCCGGAAGTATGTGGAAAAATGGAGGGGAGGTTCGAAGCCGCTTCTCCAATACAGTTCTGTGCGCTTTGCTTGTCTCCTTCAATTTTGGGACACTATAGGGCGGGAGGGAGGGGGGACACAATGATCGCTTCTGGGGCACAGAGGAGACGAGGTGGTAGTGGAGGAAAGTAAGATACATTTCTCAGCTGTTGCGACGCACTCACTGTGAGCTGCGTGTAACAGGAAACGTGACAGGAAACTGACCTTGTGGATCCGTTGCCCACGGAGTGTGTGCTGATGAAATCATTCCCCCTGGGTGATCTGTAGCTCCCATGCTCTGCTTGAATGGCCTAGTAACCCTGGATATGCATTTAGCATGTGCTCCTGTATGAGCACTCCCAAGGCTTAGGGCCAGATTAGTAACGTTCACACGTTACGCTGTCAGGGAACTACACCCGCATGTGTCCCAATCTTTCTGTGACTTCAATTATTAATTAGATTATTTCATTTGATACCTCAGCCCCTCATTCTTGCAAAGCTATAAAATGTCACCTCAGAGGTCCCAAAGGACGAAGGTGATTGGGGACTTTTTTTAACCTCTTTTCTTAAACTGCGTGCTCGCGTGCAGATTGACACGGGTCGCTGGATCAACACTTAATTCTGAGAGCTCAACAGCTGCCGGAAATTCCAGCATGCAAGGGACCAGTCTAGTATAAAACTGAAGTCTCATGGCTGTAGTTCAGGAATGGGCAGTATTAAAAATATGTGCATCAGAAATACGTCAGAAATATGGTTTGTTTTCCTCTTTTCATGTGTAGTTTCCACCTCTGTGCCACCTGCCAAAATTTGGGAAGCATTTTGCATTTTGTAGCAAACTGAATTCATTTTGTAAAAAAACATTCATCCATATGCATTTTCTGTGAACTGAGTACCCAGAAGACTCGTATTCCCTTTATAACACAGATGTACGAATGATCTAAACTAAACAAAAACAAAGGCTGATTTAGCTTTTAATGACTGCGGGATATTTTAGACGGCCATTAGGGTTGCACAGATGGCCACTGCTTTCACATTTTTATTTAGTTATTTCAAAATACATTTCCTTTCATTACAGTTCTTGGAGGACTGATATGAATGCAGGTCCATGTTTAGAAATGAATATTTTGTAAGCTGATGAGGATGGTTATTATTATTATCATTATTATTATTATTCATATCAGTTGGTCCTGCATTTCTTGGCCTGCACTCTTCCGCTAAAGCACACATAGAGATCAGACCGAGCGAACGGTGAATCTTTTCCCGTCGTTTCCACATATTAACTTGTGTCTGTTCTATTTCTAGGTCTGCCATCACCATATTTCCACAAAGGACAGATGGCAAGCATGACTTCCGGGTTTGGAACAGCCAGCTGATCCGATACGCGGGCTACAAGCAGCCGGACGGCTCGGTTCTGGGGGACCCGGCCAACGTGGAGCTCACCGAGGTAAACCCGGCGAGCTTCTCCGCCGCCGGCCCGCCGTGACCTCATCTCGCCGATGACCTCATCATCCTCATCCTCATCCTCCTCCCACGGGATAAAGGCTAAGCTCTCCGTGCGAAACGGCTGTCGTCTCTCTGTGTGTGTTTTTTTTCGATCGGGCAGATCTGCATGCAGCAGGGCTGGAAGGCGCCGCGGGGGCGTTTCGACGTCCTGCCCCTCCTCCTCCAGGCCAACGGCAACGACCCCGAGCTCTTCGAGCTCCCGGACGACCTGATTCTGGAGGTGCCGATCACGCATCCCAAGTGAGTCGGCGCTTGACCGTGCGTCGTGGAAACGGTCTGAGTGAAAGAGGAAGGGTGGCAGAGTCTAGGCCTGCGCAAATTCAGATGAATCTGTTATGGGAAACAGCTGCAGCGGCCTTATGGGGCTCCAGAGGCCCACCCTGCAGATGTATTGCCGCTGGGCATGTGGGCTTCCTTACCGTAAGTACAGAAATTTTAACCCTTTTAAGGTGTGGGATCACAAATATGCTTAACTGAACATTGTAATGCTGATGTAACTCTCACTTACTGGTAACTGAAAGAATTGGACTTCTAGAACACCGACTTTTTTTGACTTTTGAAAATACACTACAAAAAACCTGCTCTTCAAAGGGTTAATCAATGGCTAGCGCAAGGGTTAGCGTGATTTTTCAGCAGTCATGTTTCCGGATTTTTTGCTTTTCTATCACTTTTTACCCACAGTCCTGTTCTCTCCGCGCTGCTGTCTTTCAGACGGACAGCAGATCAGTGCAGAGAAATTTACCCACTGTGGAAATTCTGCTGCCGAAGTTCCAAACTGGCCCCCTCCCCAAAAGAACTGCATGAATGCCGCCGCCAGTTTGGCACCCGCCATCCGCGCGGCTAACGTTTCTGCATTCCACTGAATGCTTGGTGCTTACTGCTACTGTAGTGGCACAGATATGTAGATTAGTTCAGTGGGCCCTGACAATCTCCTTAGTACCAAACAGATGGAACGGAGGCCAGTAAATTTAGCATCTCAAACATTTGCAGATGTCTGGGGGTGGGGTGGGGGTGTGAGAGGGTTTTTGTCTGCGCGCCTGTACAAATCGATATGTCGTCCCTCCTCCGCAGAATATTCAAATTCGTTTTTAGCATCATAATTGGCGGTCGATTCAAAGTCACAATGACGTCTAAGTATAGCGCAATGGGTTTCCAGCTATCTGAGGAGCTTCCAAAACGAGCCTTCAGATTCACAACAGCTGATTCACACGACTCTTTATCTGAAGTTCCTTATTTCCCAAATATACTTGACTGTTAATGTAAGATACTGTCCTTGATAATATGTCAGTATAAAAATATATTACAGCAAGTCCTGTGCCATGAGCTCTTGCAGGTTTGCTTGTGCAGACAAATTAGTTCTGCAGTTTGTTTTTGGTCCTCTTTACTATGTGCACACAAAAAGCATTGACTAATAATAAATGCAAAAGCATTTGAGGTGCAATTCTAATTTGTCAAGTTGTGCATTCAGTAAAGCACTAGGGAGCTGAATCCCCACTGACAAGAAAAACTAATCAAGTTTGATAATTAAGTTATGTAGAAATGTATATGTGTTTAGAGGTGCAAACTAAAGTCCTAGGGGGCTGCAGTGTCTGCATGTTTTTTGTTCGTTTCAATAATTGATATATTTGCTTGAGTGTGTAAGTGTTGTAATACTTTGCTGTAATATTTTTTGATAATGCATTTTGAAATAATATTAGCAGTATATTTCATTTCCCTTAGGGACTAAACTGCATATTTCTTGCCGTTTTTCTGCGTCTGGTTGCAGGTTCGAGTGGTTTAAAGACCTGGACCTGAAGTGGTACGGGCTGCCCGCGGTGTCCAACATGCTGCTGGAGATCGGGGGGTTAGAGTTCACAGCCTGCCCCTTCAGTGGCTGGTACATGGGCACGGAGATCGGCGTGCGAGACTTCTGCGACAGCTCCCGCTACAACATCCTGGAGGTACTGCATGCCAGGGGGGGGGCAACGGGTGGGGGGGGGGGGCAAGGTGTGGTGGTTTTTACCGGGGTGTGAAATGTATGCATTAGCGCTATTTCTGTTAGCCACACTATTTACAGTCAACACAGGAGAGAGAGCACGTTGACATCACGCCCCCCTGGGGCAGCGAACGTTTTGAATCCTGTACAGGTAATTACCCCAGGGACCGCTCTGCATGCGTCCCTGTGACACGGCTAACGCGCTAGAAGCTACGACGCAGGTGTTCTCAGCTGACGCCGGGCCGCTTCATCCGGAGAACGTAATTATCCTGAAGAGGAGCGCAGCGGTGTCCGGTAGTCTCAGGAAAGGTTTTTTTTTTGCGCTTATTTTTTTTTTGTTGCCGGGCCTCGTTTTAATTTCCCGTCAGTCGGCCTCCCCGGCTAATTAAGGAGCGCTGCGCCCCTTAATTGCACGTCTCCCCCTGCGTCCGAATTCGCCACTTTACGCGTTCGCCGCGGGACAGAACGCGCATGACAGCGCTGCGGCAGGCTGCCCTCATCCATTATGCAGAAGAGCCCACCCGCGTCACTTAATTCATCCCTTTTTCCCCCTCTTTTTTTCCGGGGAATGTTTTCCTTTTTAACGCCAGGGTGACAGATGGCAGAGAATGTGATGATGTGATGTAGTGAAAAATGTATCTTTTGGCCGTCATTGGCTGCTGGAAGGCCGCGCGCCCGAGCTGATTGGGTGGAAATGGTAATGTGACAGTTAATCGCCTTGGCACGCTGCAAACAGGCAGTCAGGCCGCCGGCGTGATTTTCACTCGAGATACTTTCATTGAGAGGTGTGATGACAAACTGCAGAAAGCAGCGGTATTACTGCACCTCTCTCTCTCTCTCTCTTTCTCTCTCCCTGTCACCCTCTCTATCTCTCCCTCGCTCTCTCTCTCTGTCACCCTCTCTATCTCTTCTTCTCTCTCCCTCGCTCGCTTTCTATCTCTCTGTCACCCTCTCTATCTCTTCTCTCTCCCTCGCTCTCTTTCTCTCTCTCTGTCTCCCTCTCTATCTGTCCCTCTCTCTCTCTCTGTCTCCCTCTCTATCTATCTCTCTCTATTTCGGTCTCTCCCTTTCTCTCTCTGTCTCTCTCTCTGTCTCTCCACACAATGGCGTTTCATAATGCCGCTCTCTCTCTGTTCTGTCGTTCCAGGACGTGGCAAAGATGATGTCTCTGGACACCAGGAAGACCTCGTCACTGTGGAAGGACCAGGCTCTGGTGGAGGTCAACATTGCAGTCCTCTACAGCTTCCAGGTGCTTCCCTCTTCATAATACACACAGAACAAAGTCTACCTGAATCTGTTGTCTCTTGAGATCCACATATGCCTAGATAATATATTTTATAGCTTATTTATCCGGTGTCATCTTGATGGTGGGAAAGTCTCATAACACAACAAGAAGAAATATGAATTTTTGGGGCTTTGAGTCTCACATTCAAAATATGATCTGACCACCCCCTCTGCCCCCCCCTCCGTCTTCCCACAGAACGCGAAAGTGACCATAGTGGACCACCACTCGGCCACCGAGTCCTTCATGAAGCACATGGAGAACGAGCTGCGGGTTCGGGGGGGCTGCCCGGGCGACTGGGTCTGGATCGTGCCCCCCATGTCCGGGAGCATTACCCCCGTGTTCCACCAGGAGATGCTCAACTACCGGCTCACCCCGTCCTTCGAGTACCAGGTAGGGCAGGAGTCTAGAGGGAGTGGCTTTACCCATATCCTCCTCCAGGACTGGTCACACACACCACTACATGTCCCGATATCCACTTGTGCTTCTCCAGAGTTTTGGTGGATCACGACGGACATGATTTCCAGTGGATTGCATATTCGTTTGGTTGGTATAGAATACATATCTTTGGCCTTTTTGACAACTGTAAAAATAAGCCTACAAGACAAGAAATTGCTCATCTTTGATTTGTACGGATGTCTCTTATGACGATAATGATGCTGCTGAATCTCCTTTTCTTAGGAACACCTGCTAATGTGTCATTTTAATATTTCGCTCATATGCGCAAGCATTGTTGCTGAACAATTTATGTTCAGCTGTCTCAAGGAATTGCAGCCTTAAAGCCATTGACTGGTGGATCTCAAGGTTCTGTGTGATCCAGGTTTCCATGGTGATTCTGTTTCCAAGGTGAAGTGGACATCGCTGTGGTTCTAACCCTGAGCTGTTTGTTCCACTGCAGCCAGATCCACGGAACACTCACTGTTTCCATGGTGAAATGGTTCTAACCCTGAGCTCTTTGTCCCACTGCAGTCGGATCCATGGAACACTCACGTGTGGAAAGGAGTGAACGGAACACCGACCAAAAAGAGAGCCATCGGCTTCAAGAAACTGGCAAAGTGAGTCAGAGGGAACCTGCTGATTTTATTGATCTTTTTATAACATGCTGCTCGTGGTACTTTTTCATTTGTCTTCTTATTTTTTATTAAAACGATGAGTGATCGCGCATAGGAATTTGCCTCTCCTTTTTTTATTTTTTATTAATAAGGCGGGCAATAAAATACTGGGATTTGTTGCTCATAGACTTACCGATATTGAAAAATGTTAAATTTTGCGACTACAGCAAGGGTCAGGACACTGAGATTTGTTGTTCATAGACTTTTCTATCGTTTATTTCTTTCTTTTTATTTCTTTTTTATGAAGAGGATGACGGATATATGGGAAACTGGGCTTTGTTGTTCATTGACACAGCTAGTCCTTCTTTTATTTGTACACTTTTTATAGTATTGAGATGAAGGTTTGGAGGTGGGGGATTTTGTGTTGAGATGAGGACAGTGGGTTTTATTACTCAAAGGCAAGCCCCTGCTCAGTGCTCAGAACACAGAAAAGATGTGTTAAAAACAACACACATGTCATTTTTGAACACACCTCCATGTCTAATTAGGGAAAACACATTTTGAGTTACTTTCAACACAGTCTCTGTTAACAATCTGCCCACACTTAAATTGTATATCATCTGTAACACAAGAGTAGCAGCTTTCACACACACGATGTGTTGGAAGTAACACAAAAGTAGTAACACACGAAGAATGCGTTGGATTTTAACACATCCTTTCTGAGAGTGAATCTCGGGGGGTATTTCACAAAGCAGGTTTACTGAGTTAGCTGGATAACTGTGCCGAGTAAAAAACCCGGAACCCTCCAAAACCCTGGAACACGGACTGAAGTAAAAAGAGCCGTTCCGGGTTTTACTCAGCGCAGTTTAGCCGGCTAACTCGAGTAATCCTGCTTGGTGAAATTCCCCCGCCGGATCCGCGCCCGACCGGACGAGAGCACGTGACCGCGAAGCCCACGCGGTTTTCGTTTAGTCTGATTCTGGGGCGCCTTCCGCCCCAGACGAGCTGAACGGCAGACGGAGGCGGTGCCAGGGCTCCGTGGCGTAAAACCCCCACGGGACTAATCAGGCCTTCGTTAGGTTTTTTTTTCCACAGCTATTATTGTAATTGCCCCAGGATGTGAAGAGGCGCGAGGTACCTGTGATTGCTTCTGCTGTTTAACCCAACGTGAGCCGCCTGCTCGGGCGCTAAAAAAATTTAGCGTGCCACAGCACCCCCGACGATCCTTTTGACTGAGGCGTTTTCGGGGGAACCGCTCCGGACTGATTCGCTCTCGGTTTTTGCTTTTTAAACGCTAAAACTGTATTGATTTTTCGATAAAATATAGAAAGATAGAACAAATACAAGTTGCAGGCTATAGCATAATAGACATTCCGTTGGCGCTAGGCAGCAACTCTGAATCTTGAGGATTCCGTTTCCTGGTTTCTTGGTTTCTTACGGTTTCAAATTCAAAAAATGAAACAGATGACTTACAGTTGAATGCAAAAGTATTGGGACGGTCGTGGCAGTTTTTTTTTGTTTTTCCTCTGCACCAATCACGTCTGTATTCCATATCTGGTGACTGACTGGGCCACGTCAGACACTTCCACCTTTTCCTCCTGATTAGCTGCTTGGTTAAGTGTGCTGCCCGTTGTGGGCTGTTGTGCTGCTGCATGATAAACTTTGAGTCAGATGAGTTTGGTGGCATTTCTCTGAATATCGGAGGGCAATACGTACTGTACACTTCAGCTGGCATTTTGCTGCCGCCATCGCTTCTGGTGCCGATGAGAGGTTTACGTCTGGAAGTGTAGCCTCCGCAATTTGTCTCTTTCAGTCTCCTGCGCATTTTCCTGTGACACTTCTCACCCCCAGTGTTTGGAGATCATTAGCCTGTACTCGCGCTGACAATTTAGGATTTTATTTTCTACAGCTCTTATAACCATCCTCTCATTATTTCTCAATGTCTACTGTGGACGGCCTGATCGCTGGCGATGGTTTACTGGGGAACACACAAGCTTTCTGCAATAGCGTTGATTGATTTTTTTCTTTTCTTTCATGCTCACAATAGCGTCCATGGTTGTCACACTCAGTTCTCTGGCCCTCATCTGCAAAGTTCCTATCTTGTATCTTTCAGCTTATAGACTCTATAATCGCTTCCCAAGGATACGACCCATTCTGCTTTGCCTCATAGTCACTGTTCTGTTTTGATTTGAAGCACAAATTTTTACTAGCACAGAGGAAAAACAACGAGTTGACACAGCTGTCCTAATACTTTTGCATTTAACTGTAGATTCCAGTAAAATGACGCAATAAGCAGTCCATTTGGCTTGTGGTATTCAGGCAGTATTTTGAGGGTACAGAAGTTGCTCCCTCTTTCTTACCCTCCATGTCTTTGTTTTCGCAGGGCTGTGAAGTTCTCGGCTAAGCTCATGGGTCAGGCCATGGCAAAGAGGGTCAAGGCCACCATCTTGTACGCCACCGAAACAGGAAAATCGCAGGTTTACGCAAAAACCCTGTGTGAGATCTTCAAGCACGCGTTTGATGCGAAGGTAACCTTAACTCATAAGGAAAACATAATGCAAAGCACCTCTCTTTTCTTTGTAGGCTAAATGGTGTCATGCCAAGTGCAAAAAAATGCGTGTATAATTTGTAATTTAAGAGTATAACCCCAGCAAAGGCTACTGGTCACTCAAGTGAACTGAAACCAATGGCAAGATGTTTCTATTCCACAAAGAGTGGAGATATAGCATTGAGTCCTCCCAAATGTGTTTTTTTTTTCTTTCATCGCAACTACGATGCCTTCTCACACAATGAAGTGCCAGAGGACGAACGGAATGAGCTCAATCGAGCATGCGAAACTGCTGTTTAACATAAGATCGGAAACCGCCCCAGGCGAGGAAGGCGGCTTGTGAAAAAAAAAAAAAAAAAACCTAAACATGCATTCTCAATCATCGAGTTTCCCCCTTCGGGAGTTCAGTGTTTTTTTATTTTTTATTAATTCGTTTTTTTTTTTTTTTTTTCTAACGGATGCAATCAATCACTCAAGACTGATTCCGTTTTGACGAAGTGTCAGGAAACTACGAGGGCTAGATGGTGCCCCCTGACGGCCGAGCCACAGCCGGCGCCGCCGATCTCTCACCAAGCCCCGCGCTCTGGTATTAATGTCTGCCACAGCAAATTATCACCTCATTAGCAGAAGAAAAGCTGCCTGACGTTCACAGCATCTCTTCCACGTGAATAGATTATCATGTATTGAACCCCCCCCCCATTACAGTTTTCACCCTGCTGACGGAAAACTTCCCTCCCTACGTGACACCATGGCCCCATGGGTATAGTGAGGATTCACTTCCGGGTCATAGGGCATGCCGTCTCAATGTGCAATCTGATAGCCCGGCATTCTCTCCTTTCGACACACAGGTGATGTCAATGGACGAGTATGATGTAGTGCACCTGGAACACGAAACGCTCGTGCTAGTGGTGACCAGCACGTTCGGCAACGGAGACCCACCTGAAAACGGAGAGGTACTCCATTTCCAGTGTGATTTGTGTGTCTTTCATTAAGTGAAATGTATTGATAATATCACATTGCTATATCCAGTATGAGATTATGTAATGACACTTATGATCTTTTATTGATACAGCAATAAGATGAGTGGAGTGGCTGGGGTGAAAGATAATTAAAAACAAAACTATTAGAGATTATGGACATGTATGCTATTTGTGAAAAACATGGAGAAATCCTATCACTTAGACTATATCCATAATACTACTGGCAGTTATTTGTGATTTATATCGAATGGTTTAATTATGTTTGCATCTATCATCATTTTTTATCAAACAGCTATAACGCTATAAACACCTTTCAAAGAATCATCATGCTATGTCATTAAGACAGCTGTAAGCAGTTATGGACAGTTATGAATAATAATAGTTCTGTTATGTAGTCTTTAAATGGTAGCGAAGGGTTACAAAGGCTGGTCTTAGGTCATCTGAGTATTGCATATATACATAAACAGAATGGTTGTTCAATACTTGAAATGTGTGTGTAGGGAGGGTGATCAATGTCATATCCTGTTCCTGTATAGAAATTTGGTGGAGCGTTAATGGAGATGAGACATCCCACTACCAACATGGAGGACAGAAAGTGAGTAAAATGCCTGTTTAGTTATTTGCTGATCAAACAATGTGATATTGGTGTAACGTGTACATAGAGAACCAGATTGCCCCAAATAAGAACCGTATTCTGTCCTTGTTCCTTTTT
Source organism: Anguilla anguilla (assembly GCF_013347855.1). Lineage (NCBI taxonomy): Eukaryota > Metazoa > Chordata > Actinopteri > Anguilliformes > Anguillidae > Anguilla > Anguilla anguilla. The sequence goes on along the minus strand of NC_049210.1, from coordinate 5,245,594 downwards.
TTTTTTTTATAAATAAACTTTATTTCAATTATACAAGTTATTACAAACAATAACATAAACAAGAAAATCTAAATACATTAGGTAAAGCATCTTCTATATTAAAAGTCCAGAGTTTGCCAAAGATTTGCATTGCCGTGCTTGATGTCAATTGTCCTTCGACGTTTCAGTTCTGTTAAAATGTTCTTGTATACAGATTCGCTTGACACGTAGATGTGATCAATTGTCATTTTACTACGCGTTTTCCATATGTGCTGGTTCACTAGACATATTATTAACCAGTATAAATCTTTAAGTTTATCATCAATGTTATATATCATTCCATAAAATACAGTTTCGGGTGTAATTGAAATATTAACACCAATAGATTTAATTTGTTCCCATATTTTTTCAGATCTACTGCATTCAATCAACAGATGCTCCAAAGTTTCATCTGCATCACAATCAGGCATTGGGCAGGATTTCGTTGTAACAAAGCAACTCCATTTTACAACAACTCTCACTGGCAATCTCCTCACTGATATTAGCCAGGCTATATCTCTCATACTTTCAGAAATGTTTTTGCTCCATATTCGTGCGACCATTCTTTCACATTCTAAAATATTTAGATATCTGTACTTTATAACTCCACCATACAGTTCATTAATTATTAAATTATATATGACCTTATTCTCAGAATGGCACCAGTCAATATTTAAATGTTTAAACTTGTCTACAAAATCACCATACATAAGTTTAAAATAAGGTTGTCCGGTTCTCGCTCTTCCTATCTTTTTTTTCCAATTAGTAATGTTACCGATCCAGCTAATTTGTCTGTTTATTCCACCTGCCACAATTTTACACATTGCTATTTTTAATTTGATACTTACGTCTATTGCTCCCAATCCTCCTAATTTTCTGGGTTTAAATAACAATTCTCTCCGAGTGACTTCTCTATTCGTTCCCCATATTAATTTACAACACTCTTTACTTATCTTAGTTATATATTTTTCTGTTGGTGGAAACACTGAACTTAAAAACATAATTTTTGACAGGATTAACAAATTACATATACCTATTCTAGACCTAAAGCTTGTGTTTTTACCAGACCACTTTAGAACTTCATCTTTGACTTCTTTTTCTTTTTTTTGCCAATTTGATTCACAACAATCAGTATTACTAATATAGATACCTAATACCTTAATTTCTTCTTTTACATCTATGTGTATAGGGAACTATTTACTTAAATGCCCAATCCAGACAGCTTCTGATTTATGATGGTGTAAAACTGCTCCAGATATTTTTTCGTAAATTTTAAAATGCTCACATATAAAATCCAATTCTGTTTGTGATTTTACAAACACAGTAATATCTGTTATTGCTGTTTGGTAAGGTCACGGAATCCCATGTGTTCTTCTGCCCTGGGGAGGGAGGGGGCAACTCCACCCCCCACCCAGCGGTTTGGTTTTCCCGTGTTTAAAGTCGAGCCGCGTCGATTGGCCGAGAGGTTTGTGTTGTTACAGTACTGCATCCTTGTCCTCCACAGGAGCTACAAGGTGCGATTCAACAGCGTCTCGTCGTATTCGGACACTCGCAAATCTTCGAGCGACGAGCCGGAGCCGAAGGTGGACTTCGAGAGCACGGGACCTCTGGCCAACGTCAGGTAATAACAGTACGAGTGGAAGGCGCTAAATCAGGACGCCTCCGGCCTCTAATGGCACACTGGAATAATGTGTTTAATGTTTGTAAACCTCGGTCAGTTAAACTGAACCAGCCAGCTGACTTGATTGTAATCGCATTACTTCCCAACAGAACAACGTAGCTGGCGTTAACCTGGCTTTGAACATACAGCAAGCAACTGAAATCATGATAATCTGGTTAAAACAAAAAAAAAAAAGTAGCTCAACACTCTGAAAGGCTAAAATGGGTTTTAAAAAAAAAAGAAACATCATGAAGAAATGCTGCCACTCAGTGTTGCCACCTAGGGGTCAAAGGGTTCAGATCCAGCGTCATAGGGCCGTGGGGAGCAGAGTTGGGTTCAGTTCTATTTCAGTACAGTCAGCGAAGAAAATTGACTGAAATTCAGGTAATTAATTGAAAAACTCTCGGAAGACCCAAAGGACAGTTTTCCTATTCGTGAAGTGATTTTCAGTTATTGTCTCAGTTATTGGAATTAGCAGAGCTGAAATGGAACTGACCTCAACTCTGGCGACAAGCAGACCTTGCGTAGAGAAGGGCAGGAGGCCTGCAGCTCATCCCCGCTTGCTGTGGTTTTGCAGGTTCTCTGTGTTCGGCCTGGGCTCGCGGGCCTACCCGCACTTCTGCGCGTTCGGTCACGCCATGGACACCCTGTTCGAGGAGCTGGGCGGGGAGCGCATCCTCCGGATGGGGGAGGGGGACGAGCTCTGCGGCCAGGAGGAGTCCTTCAGGACCTGGGCCAAGAAGGTCTTCAAGGTGGGGAAGGGGGCCTGCGGTCCGCAACAGCCGAGAAAATAGGCCAAAAGAGAGACCATGACATAAAAGCAGGTTTGGCGGATTGACTTAGAGAGTGCCCTCCACAAGTATGTTAACGGTAGAGTGAAAATGGGGGGACTCCAAAAAATTATTTTTTAAATTTAAAGCATGATCTTTAAAAGCCCTTCCTCCGTGTGCTTCAAGGCTGCGTGCGACGTGTTCTGCGTCGGCGACGACGTGAACATCGAGAAGGCGAACAACTCGTTGATCAGCAACGACCGGAGCTGGAAGAAGAACAAATTCCGTTTGACTTACACAGCGGAAGCGCCGGAACTCACACGGGGTAACACGTTATACCGTTAAACCGCGTTACCTCATCATGTACTAACGGTTCATAATGGTCCCAAAATAAGCAACTTGTGTACTTGCTGGCTGGTTCCCAAAGTTGGATGACGGTGCTCTGAACGCGAGGGCGTTTTTATTGACTCCTTACCGTGACTGTGTCTTGCCAACAGCGCTGCACAGCATTCACAAGAAGAAGGTTTACGGAGCGAAACTCCTGACCAGAAAAAACCTGCAAGGTCCCAACTCCAAGTAGGTTATGAATTACGTTCTGAATGGCGAGACCACCAGACCTGGGTCAAGTACGAATTTGAATCTCTTTCGATGCCAAGTAGAATTTGATCAATGCAAGTTTTCATTGCAACGTGTTACGAACCAAAATGCGGAATCGTAGGAGAAAATAATTTTGCTCGGAATATTGGTGAAGATAGATTTTAATATGTCTGTTGATCATCTGTGGCAGGTAGTTTGTCAATGGCTTTGGCTTAAAGCTTTTCCAATGTTATTATTTGACCCAGGCCTGGATACCAGACACTGAAGCAAAAAAAACGCAAAACTATGATGGAAGCATCTTAATTCTCCTCTTCACGCTTGACTTTTCCTCTGCAGTCGGTCCACAATCTTCCTTCAGCTCCATGCGAACAACCACGAAGGGTTGAAGTACCAGCCCGGAGACCACCTGGGCATCTTCCCCGGCAACTACGAGGACTTGGTGACCTCGCTCATTGATAAACTGGAAGACGCACCGCCTGTCAATCAGATCGTCAGGGTGGAGTTCCTGGAAGAGAGAAACACTGCACTGGGTAAGGTGTCCTCAGATATGCATCGACAGTTGGGTTTTGTCAAATGTAAGCTGTGAACCTATCGATGTAGGTCAGCAGTCGGAAGCCCAGTTCCTAGAGTCATGTCTGTTTCTGGTTTTTGTTTCCGCCAATTACCCTGGCTCAATTTGCTGATCAGTTGCATTACACTAATGCTGTTTCACTTAATAGACCATGGTAAGATATGACTGTTTTATGAATTTTGTTTTCTGCCATTTCATAATCATAAAACAGTCGTTTGTGTCCTATTTTTTCATAGGTGACAAATGAGATGCAATAGAATGCACGCTAAACTAATTTTAGTGTTTACAACAAAAATAAATGTTTTATAGAGGTATCATCTGAGCTTTGAAACTATCCAACTGCATTTGAAGTGAGTATTTTGCTAATTGTTAGTGCTGTTTTTTTTTTTTTCCACAGGTGTGATCAGCAACTGGACAGATGAGAGTCGTATCCCACCATGCACCATCTACCAGGCCTTCAAGTACTTCCTGGACATCACCACTCCCCCCAGCCCCCTCCTGCTGCAGCAATTTGCCTCACTGGCCAGCAATGACAAGCAGAAGAAGAAACTGGAAGTTCTGAGCAAGGTAGGAGAGGGTTGGGAGCCTTGGAAACAGGTTCAATATTTCTCACTATTTGAAGAAGTCTGCTTGCCTGTGATTTCTCCAAATATTGAGAAATACTAAACCATCATCGGTCCTCTCTACTGCAATTCCTGTGGCTTTGTCTCTGCTCTAAAGAGCGGTCTAGATTAGATTCAAATGAATCATTGCGCAGAAAAGGCGATTATCTTGGTGGTGTCTTTATTCATGTTCCTGTTCTCGTGCTTAAAGGAATTTCAGTCGCTTTTACCATGAGAGCATATGTGCCTTGAAACTGAAATTGCGTTTTTTTTTATAATAACCCACAGACATGCTGTCACTCAACACCACCCACCTTCAAACCCTCCATTTTTCTCAATGTCCTGAAGCAACGAGCCAAGTCATGAATCACCCAGTGTGCCTCGGCTTATTCACAAAGCAAGGCCTTCATTTGGTTCAAGTTTGTTTGTCATGCTGTTGTCTTTTTTGTGTGTAGCTTGATGTCTTAATGTGAACAGACCCATTTTCCATGGAGGGGAGGGGGGGGGGGGGCTGCTATATAAATGCAGACCTCTAAAATGGACTGCTAATATGTAGTGCTTTTTCCAGCAACTACAGCTACACAAAGCATGCCTCTCATTCACCTATTCACACACACACTGTCATACCCTCTCATTTACCCATTCACACACACATACACTCAGATCGCCTCTCATTCACACACACACTCACACACCAACGGGGAAGGGTAGCCAGGCAAGGCGCCCACCAGATCCTCGGGAGCGATTCGGTAAGGCATCTTGCTTTGGCCCAGAGGGGAGGCGATCGAACCAGCGGCTTTCCCAATAGCCAGATGACCGCTCGATCTCCTGAGCTAATGCGGCCTCCTTCGCTGTCTCCCCCCCCCACCCCCCCCCCCCCAGGGTTTGCAAGAGTACGAGGAGTGGAAATGGTACAACAACCCCACCATGGTGGAGGTTCTGGAGGAGTTCCCCTCCCTGCAGATCCCCTCCACCCTCCTGCTGACCCAGCTGCCCCTCCTCCAGCCGCGGTACTACTCCATCAGCTCCTCGCCGGACACCTACCCCGGGGAGATCCACCTGACCGTGGCCGTCGTCTCCTACCGCGCCAGAGGTGAGGGCTCGGGGGGGGGGTCACCCACCAAATCCCACCGCCGATGACTGTTTTTTAAATTTCCATAAATTATTGGGGAATTTTGGTTTTCTGGAGGACATTTGGAAAAACTAAAACCAAGCATCGAACATTTACTGTACATAATGGGACGTAGTGGCCTGTGTCCAGGGGAGGATTTCTGGGCTTGGTGGCCCTTCTTCCATCTCTGCTGGTACCAGGTAGCCCAGCAAATACTGTAGAGAGAAGAGTGTTCCTGGCAATCTCTGTGGTATAGGGGCTAGTATCTACAGCATGTGTGCATGTTTTTGTGTGTGTGTGTGTGTGTGTGTGTGTGCGTATGTTTGTGTGTGTGCGCGAACGCCATAGGGGAGGGGGAGAGAGGACAAACCGGGACGTTCATGAAATGTTTTTTTTTGGTAATTGTTCATGTAATGCGATTACATTTACCGAACATTCTGATGAGCCCCGCCGTCTGTTTCCTGCGAAGGGCGCTTTGTGGCTCCTTTGAGACAGGAAGCCAGAAGTTACTGCGATACCAGGAGCTCTGTTTTCTGCGCAAATCCACATAACTTGCATGTAATGACCCCATTCAATTACGGATTGCAGAACGTGGGCGCAGGAAGAGGCCTCATGCTCCAGATTTAGATGCATCCAGGGGCAGCTGACTGGTAGCACGCTGCGTCTATTGACTAATGCGGCAAACTGGGAAATCACAGTCTCCCATACTGCGTTGCATAAAAATTTGCCAGGAGTGCCAAAAAAAAAATAAAAAATTTGCGTAATCACATAATTACCAATTAAACTGTGGCGCGTTCTGGACGTTCTCTCCTTAATCTTCATTTTATTTTATTTTATTTATTTATTTATTTTTTTGTTGTTGCTGCTGGGAGCTGTGTTCTTAGCCGCTTGGCATTTCGCTGGTTTTTGTTTCCTCTCGCAGATGGAGACGGTCCACTCCACCACGGCGTGTGCTCCTCTTGGCTGAGCGGCATAGAGACGGAGGAGACGGTTCCGTGTTTCGTTCGAGGGTAACGAGCGGCGCTCTGGTCCTGCGGGGGAGCCGCCATATGTTACATAACGGCTCGATTTATCAGCGCCGATTTGTTCCCCGTCAGCGAGCAACAGAGACACCGCGGTTCACCTAGCAGACAATTAGCGAGCACACATCACCTTGATAAAAAATAAAAATAAAACACATTGCTGTTTGAACGTCTGTTCGAGGACTTTTTTGAAGAGAGGCACTCCAAACGTTCCACGGCGGCAGCCGTTAAACACAAATAAGGCTGCTCAAAAAACCCGGGCTGGCGGAACGGTTTGTTTCACACCGATTACGTTTTTTGTCGATGCTTAGAAAATGTGCTGAGCGTGCTCTGCAAACATCTGTTTTTTTTTTTTTTTTTCCCAGGGCCCCAACCTTCCGGATGCCGAAAGACCCCAAACTTCCTTGCATCCTTGTGGGCCCCGGAACCGGCATTGCTCCCTTCAGAAGCTTCTGGCAGCAGAGACAGTATGATTTTGAATACAAGGGTTAGTGTCATTACCACACAAATGCTCTGCATCAGGGGTAGAGTGCAGCCCTGATCCTGGAGCGTGAATGCCGTTTCTGGTTTTTGATCCAGCTGAGATCGGTCGCAGAAGTATGATGGATTATTAAATCTGAATACTGAATATTCCGATCCTGACTGATCCAGCACATGGTGACCTGTGTTCTTTAAGCTAAATAATTCATGCATAATATGTAGTTATAAGTTTGGATGGACCAAAAACCCAGGCACTGCAGGAACAACCTTCTCCTTTTTTTTAAGGTGTAGAGCAAAATATTCAGTGTGTGACTCATCTCTGTACTCCTGAGTACTTTTAACTCTGACCGAGCTCATGTGGTGCATACAATGTGTTATGTGCTGATTTAACTCTAGCCATTTGTGCTCTGTGTGTGTGCGTGTGTGTGTGTATGTGTGGGGGTGTGTGGTGATGTGGTGTATGCAGCTTGTGTAATTTGCTGAACATCTGTGTTGTAACAATTTTAGTATTTGTATCACCTGTGCTGCTCTATCTGATTAAACATGTTTTTATAAAACAGAAGAGAAGACAGTATTATCTAATCTAATTGTCTGGTTGAGAGTGTTGACATCACCCTGACGTACGTTTCTTGTCCCATAATAGGAATTGAATCCTGCCCGATGATTCTGGTGTTTGGGTGTCGGCAGTCCCAGATAGACCACATCTACAAGGAGGAGACGATCCAGGCTAAAAACCAAGGGGTGTTTGAGGAACTGTACACGGCGTACTCACGAGAGCCCGGAAAACCAAAGGTCTGCTTCAGTCCGTCAGCAGAAGCTGCCCCAAGACACCGTCGGAAAAGGTAGCCGCGAACGTAACCGCTCGCCCTTTTCTCTCTCGCGCTCCCTCAGAAATACGTGCAGGACGTGCTCCGGGAGCAGCTGTCGGAGACGGTGTACGGCTGCCTGAAGGAGCGCGGCGGCCACATCTACGTGTGCGGCGACGTGACCATGGCTGGCGACGTCCTGAAGACCATCCAGCAGGTCGTCAAGCTGCAGGGCAACATGTCGCTGGAGGACGCCGGCTTCTTCATCAGCAAGCTGCGGGTACGTCGCGGCGGCCGCGGTCGCTTTCTCAAACCGTCGTTACGCACGAGCTGGAGCAACGCAGCTGTGAGGAACATGTTGGTTCTTCTAGACTGCTGGTTGGTTCATCTTGTGAAGGCACTGTTCTAGTGTATGGACGACCCCCAAAGGTGAGGTAAGGTATCATGTCCAGGCTGTGGCAGGACATCGCCCAGAGGCATCGCCCAGGGATTTCAGCAAGTGGGACTTCCATGCCTTGTTGCTCTCTAGCGCCCCCTCTGGTCAGTCAGATGCTCTAGTCTGTGAGCATGACTGGAAGACTGAATAGTGAAAAGAAACAGCAGGTGTTTTGGAGGATGGCGTGTGCTTCTCTGCTCTCCCAGTTGACAGGGGTGACAAAGATAACATCAAAAAACCCAAATTAACCCTTCAAGGAGTAAGATCACAAATATTTTTGTTAAATTAAAAATAAACATTTTTGTCTCTGAATGCTCACTGGAGGTTTTGTGGTGTTTTTCTTCTCGCTCTTCCTTCCAGGATGAAAACCGGTATCACGAGGACATCTTCGGTGTTACGCTACGCACATACGAGGTCACCAACAGGCTGCGGTCCGAGTCCATTGCTTTCATCGAGGAGAGCAAAAAGGATTCTGATGAGTAAGTCTCTCCCAGCTTACCTCGGGACTAACATCTCTATGTCCTGAAATAATCCCTGTTTGTTACATGACTTAATGTAGGAGGGGCCTGCAAGCGGTGGGTTATCGGAAGATATCAGCCTCTGGAACAATACGAAAAAAATCATAATGGTAACCATAGTAACCACAGTTTAAAAGGCTCCCGTCTAACTGGATTGCAGCCTTTGCAAATGGATCCTTTTCCTCCCCCCATATTCGCTCTTGTGCACTTCAGGAAAAGGCCCCATAAATGCACTTGTGCTGGGAGTAAACACGGCAACTGAGTCCTCCAAAGACACTCACGGCCTTAGTCCTGAGTTGTACTTCACTCAACGAGAATGTGTGCGGAGGATGAGGACAAACTTGAATCCTAAATTTGTGTCTTCCAGGGTGTTCTGCTCTTAGGACCGTGCTGGACGTCCGCACTCTTTCCGGAAGGGACCACAGGTGAACTCTTGGGAGCCAAGTATTACCGGAGCTAGACAAGGATACTGTGCCAAGTTTTATACTGTAAAAAAAAAAGAAGAATTACCTGCAATTATTTTCTACCAATTTATGCTTTGTTAATGGTCAGGTTGTGCACTTAGTCTGTGGTAAAATCTTTATTTGAATTTTTTTGAGATTTTCCAAAATGAACGTTTTATTTTTCAAATGGATCTGCTTTGAATGATTTATGAAGCGATGTGTGGCCGACCTATATGACTTTATCTCAGTGTCAATGCATGAGCAAGACAGTAATATTCTTGATATATTCAATGTTAACTATATAACATGAGAGTCGATGCCTTTTCCTAAAGTGCAGTATTTAGGGCTGCTAGGGAGACATGGAAAGTATGCATGATGGGAAATAGTTCAAACGAGGATGTTTGAGGATACAAACGAGCATCGGTCTTCATTCAGGAGGCATTTCGCCTGATGTGTTGGTGTTCCAATGAGGACGGAACTGGTTAGCCGAGTGCTACTTCAGTTTTGATGCATTTTGATTATACCTTGATGGCAGTATTCAGTTCTAATACTACCGCATGTCTAGCAAAACGATGAAGATGGAAATAAACTAATTAAATACTCTACATGCTTAATACATCGTGTATGTAAAGTCTCAAATTTCTATGAATGAGACTATGGAATATTTCCTTTTGGGTCCATTCTGTTATTCAGAAGGGCAACAAATATCCAGTAGCAAGCTGACGGCCTGTCAAAATCCGTCTGTGCTTTTGTCCGTTTTTTTTGACCTGCATGTCTGTGCTGCTGTCAGATTATAAAATAGCTTTTATTCCTTGAATCCAGTGTCGTGTCACGGCTGTGGTTGCGGAACGACGCCTGCCAGAAGCTACCGTCCTTTTCCGGCAGAGGGAAAGGCTAAATTACCGTACTGTACTGTGCTGTTGTCATCAACATGGCTTTTATTCACTGGAGTTGTGGGGAGGTCTTTGTTCCTCGCACGTGTTTCGCGTTGTTGTTCAGGAAATTAGGAATCAAAAGGCTTGATTAACAGCCTTCCTAATGTGTTTGCGGCGAGGAGTAACAAGGATTCGCACAGTGCGATGCTGCTGATTAACCAACGGCCGAGCTACACTTTGATCTCGAAATGAGTCGGGTTTTCTGGGATATTTGCTGGAGAGGACAGCGATGGCGTTTAAAGAAGAGATAAGCATTTGATGCTTTTTCTCGTTTATTTTGCTTTAATCCGTGGTTGACCTGCAGCCAGGTGATGGACTTTGCACAGACACCTCGCAGTATCTCTTTGCTTCCGACTTTATTTATGAGGGGGAGGGTCCAGCGCTATTTGATTGGCAGAACAGCCTGTCACTCCTCCTCCTTGTCAACGGAAGCGGAGAGAGGAGCGGGGGAAAGATTTTAACGAAGACACCACAAAGGAAGATTTAAGGGCCAGTAAACAAGCAGCCATGGCCTTAAGAAGTGAACGCCCCCCCTTTTCACTCCCGTGAACCCCCAAACTCTTGTGCCTCTGTCCCGAATCCCTAACGTGTGTCATCTGTCCACCTAATCCTCTGTGCGGCCACCCTTGCATCTTTGGTTTTTCAAGACGGGATGAGATTCTTTGTGTCGGGAATGTACCGAGGACTGACTGTTGCCTTACAGTAGAGTAGTCTGGTCCCCCCCCCCCCACCCCCCCCACCCCCACCGCCCACCCCCCCCACCTCGGGGGCCGTCTCCCCATGCGTGTAACTGCCATAGTTCTCCTGAGTGGATCAGGCTCTCTTGCGATGGCTTGTGAACCTCATGCGTGTGGTTGCCATGGTACTCGCATGGCCTTTCCCGCCTCTCGTAGATAGATGATCCTGTACAACCCCCCCCCCCCCCCCCCCCCCCCCCCCAGTCCGTACCTGCCTTACGTCTGAAAACATATTTACGCAGTGCATATCCACTTACTAACCATTCAATTACCTCTCTTTGAAGAAAAAAAAATGATAATAATCACACATACAGGCTTGTTTTTTCAGCCCTTGTGAAGCTGTCCCTTGACATGTTTAATGTTCTTGTGAGTCGAGGCTGCGATGTGAGTTGCCAGTACCGTTTGTGGTTTCTCTCTGCGATTATGCACAAGCTTGGAATGCTACCCCTCCTGCAAACATAACAGCTTAACAGCCAAATACTCCTTCCCCAATGAACAAAAAAAAAAAAAAATTATAATAATACTAATAATAATAACTGCTCCTGCTTGGCTTTCAGACCTTCTCGTAAAGAGTAGCCAGTATAATAAAGACTGTCTTCATCTCCTTTTATTGAAATTGCAAACATCAATGCATGCAGAGTGTCTCTTGTAATTTAACTTTTATTTTTTTATTTTTTTTATTTTATTTTTGGTGATGTATCTTTTTAAATCTCTGCCTTTTTACAGGGCTTTGATGAGTCAACCCAGTGCAATGTTCATGTGGTTTGACCTATGGTTCAAAGGTTTATTGTAATTAACCAGCTACAGTACAGCTGATCAGTTTTTCTTGTTTATTATTTGCCTCATCTATGTCCTTAACTTGTACTTTATTTGTGAGGGAAAAAAATTTGCCTCTGGCATGACAGAAACTAAATGAATTTTAAGAAGCTTTATGAATTTCTGTGCTACTGGCATACATAAATTAGATTTTTAATTGAAAACTTTTTTTTTGGTGAGGGAACAGCCAAGTTTGTTAATTGTATGCAGTTCTTACTGAAAATTTCTTTACGTTTGTTTATTTTGAATGGAATGAGAACCGTTTAAACTCTGTGATGTAAAATGTGCAAAAAATATTTACAAAGGCAAAGAAACTAAGTAAAACTAATCTATATGAGATCTTTTTTAAGAATGTATTTTGGTTATAAATGGCTATTATTTGTCTTTTCTGCGTGGGAAAAAAAAATAGAAAAAACTACAGTGTATTTCATATCTTTTAAATATTGGAAACTACAACAGAAATCTGACTGCATGATGTATGCTGTGGTGTTTAAAAGAAGCTATGTATATTTTCCAGCACTGTATCAATATGACTATCACAACTGCATTCGCCCTCTCAGATTGGACGGTAATGTGCTTAAAGGATATTAGTGTTTATTTCACAGCTGTTTAAAATCTGATCCAAACAGCCTCCGCTGTGCTCCTTATATTGTGGAATTTATCAACCTTGAACGTTTACCATTTATTGCATACTGCAAAGACTTTGCATTGACTTAATAAAAAAAAAAAACATTTCTATGTCAGGAACTGTACTGTGTGGATTCATTTTGGTCAGAGTCTGTGATGCTTTGAAATAGGAAGAGTGTGGAAGTATATCTATGGTCCAGCTTCGTAACCGTAGCGATTCTTACAGAGAGGGTTGTCCAGAGAATGTGGAAGAGCTTGGGAATGTTAAAGTGGAACATAGAGAGGACAAATTTACTATGCGTCAGATATCCCAGCATGCTTTTGTAATTCTGGTTTTAATAATGGTACTACAGGTAATCCGGTCCTTGGTGCCTCCTGTTTTTGCACTCTGACACACAACAGAATGTCACCAGGCCATAAGAGCAAGATACAAAAGGCACAAAACTCAAAAGCTACTCCCCAAATACAACTGTGATTATAAATACTGCACAGGGTTGCCAATGTTTCCTTTCATGAATACCGGTCACGAGGGGAGTCATTTGCAGTACTGGCAACCACATAGAGGACTTTATCAGTTTTGCCCAGTGTGTGATTCATAGTAATTCATTGATGGCAGGTATAATTTGTAAGGCATGGAGAAATGTTGGACAACGGGCGTCCCATATGAGAAAAGCTATTTTGTACTGAAAGGTATTCACAGCTAATATGATTGTTGGCAATGCTAATACTGTAGCAAATGTGGTTTGATGCAATTATTATAGGTAATTGTAGGCTACACACTAAGAAGCTGGCCATAGGCAGTGTGCCACCTCTAATGACTAGCAAGCTTAAATATTTGTCTTTTTACCAGAAATGTTTTGATAAATCTCATATCACAGTAAGCAGACCTGTATTTCATGTAATTTTCTATGTGAAATCCATTAGTGGGCTATTGTAGTTGACTAGCCAGTTGCTGGCACCTACTGTGGTCGTGTAGCTTGTCTGGCAATCCAGCCTTTGCATTTAGCCCTACAGTAGTTCAACATCTGAGGCAGTTGCTTGTGGTCTTATTATTAGGCAGAGCATTTACACCAGCACATGCTTTCACACTGGAAGTTTACTTTACAAAACAAGTTAGTGGGTCCATCATTTCCCTCTAAGAGCAAACAAACAGTATATTAAAAACGTCAGAGCACGACTGGGACGGCTCTCTGGAACACCACCCAAGAGGCTATGGAGACATAGCTGGAATACCGTCGAGTTGAGCTGAGAACCGGAAGTATGAAAAGGAATATATGCACTTATTAGATGCGCATTTTATTTTGTTGTTCCGTTAGACTACATTTATTCATTGAGCAGATGCTTCTACCTGGAGCAACCTGCATTCCTTTGCATATAATCCATCTGTGCAGCTGGATGGTTACTGAAGCACTTCCGGGCTGATTACTTTGCTCAAGGGTACAGTGTCAACACCCAGCTGGGAATCAAAACTTTCATCTGTGCAGTTCCCTAACCAGGTGAACCGAGCGTTCGGGTGTCGTTGGATATGGCATTATATTCGCAATACCTCTGAGAGACCTGGAAAATGTTTCGTCATATATTAAAGGGGAAGGGGCTTGACAATATCTTACAGCCTATTCCAATCTGTTTATGTGAATTTGGTCAGTACAAAAGGAACTATTTGACTTTTTAGCACTTTATCTTTGCACAGTTCACGAAAGAAGGCATTTTATCGTGCAGTCCGTCCCTCACGAGCTCGGCAGGTATGCATGAACTCATTTCACATTTTCAAACTATTTCAACGTTGATCATACGCGTCATACTTCCCCCATGCCTTTGAAATGACACCCACGTGCTCCGTGCCCTCCGAATGCCCTTAGGAATGGGTCCCTGTGCGGTATGACACATCGTGAGGAGATCTCAAGCCGTGCTCACTTCATTGTTATTCTGATGCTTGATAAAAATGCTTCGTAAATGAAACGCGTCTAAGGTAAATCAGTGGTGGCTGGTGGGCGAAGCATAACGGGATGATAATAGACTTCCAAATCATTTACTGATAGGTGATAAAAACAGCAGAAACCGTACTGATTATAGAAAACAGGTTCCTGCTCATTATCAGATTAAAGTTTTTTTTTTTTTTTTAAACGTAATTTTAATTACTCAGGGCACCCACTTCTGTAAATACTGCAGATGTACCTTGCAATTCAAATATATGTTCATTCATCTCAATTCAACCCGATATCTAAATTTAGTTCACCAGCCGTGTATTTGGAAAGCGTAATTTAGATTCATCAATAAACAAATGTAATTATCTGTCATTAAGTAAAATTAATCTACATGTGAAGTACGCCCCAAAAATGTGTTAGTTTTCTTTTATGAAGTTATCATTTTCTTCTACAGACTTGGATATTTAGCATGTAGGCCTATTTTTGATTTGCATTTTGAATAAGCTGTCTCGCTCTTGTTTTCTGTTAGTATACACTTGCTCTAATATAGTTGAAGGCAGTGATTTGGGGGATGAGCACTCCTAACTAATTAAATTAAAGTAGTTAAATATATAGCTAATGTTAAATGATCTGTTTGTTATCAAGGAAACAAACAAATGTACTGTAAATCTTACAGCAACATGACATCAATTATGCATTTGAAAGTAGTTTCTAGTTAAATAACTCGTTCCTAATTAAACCATTATATCATGCATGACAGAATGTAACACTTCAACTCTTTGATGGAAATACAATAGGCTTAATACCTGAAAAGACATCAGCAAAACAGTAAAATTATAAATGTTGCTCAGTGGTACAGGGTATAAACGACTGCGGGAAACTGAGATAGCGAGATCAACTCAGTATCAGTAGCTTTCCAGTTGTAATACTGCCAACTAACCAAATATGTTGCAAATACTTTGTCTAATGGTAATGTTTTCTCGAAAACAATGCCAACTAGTCAAGGTAACAAAGTAACTTGCAAATTTATCAATTTTTCAATAAAATTGTTCGCTTAACAACGAAACAACTTTGATGCTTTAACGTCTTCAGATTTACGCATTTAAACGTGGAATTGGCCGTTTCACGTTGCCATTAGTTCTGTATAAAGATGCGTTTATATGTGTTATTCTCTTCTCGGTGCAAATAGAATCCTTCTCTTTGTTTCCCCGACGTTCGATGTGCGAATAGAAGCGCTGAAGAACGATTGGAGGTTCTACGGCACCATGGAAACATGACAACAAAGATAAAACAGTCCAGAAGTAAACTCCCCTATTGTAACATGCTTTAGGTGGATTGGAGGATGTGTTTTTCACTGTAAACCTTTCTGCTTTACAATTAGTGTAACTGCACGTCAGTCATCTACTTACAGCGGTTCCCTCCCATGGAGAACATTAAATCGGGACAGGAATGTAAGCCACGGCACTGATTTACTAGCCAAAATACAATTGCCGTCATGAGTCCTGTCTTTTCGTAGACGCAAACCAAACAACTAAGTAACATCTGGGAGGTTAAAAATAAATAAATAAATAAATAAAATAGCTAGCCGATGTGAGGGATTTAAAAAAAATTGATTTTATTTAGTGTAGGGGTCTGTTTGACTGAAGCTATGGTTGTCAAAAAGCTGGCAAAGGAATCTCTGTTGCCCTCTGTTCTGGAAGATAATGTGGCTGAGATGGAGGGTGAGCTGCTTGGTGAGAGTGAGCAGCTCGGAGGGATTGGAAGCAGACCACCAAGCAGGCCCAGAAAGCTCTACAGCAGGGGCAGTGTTGACAGCCAGGTGGGTGGATGTGTGTTGCCGTCATCTCACCTGTCAGTTGATGACAGAACTGCATTATGATTTTTCTTTTTTTTCTTTTTTTAATTTACCACTGTGTTATTCATCTCAAAACAAACCTACCAGTGTTATTTCTTTCAAACCCTACCTTGGACCAGATGAAGTGCTTTTCCAGATGGCTGATTACAGATGGCTAACTTTGAAAATGATCCAGTGCAGATGCTTTTTTTGCTTATCTTTCTACTTGATTCTAGCTCAAAGATTTTCAATGGTAACAGATAGCACTCCTTTGTGAATAGTTGTCAATCTTAGGAAACATTTGATTGAGAGTCAAGCAACTTTCATTCAACATGAATCCAGGAGAGATAGGGCGAAGTTCTGATTTTTGTTTTTTTTAATGTATTTCCTTTATTTCATGCTTACTCTCAGCAGTCTGTGATATCCTTTACAGGACTCTATGCTAACTTTATTTCCAAGGAGCAGATGTGCTCGTAAGTTGAAAAATTCTGGAGCACACTAATACATCCCAATTTGTAGATGTGCTCCTAAATTATTTTTCCAGTTCAATCTGGCACACATCAATTCTCAGGGGCAAATGCTCCTAAAGTTGGAGCACTGTTGAGCCCTGCTTTATGATCTTAAATGCTTAAATATTATAAAATAATATATTTTTATTTGTGCCTGCCACCAGAAGGACCACAAGAGAAATATGAATTATCTTAAGCATTAAATAGAGGGAATCAATTTAATTATCATTCAATCAAACAATCAGTCAATAAATCAGTCAGACCACCAGCCAATCAATCGCTCTTTTCTTCTTGTAGACGGTGACAAGACTGGACACGGAAGCTCATCCGTCACAAGGCGGGCCCTCAGGAGAGGAGATGACAGACTGCGGGGGTGAGGAAGACGAGGGTCAGCGGCGTGAGGACCCCGGCGAGGACGCGGAGGGGGGGGCCATGCAGGCGGCCGAGGACCAGGACTATGACACAGACTTGGAGATGGAAGGTGGAGAGACCATACAAAAAGCGCTCTTATTAAACGCAGCGGGTGAATCACACGTGTGCTGGAAGGTGCTAGAAATCAAGGGGGCACAGACGGTGTGGATTACCAGTTCTCAGCAGAATAGAATCACCGACAGATATGAGTCATACTTCTGACTTGAACAATCTCAGTTCTGGGCAGCTTCATCATCATCATCATCATTATCATTATTATTATTCCCCCCCCCCTCCTCCTTTTCTTTCTCTTGGTTTTGTTGACGATGCAGCAACTCCCACGCAGACGCCAACACACAAGTCCCACTTGCACTCTCGATTAAAGGTTACTTTCTCCACCAGTAATGACCATCTGTTAAAGCGAAGCTCAATAGCCAACAAGAGGGGGCGGGTGGGGGTTGGGGGGGGGGGGGGGGGGTGTACATGTATTCCGTTTTAGATCAGTCTGTTTCAGGGACGCGTTCAGTGACAGCAGTGTAGCCGTACCAGGCACATGGGGGGGGGGGGGGGGGGGGGGGGCGTGGGGGGAAGGCATCGTAGCAATCAAATAAGAAATTCTCTTGCTTTCATTGTTCCGTTGAAGATGAGAAGGTGCCCTATGACCCCACGGGAGAGACCTGCTACAGGGCGGCCTGCAAGGTCTTTGGGGTGGTCCCTGTGTCCTACTTCCTGAGAAACATGCACGCCAGCGAGCTGAGCATGATGCACCATGGACTGGGGCCCCAGGTACGCTCCTTCCCGCCTCCTGTCATGGATTAGTTAAGCAGAATCACGCCTGCGGTCGTGCTGTAATACTGTATATCATCGCGACTGTGCTTCGGCTGTAGGGAGAACAGCACAGGCAGAGCGTCGAAGACAATCACAGTCGTGCTGTAATACTGTGTATCGGCGCGACTGTGCTTCGGTTGTAGGCACAACGCCACAGGCCGATTGCTGAAGATAATCGCAATTGTGTCGATATGCAGCACAACCTCGAGTGTGTTTCTGCTTTCATACAACAGTTCCACTAGCCGCCTGTCAAGTTATGCCTGAGAGAACAGATTATGATTTACTTGTGTATTTGGCTAGCTCCCAACAAATACAGTTCCTTCAGGTTTCCATTTAAAAATAGTTTTTTTATGCTCGATGATATATCAATTAGTACAGTCTGTTAACAAGACCAAAGTGATATGTTACGGTAAAAAAGTTCCGATGCTGCTGTACTGTATATCAGCACTCATGGAATGCCTCTCGTCCAATCTAATTATTTTGACCGGAACAAACTGTTATATAATTTAATTTATTGTTTTGTTTAATTGTTGCCAGGAGTCTTGCGGGGCAAAGCATAATTTGCCGTAGCGTTGCCAGGGAAGAGGGAAGAGTTCATTCTGACGGGGTATTGCTCTCCTTAGTGTGCTAATGATTACTCTCCCCTGGCTGATCGGCCTTCGCTGGCCTCACAGCGAGTCGAATGAACTCTCCGCAGAGGTCAGAGCGGCAGAACCGCTGGCCATTTTCACTCCCCGCCTCCTCGGTGTGCAGCTCGGCTTACTTCCCATTCGCACGCCCACCTTCTTCTCATTTTATTATCATCTTTGGATTGTAATAGCGTGTTTCAGGGTTTCGCACGGACGTCAGCTACATATGCATGTGATTCGTTTCATGTTTCTAGGCCGGCATGAGTGGACTTATACTTTGTGCTTCATGGGATGGTGAGCTTTTCTGGGAATAAATATTATTAGCTAGGACTTTGTGGTCTGTTAGTCATGTAGCTCTGGTGGGGTTGCACTTCATGTTCGCCTTTACCGTAAGCCAACGAAAGGTCACGCAGTGCAACCGGTCACGCAGTGCAACCGAACGCAGTCGCGACGGTCTGAAGTTCCGCCGAGAGCCGTGACTTCCGTGCCGTTGGGGGGGCGCGGCTTTTCAGACGACGAGGCGGCGAAACGCGGGAGGCGCCATTTTAATAACGCGGCCCGGGAGGCGGTTGCGCTGAAAACCCATTTCCTCCCTATCAGTCGGCAACACGAGAGAGAGAGAAAGCGCCGCAGCGTCTCTGTCTGTGAAAATTCCTCTGCAGGGCACCAAAGCGCTGGCGGTTCCCTTGGTAACCAACACCTCCATCCTGAAGCTGAACCTCAGGGACAATCGGATGGAGGGCCCGGGCGGGGCTGCCATGGCGGAGATGCTGACGGAGAACTGTTTCATCACAGGTGCTTATTACCGTCGCCCGCTCTCCCCCCCCGGCCTCCACCTGTCCCCGACCCCCCCCCCCCCCCCACGTTACGGTGACGTTTCGTCCGGTGTCAGTCGTCATCTATCTTTGATCCGCCGCTTCCCCTGAAGGTCGGCCGCCGTTCGGCTACAGGCACAGAGGGGGGAATGTGTTTGGGCTGATGTTTGGGGAGGGTGGGGGGCGGGGGGGAGTTGGGGGTGTGGGCCTTGGTATAAAACCAAAACCTGGGATTTGAAAAAATATTTTAATAACAAGTACACAGTAGTTATTTTAAAAAAGGAATAAGGATGACGTGGATGGACAAAAATAAAAAAACACAAAATGCTTGTGAG